>NW_004524718.1:5733984-5756643 GCF_000260255.1 Octodon degus
TAGGACAGTTTCAATAATTAACACACTGCATACATTCTTCTTAGTGGTTAAATACTGTACAAGATGCGGACTTGATATCCTATTTACAAACACCATTAGAACAAATCATTCTATTCATTAAGAGAATGTAACTATATATCTATCCTAGCCACTCAATGCCTTTTAATATTGTCTCTGTCTCTGAAGTTTTGGGGTTTGACTCTGATGGGGGAGTTTATTTTCTCATCATATCAGTTTTGGTTCATAAAGCCTCATTTACTAATTATTCACTCCTACCTTTAGATTTGCAAAGTTTTCTGCAATACTTTCAGTAAAAACTTTTTATACCTTATTTTCCTTCTCTAGTCTATCCTTGATACTTATATTTCTTAGTTCTGTTCTCTGGGAGTCATCTAGGAATTCTTGAATTAAATTTCTGTAGTTTTTCTTTTAATTGTTTTTAGGGTATCATTGAGCAAGTAATCTACTACATCATTCTTATCCTCCAATACTGACATCCTGTCCTCTGATAGATCATGTTTATTCTCATGGCTTCAATGGTATTTTTCACTTCCAGAATTTCTGCTTAATTCATTTTCATCATCTATAATTTTCACTAAAGTAGTTGCCCACATTTTTGCATTGTCTTTTTGAATTCCATCAGTTATGTGTATCATCTTTAAGCTCACTGTAAAGCTTATTAATTAAGTTCTTTATCTGTTTATTTAAATTTTCTTCAAGCTCATTGAATCTTGCAAAATTCTTTATACGTTTTTTTTCTTCTTTAAATTCCAAACATTTTAATTATTATTATTATGTTTTTAAGTTCTTGGGCCTGCCAAATAGCTCAGCTCAGGGGTTGGGCATTCGATCCCCAGGCCAGCCATGCAGGCCCTGCCCCCAGGGCATGCCGAGATGGCAATTAAAGCTGGGTGTGGTGGCATGTGCCTGTAATCCCAGCCCTTGGGAGGCTATAAACAGGCAGATCACTAGGAGTCTAATCTAGTAGTGAGACTCTGAACACCCTGTAGATCCTTCCCTAAAAATTTAAAAAAAAAAAAAGTTCTTTGTCTTCATCTACTGCTATGCTTATGAGATCAGCTTTTATGAAGTTAATAATTTTTTTTTTTTCGGTACCAGGGATTGAACTCAGGACCTTGTGCTTGCCAGGCAAGTGCTTATTCTACTGAGCTATCTCTCCATCCCAATAATGTTTTAAAGAAAATGAAAAAGTAGTAAAAAAAACACCAAAACTTTAGAAATAATACAGAATTTCACTAAACAAAATAATAGAAATTCAATGATGATTGTTATATTGCATATTATTGACTTCAAATTAGTTGTTTAGATGAGTTAATAATTTTTTCAGGAATATTATTGCCATGCTTTCTCTTGATTTTTGTGCTTTGTGTAAATAAAAGAAGTTAAATGAGGGCCAGCCAAAAAGCTCAGTGGATTAAACCACCTGCTAGCCTGTGGAGGGGCCAGGGCCTGCAGGGCCAACTCTGCCCCCAGGGCACACTGAGACAGCAATTGAGACTGGGCGTGGTGGCACGTGCCTGGAATCCCAGCTCTTGGGAGGCTGTAAACAGGAGAATCACTAGGAGTCAGATCTGGTGGTGAGACCCTGAACACCCTTTAGACCCTTCCCAAAAAATACAAAATAAATAAATAAAATAAAGGAAATTGAGAAATTCAGCAGACTGAAAAAAAAGAGAAGTGGATGACACAAAGAAAGAACTACATTTTCATGATTTGATTTTTATATTCTAAATGAAGGGCAGAAAGGGAATTTGAGAGGGTATATATAAGAGTAGAGGGAAAGCAACAAAGGGAAGGATTTAAAAGGAGAAAGTACATGGTCTTTATGGAGAGTGTATCCATTTTAGATGCTGATAGAAATTAGGTTAGAAGATGTAAGCAAGACCTTTTGGTGAAGAGAACCTTTCAGACCAATGTATGACGCTATACAACAAAAATCAATTGTTACCACATGTGGACCATTCATCATATATATACTCAAAATAGAAATTAACCAACATATACTCTTAAAATAGAAGTAAAAGGAATAATTAAGTTTTAAAATAGTTGTATACACAGGAAAAGAAATGACAAGGTGGTAGACTTTTGAAGGTGTGAGAGGGGAAGTGAGGGAGGAGAACAGAGGGAGAGACTTCGAAAGCATAGTGAAGGAATACAGGGGGATTGGACCAACTAATGAGCTCACAGAGTTCTTTTAGAATTCCTATAAAACCATCTTTGGTGAGGGGAAGCCTAATATGTGAGGTTCAGATAATGTAGTATTTGAATCAATCTTAATAATTTATAGAAAAAAGAGAGGAACAGACAGAAAGAGAAAGGAAAGGAAAAATAATTAAAAATTATAAAATATAAGGGGAGGGGTTGAGACATAGAAAATAGTATGAGGAGAAAAATAACAAAGGTCAGGAAATAATGAAATCGCATATAAAGGTGAGAGACAAGATTCAGAGGCAATATCCAACTGTCAAACTAATAGTTAAGTAAGAATAGATGAGAAAACATTTGAAGTGAGTGTATGTGACGTAATTACGTGTAATATTTTACAGGAAGTGCAACCTTTAGACACATAACTATAACCATGCACACATATATACATGTGCCTCTCAAAAAGTCAAACAAGGAAAAGAAAACACACACACACGCGCGCGCTCGCGCGCGTGCGCGCACCCCACGAAGGCCCCATATTTGGGAACTACCGGCATCCTCACAAGGCAGATGCGTTGTCAGTGTTCCTTTCACGGATAAGAAGCAACCTCAGGTGTCCTGTTGAGATTCTGCCACGAGTTTTTGGCTATTTGCTCACATCTCTCAGCTTCTCGCACTCACAATGTTCAGTTGTATCCCAGTTCAGCCTAGTGTTTCTCTGATGGACAACATCAGTGATTTCTTTTAGCAGTCAGCATTCTCACCTTTGCAGGAACGTTGATGGCTTTTCTCTCCTCCCTTTGCGCCCTGATCAAGACAGTATTCTGGCTGCTACATTCAGATGAGCCTCAATTGTAGTGGCTCGTGGAGCTGGCAGGACAGAGCCTACACAGGCGCTGATCAAGGTTGTTTTCTGCACTCTCGATGATCCCAGTTGTTCAACTGCACAAAGATTATCTTTCCAACCTGCAAATTCAGTGGTGCTAAGGGCTCAGTGGAACATAGCCTTCCATGTGAAATTCAGGAACATTTCAGGGGCAGTGAGAGCATGCTCCTTCTTCTGGCCCTGCTGTAATGTCTTTTCTCCACCCCTGGACCCACCTGTCACAGCCCCTGTAAACCCCTGTGATTCTCAGTCTCAGAGTTCCCACAATGTCTGCTTCCGGGGCCTTGCTAGGGCTGTGACCGTTGCTCCTCTCTTCCTGTAGGGCTTACAGGCCCCAACTTAAATGATGCCCTCTGAGTGACTGTTGGGCTTGCCTGTCCTTAGTGCTTGATTTGAGAAGGTCTTCCCTTGGGGATGCCTGCCCCACTGGGCTCCATCTCCCGATGGGAGATTCAGGCCTGGGGTGCGTAGTGGGCAGCAGCTGCTAAGCTGGGTGGTGTCCAGCTGCCTGGCAGTGAGTGCACTTGGTGCATTTCCTGATGAGGTTTGAATGTTCCCCCAGGGTAGTATTTTCTCAGGAGGTGTTCACAGTCAGGTTTGTGACAGCCTTATCCTTCAGCTGCTTCCCCCTGCTTGGGTTTTTGTTCAACTTCTACTACCCTCAGTATCCAAATACTTGGGGTTCTTAGTAAGCACTTTCATCAAAGGGTCATGTGAATGCTGCTCCTCCTAGCCTGACCTGATGCTCTCTCTCCTTGTTCTTAAATTTTAATAGAATGAATGAAATCCAGTCCTCCTACTGAGAATAGGAATAACTTCTTATTTTGTCTTACTTAGGAGTAACACCCACTGGAAGTCACTGAATAAGTTTCTTAATCCCCCTGAGAAGGCTTTACAATATAGCAATACATATAATAGCATCCCTTCAGAACTGATACATATCTATGATAATAGCAATTGAAAAAATTCCCTGTCACATTAGAGATAATTTTTATATGTATTTTAAGGAACTTATTTTTCCTCTTCTTCTTCGCCTTTGAAAATTTCCTTTATGTTTGTGTGTCCTTTGAAACATCCCTCTGTTTAGGTATGGAAACTTTCTGATGAAGAGAAGAAGTTTGGAGAAAAAACTTAATACTAATTATGAAAAAAGTTGACTTATTTGTAGTTTTCAATTATCTACCATGTTACTGGCTTAGTGAAGCATATAAAATCCAGAATTAATGGCATTGAAATTAATGGCAATTTAAAATGCTGAGCACTTAGGCCATTAAAGATGAATTTAATTTTCGTAATGGTCTCCTATGAGTACTTATTCATCACCGAAGACACTTGTTGATTAAAAAAAATGTAAAAGTACTCAGTGAGAGCTTTTAATGTCTCTGTATGTATATATATATATATATATATATATATATATATATATATATCGCCATTGGTAATTATGTGTTTATCCAGGTCCATCTTTTTTTTTTTTTAAATTTTTACGTATTTGGCACAAGGTCTCACTACGCAACTTGGACTCATACTGGTCCCTCTGTACCTTCCTCTGCAGCCCTGGGATTACAGACACCAACCGCCATGCCCAGTCTTGGTGGCTGGCTCAGTAAACCTGGGGCAGGCTGGCGCAGCTTGCGGTACCCAGATCCTTGGGCTTGCCTAGGCAAGTGCTTAGACCCCTGAGCTATCTCCATAGCCCCAAGGTCCATCTATTTTTATGAAGCGAATAAACATTTTTGAAGGCAAAATGAGAAAAATTACTCTTTTACATAGAAAAGCAGAGAATTTTCTATTTCAACTAATTGTGACACAGATTGGTACAGCTAACTTTTCACTGAAAGCTACCAGGAAAGTGGGTTAAAATACCCTCCGTCTCCTGTCCCTTAAAAAATGTTTGAGGGCATTGAAAAGCATACAGTGCAGCTAAAACTTTCTGCATCAAAAAGGAAGCACAGTAAGGTTATTCTTGATTTTGATATTTCATGGAAGTTTTTCCCTTAAGGCCGAGCTAATTTCTAAAATCTGTGGGGCTTAAACACAGAGAAAGTAAACATAAAGTGATAGTTAGAATCTGAAAATCTTAGAGGACTTTAAACTATCTTAGGAGTTGGGAAGACAAAAATTGTAAGTTAGGGTTTTCCAGGACGAATGAGTCCTATGTGAACACCTTACCATTCCAGTTTATCCAGATGGGATACACCCCAGAAGTAAAGATAAAATGGAAATAGATTTACAAATACTGTCTTGTGTTAGCTCAGTCTATGAGGGAAAAATAACATGGTTTGCTTACAATGTCACTGATACAACATAAATAAGAAAGCTCTGAATAACACCTGAGAAATAGCCTCAAATCATGATCCATATGTTTAAGAAAATAGATGACGAGGTGGATAACTTAACCAAGGAAATTCTAGCATAATTAATTGAAGCAAAAAGCTCAAATCCATATAAGAACATGTTATGGTCTATATCTAGACGTCCCACAAAAACCTCTTACTTATAGGTGGTTTTAGGAAGGTGACTAAGCCATGGGTGCATGATACACATCAGTGCATTAGTGCATTTAATTCGTGGGTGTTTGGTATTGGATCTTGACAACAAGAAAGGAGCTAAGACAGAACAGAAAATAGATGAGAGGATTATAAAGTTGGAAGTAGAATAATACAAAATATCTAGTGTAAAACACAGAAAGAAGAGGATAAGAAATACAAGAAAGTTTTAAGAAACCAATGGAACATGGTAAAATGTCTAACAATGTGTGTAAAAAAGTCAGAGCAAAAAGACAGAAGTAGCATAAAAATTTTAAGAGTAAAATAATTGTTCAATGTTGTGAAAAAAATTAAGTCGTAGATTCAAGCAAGCTTCACCAAGTGTAACAAATTTAAAAAGTTAACAGGTATGATAGCCAATAATTAAAAATTCAGTGAAAACAGAAATCTGAAGTGTCTACAGTAGTAAAAGACACAGGACTATAAAAATAGAAAGACTGCAACGGAGATTTGACCTTTTAGGAAAAGAACTGTCAATGTAGAAAGTCTAGAAGTTTAAACTATAGGAGGGGGCCAGCCAAATAGCTCAACAGATTAAAGCACCCAAAAGCAGGTGCAGAGGCCATGGTTTGTTTCCTGGGCCTGCAGTGCTAGCCCCACCCCTGAGGTGCACTGAGATGGCAATTGAGACTGGGCATGATGGCACATGCCTGTAATCCCAGCTCTCGGGAGGCTGTAAACAGGAAGATCACTGAGTCCAATCTAGTAGTGAGACCCAACTATAGGAGGACAAATTTATTAGAATTTCCCACAGTTTTGTGTTTTATCTGCAGTGGGTCAACCAGATTATCATGGTAAATATCAGATAAATCTATCCTTTCACTTCTGGTAGTGGGCTGTGAGTCAGGAAGTAAAGAACCCTTTGAGACGGGCAAAAGACATCTGTTTTTCCTAATGACTCCTGTCCTAAGGAAAACTATTTAACCGAAGCCAAAACTCTGAGAGCGTTATTGTGCTGTTTGAGAACTTTGGGTGGAGAATATGCAGTTACCCCACTCTCACTGTCCTTTCTCACGTACAGAGGGTCAGAGAGGAATTAGAAGCAACAGTACAGTTCACAGTCCAGGGGCACATTAGCATTAAAGGACTGGAACCTGGTAAGGCGATAGAACAAACTCTTTCCTTAACACCTCACCACCACCTTACTAAAGGCCTAGTGATAGCGGCTTCTGGTACCTCATATATTATGCCTGGCTACTAAGAAAAAAAAAAAAACATACTAAGAGCTAAAAATACATTGATGTGGCAGAGCAACCATTAGAACTAGACATGGCAAAGATATATGGTGATTATCAGACTGGGAATTTTAAATAACTATGATTCATATGGTTGTAATGGATGAAGTAGACACTATGGCAGAATTCAAGCACGTACAGGTAATGTGAGTAAAGAGATGTAAATTTTGAAAATGAGTGGAAAAGAAATTATAGAAAGTAAACACATTGGTACAAAAAGGATAAATACATTTCATGGGTTTACTTGTAGGCAGGAGTGGCTGATTGGAGATTGAGGACATTTTAGTAGAAACCGTCAGTGTTGAAAATCAAAGAAAATAAAACCAAAACTTAAAAATCCCAAAATAGACTATTAGGAACTGCAGCACAGTACACAAAGTATGTTAGTTTCTCTCAGGGATGATCCCTAAAGCCTTCATGTGCTTTCAGGTAGGGTTTTGGAGGGCTATATAGTTGACCTGCTGTTGTTGGAAGAGGCAGATCACTGGGAGGATGACCAGGAATGGTGTGTCTCTGGTCCTGGCTCTTCTCTCTCTGCTTTCTGATTGTCATGATACAAGCAGTTTTTTCCTCACCACTCCTCTGGGTCATGCTGTTTCTTCTTTGGAGCTGGCTAACCATGACCTGAAATATAAGCAAAATAAATCTCTCTTCCTTTAAACTGTGGGTGTCAGGTTTTTGTGTCCAGGTTAGGTGTAATGAACACTGAAATATGTACCTGGTAGACTGGAAGTAGAAGAAATAAACAGAAGAAATGTTTGATAGAATGAGAATCTCTACAGACCAAGTAATGTCAAAGCCCAGACTATAGGACCAGGAAGGGCTAAAAGGGCAGCAAGCAGGATGGATGCAAGAAATAAAAACAGAAACAACCCCAAGCAGACCCACAGAAACAAAACAAAACAAAACAACCCAGCTCTGGGGCAGGGGAAATAGCTCGGTTGAATAAGTGCTTGCCTGGCAAGTGCAAGGGCCTGAGTTCAATTCCCAGTTCCAAAATAAATAAATAAATAAATAAATAAATAAATAAATAAATGTAATCCTGGTAAGGTAAGGGCCTGAGTTCAATCCCTGGTTCTGGAAAAAAAAAAAAAAGAAAGAAAAAAACAGCTCCCAAACCAAACAAAGGAAAACACTATAGATGGGCATATAACTTACCAGATAGAGAAATTAAAAAATAGAAGAGAAAGCCTGATAAATCTATCTTTCATATGAAAGCACAAAGGTAAAAGTTGACCTGACTTTGCCTGAGAAAAGATGCATACTTAGAAGAGATCAGAGTGAAATGGAAGGATGAGAGAAAAAATTCCATCAAGGTAGAATTCTGCACCTTGTGGAAAACAGATACTCTCTCGATAAACAAATTTGGAGCATTTGTTGCAAAACAGATCTATTCACCTTGCCAGAAATGCTAAAATAATTTTTCTAGATGGTAAAGAAAAATTATATAGGTCAGAAATTACTAGAGAAAAAGGAAGAATATGCAAAATGGAATAATTTTTAAAAATTCCTTATTCTTGATTAATCTAACAGATAACATTTTGTTCAAAATTATAACGTGTTCAATTATATACACATATCTATACATTATATTAATGCTTGCATGCTTATACATAAATGACATGAATGACATCAATGATACAGTGAACAGAAAGGATAGGTAAAATAATTTTGTTTTTATAATGTACTAAAACTATCTGTTAAGTGATAGAGTATTATTTGAAGCTAGACTTGAAGTAATTAAAAATGCATATCGTGAACTCTAGTGCAGCCATTAAGATATTTTTTTTCATTAAGATATTTTTAAAAGAAATATAACAGATATTAGAAATAGAACATAGAAACATAAAATATTCAGTTAAAACCACAAATGCCATAAATAACTAGATAATAAAAGTATAAGCAAACAACAAAGAACTAACAAAAATGGTAATCATTTTAAACATCAATTGTCTAAATGCACCAATTAAAATAAAGTACAAGATTGTCAGGATACAACAAGACCCAATGTATGTCATTTATGAGAAACTTAATTTAAGTATCAAGACATGGAGATTAAAGAAAGAAATGAGGGAATGTATGCCATGGTAGCATTAATTAAAATTAAGCACAAATAGCGATGTAACTTTCAACAAGGGGAGACTCTAGTGAAATTATCAGGGATATAGAAAGGAATTACCTAACAGCAAAGGGCCCCTTCTGCAGGAGATATAACAACTTTAAGTATGTGTCCAACCAATGGCAGCATGAACATGCAAAAGGCAAAAGCAACAAAATTACAAGAAGAGACAGATAAATGCAAAGTCTTTTGCATTTCACTACCAGAAATGGATAGCTTCAACAGGAAGAAAATCTGAGGACATAGTGAAACTCAACATCACCATTAATTAACTGAATATGGCAAACACCTATGCCTCACCCAGCAGGATCAGAATTCTTATTCTCAAGCACACATTAACCCTTCATCAAAATAAATTAAATTCTGGGCCATAAAGTATTTATTTATTTTTCCATAATTTTATTGAGAAACAAATAGCAATGAGACAGTTTCAAACCAAATTGGTAGGACAGAATCAATAATTAATACATTACATACATTCTTCCTAGTGGTTAATTGCTGTATAAGATGCGGACTTGATATCCTATCCACAAACACTATTAGAACAAATCCCTGTATTCATTAAGAGAATGGAACTATATATCTATCCTAACCATTTTGAATACACAGATACAAAATGGACATTCATCTGTATCCCCTTTATTTTGTCAAGTTCCATTATTTGGATATTATAGGTTTGTAAACTCAACAAAACATTCTAAAAGAGTCCAGTAGTCCATAATAGCATTGGGTCTTCCGCTTAACTGGCAAGGTCAGAAATTGTTGACCTGAGTCCCCTATAGCTCATCATAACAGCATGGCTTTACTTCCTATACTTCATTTTTATACTTTTCTGCTAGATGTTTAAGACCAAGGTAAAGCAAGACCTATGCAACAAGAGTGGTAACTTTTGGGTCTGATAAGATCAGTGAAATGCCCTCAGGATTTATCCTGAGATCCTGTATCTCAGATTGCAGAACCTTTGTCAGTGTCAGCCATATGGATGAGTCACAGCCATTGCTTGGCCATAAAATATTTAAAAGTAGAAATTTCAAATAATAATAAATATTAAAATAATTATATTATTTCAATATAATTAAAATCATAGAAATAATAAATATTATGTCTGCTCATAGACTATAATACAATCTAAAAACAGTTGATAACAGAAAGATATTTGGAAAATATGAGAATATTCGGAGACTAAATAGCAAATTTGTAAATAATATGTGGGTCAAAGAAGGATTTTTAAAAATTACATAATAGCTTTGAACTAAATGAAAACATAAATTTTGTGGAACATAATGAAAGCACAGCTTAGAGCTATATTTATAATACTGAATACATATATTAGAAAAGAAAACAAACTTAAATAACTTAAGACTCTAGTTTAACAAACTAGAAGAGTAAATTAAACTCAAAATAAGCCAAAAGAAAAAAGAACAAGAATTAGAGAAGAAATCAATGAAATTCAATATAATTGAGAAAAATCAACAAAACCAAAAGTTGGATCTTCCAGTAAATCAGTAAAATATATAACCCCTAACTAGACTAACCAAGAAAAAGAGAGAGAGATCACAAAATATTAATATAAAAAATGAAAGAACATCACTACAAATCTGTCTCAGATACTCTTCTCTCATTGCTGGGACAAATACCCAACACTCAAATTGAAGAAAGGAAAGGTTTATTTAGCTCACAGTTACTGGAGCTTTCAGTCTATACTCAGCTGGCTCCAAGGCAGAGTGGCACATGGCAGAGGGCAGCAGTTCACAGCCGCAGAAGGCACCAAAACAGCAAGAGCAAAAGGGAGGAGTAACAGCAACAAATGGCTACAGACAGGAAGTCTCTCTCCTTATATTGCCTTCAGGCTATCGGCTCCAGGTTGGGTGTAGCACTCACACCCATAATCCCAGTAGTGCTTAGACCCATAATCCCAGCCTTGAATCATGGATTAATCCCAAACTTTAGAACTGTGCCCCATGAATGCATGAGGTTTTAGGGGGACAACTAGATACAAACTATAACAAAATCCCATGGACATTAAAAGGAAAATGAAGGAATACACATACATATTTGACACTACAGGTGCAATGAACAAGTTCTTTAAAAGTAATAACCTACCAAAATTTACTCAAGAAAAAATAAATCACTTGAATTGGCCTTTATTTCTTAAAGAAACTGAATCAATAATTAATAATCTCAGGTACACAGGACTGGTTTGACATTCATAAATCAATTAGCATAGCTATTACCTCTACGTACTGAAGAATAAAAATCACATGATTACATTAATAGATGCAAATAAAAGCACCTGATAAGATTCAACACACAATTAAAATTAAAAAAAAAACATTCATCAAGTAGGATAAAGGTGGTGTGCATTTCTTTCTTTTCTTTTCTCTTTTTTAATGTATTTGGTATAGAGTCTTACTACACAGCTCAACTTGCAGTGATCCTCCTGTTTTGAACCTCCCCAGCACTAGGATTGCAGGTGTGCACCACCACACCCAGACATGGTCTCCACTCAGTCTTCTCTGGGGACAAGACTGACTGGGCATATGGGACCGGGTATGGAACCCTAGTCCCTTCACTTGCCAAAGCAGGTGTTTAGTCCAAAGAGCTATCTCTCCAGTTCTACATTTCTTTCTTGATAAAGAATATTTGTGCAAATATACAGCTAACGTCTTCCTTAATAGTGAGAAACCTGATGGTCTTACCTAGTAGTGAGAAATTTGAAACTTTCCCATAAAAGAGAGTAGTTCATAAGTGAGTTATGAATCTTAATTAATTATCTTTGATAGCAGAATTATTAGTTTCCAGATTATTTGAGTAGTCTCCAAATACAAAACTTAGTTATGATCATCATTTACAAAATGAAATTTTCCAGTGAAATTCCATTTTAAGTAGTGGTTTTTCAAGGAGTGAGGATTCAATTTCAATGAAAAAGAATTCTGGAGATATAAACCAAAAAGCTGTACGAACTGTGAAAGTCCATGTTTGTCAACATCTGTGAGTTTGTTAGAATGAGCTCTGATTAAACTTAACACCAACATTGTTCTAGAGAATAATGATTGTATTTATAGCATAAAGGGAAAAAGTAAAGATGGCAGCAGAAAGCGCAACCTGGTGTTGGACAAAGAGTTCAAATACAAGCTAGAGACTATATTCAGGCTGTATTTTTAGTTCTGCTACTCATCTGTTCTTTGACCTTGGGTAAAGGTCAAGTCTTCAATGCCTTGGTTTTTCTCTACTGTCCATAAAACGGTCAATATCTGCTGTGTACTGAGAGCAACCTTTACAGTGGAACATACTATGACAATGTACAAAAGTGCATCCAGGATTCCTCAGGATTCCACTGACTTCTACTGGTCTATTGCAAGGAAAAGTTAGTGCTTAAATTGTAACCTTTTTAATTTTTTTTAACATATTTCCCACTCTTTTATCTGGTAATCTGAACCACCAATTTAAAGACAGCAGTATGCAATGTAACAACCAATGTTGAATTCATACTATCTTGTTTAGTGAAAGTTTGTATCATTTCTATTTTTCTTTTTTACTATTTTTATTATCTTTAAAAAATAAAAAAACATATTTAAAAATATATATATATCCACCCCTTAACAGTAGTGATGCCAAGCAATGTAAGAAATAATATTCTATAGGGTTAGGGAGAGACAAATTGTATAAAACTATATATACAATTATATAGTTATAATAAAATTGTATATGTAACTATAGCTCATTATTGATGGAAAATTAATATTTTTAAAATCATGAGTTTAAAATTGTAAAATATAGCTGCCTCTATAGATTCAGCAAAAACTAATTCACAAGCGTGTGGAGTTTGACATTTTTTCTCTCCTAAAATTATTTTTTTTAATTTTTAATTTTATTTCTTTATTTTAATGAGAAAAAAAGAAAATAGCAATGAAATCATTTCAAAACAAGGTAGTAGGATAGCTACAATAATTAATACATTGCATATTGTTGTCTTTATAGTAGTTATTCATAGTACAAGATGCGGACATGATATCTTTAAACAATATTAGTACAAACCTCTCTTCTCAATGAACTGAGAGAAAGTAGCTGTATATCTATCCTATCTTGTGTATACATACATATATATTTTTTTAACAATAAAATATTCTTTATTTATACTTTTGCAAAGTTAGTAACACATGACATGAGGTTGCCTAGTGATTAATAGCTGACGTTAGTCAGACAGGATATTTATCTAAGCTTGTTTGCTTTATTTAATTTTTTAAAATTTTTTCCATAATTTTATTGAGAAACAAATAGCAATGAGACAGTTTCAAATCAAATTGGTATGACAGTTTCAATAATTAACACATTGCATACTCTCTTCCTAGTGGTTATTTGCTGTACAAGATGTGGACATGATATCCTATCCACACACACTATTAGAACAAATCCCTCTATTCATTAAGAGAATATAACTATATATCTATCCTAACCATTTTGAATACACAGATACAAAATGGACATTCATCTGTATACTCTTTTTTGTTTAGTTCTGTCATTTGAATATTATAGGTGTGTTAACTCAACAAAATATTCTAAAAGAGTCCAGCAGTCCATAATAGTATTGGGTGTTCCTCTTGATGGGAAGTGTCAGAAATTGTTGACCTGAGTCCCCTATAGCTCAACATAACAGCATGGCTTTACTTCTTATATTTCATTTTTATACTTTTCTGTTGGATGGTTAAGACAAGGTAAATCAGGACCTATGCAACAAAAGTTGTAGCTTTTGGGTCTGATAAGGTCAGTGAAATCCCCTCAGGATTTATCCTGAGATCCTGCACCTCAGATTGTAGATCCTTTGTGAGTGTCAGCCATGTGGATGAATCACGGCCATTGCTTGGCCACTGTGCTCTCTGTGAAAGCCTGAGAGTATGTTTTCTCTCCATGTGCTTGTTTGCTTTAGGCACTGAGGCCTAGCTCCCACCTACACACATTTGATCAATTTCCTAGCTTCGTGGATTCCAACACATCCCCATGGTTTTTTGTTGTTGTTGTTGTTTTTTGTATTTTTAGGATCTACAGGTTTTCAAGGCCTCACTACCAGATTGGACTTGTAGTGATCCACCTGTTTATAGCCTCCCCAGAGCTGGGATTACAGGCCCGCACCATCATGCCCAATCTCATTTGCCATCTCAGTGCACTCTGGGGGTGAGGCCAGTACTACAAGTTGGGGGATCAAACCCCTGGCCCCTGCCAGCCCCCTTGTTGTTTTATTTTGTCAGAGCTGGTTGTTCCATTGCAATTAAAGAACCCATATTTGGAGAATTCCTTTTTTTTTTTTACCTTAAAAAAATTTTATTTTAAAGAGAAAAAATAAAATTTCAAAACAAGATAATAAAAGGGTAAAAATGGTTAATATATTACATATCATTATTTTTAAATTAATTAATTAATAAACAATTGTATTGTCAAAGTTTGGTAATGTGTATCTTACAAAGTAGTAAATATGATAGTTGTTTGGAATACATGGAAAAGATTGGAACAAAATAAATGTTATTATTAATAGAAATTCAATTAAGGAGAAATATGAAGTAAATTAGCACAAAGAAATAAACTACCAGATACATGTGGGTACTTATTAGCAATCTGTGAAATAAACCAATTTGAATAGATTTGTATGTGCACATATATACTAATAGTTATGATTGCAGATGGCAATATTTGAGAATAGTCAAATATAATTTTTAAATACAAATCTTTAAAAACAGAAAGTTCATGAATGTTTCTTATTCATTTATATTATTTATTTGATATTTTCCTTAACTGAAGTTTTATAAATTTTCAATACTCTTTTCACAGAAGGCTTTATCAAAAATAATGTGATCAGTATACATCATATTTACATAAAACTATCTTGCAGTCCTTCCACTGTTTCCTTATTTTTATTGTCTTAAAATAAGCATTCTATCACAAATACTTAAATTGTTATATGTAATATACATAGCATTATATTAGGGTCCTGCTCTTAAATTTTCAAAATTTAATAGCTACAGTCATATACATTTCATACACCATCAATTACAAAATATAATATTGCCAAATACCTAAAAGTTAAAAATAACTCTCCATTTCACTACTCTGGATTACTTTTTTGTTACTGATTTTTTTATCCTTGCTTTAAAAAATTATATCCTCACATCAAAAACATTAATGTACAGTATCATAAATATTTTTATGTCACATTGCCATCTCATTTCTTGGTCAACTCTCTGTTTCTAATCTCAGTGAAAAACTTGGAGAATTCTTTAATGGATCTTTTCATACTTGAAGCCAGTCCAAAATTGTACATCCTTGAATTCAGCAAAATAACCCAATACAGTCCAATAGTCCATAAAGGTAGTGTATTATCTGCACAATTGGCAATTGTCAGTAGTTGTTGACCTGAGCCTTTTGCAGCTCAGCATATTAATATGGCATTACTTTTTATACTTCATGTTTACACTTTTCTGTTGGATGGTTAAGACCAAGTTAAAGCAAGACCTGTATAACTAAAAATGTATCTTTTGCAATCTGACAAAGTCAGTCAAATGCGTTCAGAATTTACCCTGGAAGCATGTACAGCACCTTGTAGATCTTTTGTCAGTGTCAGCCATCTGAATGAGTCATTGCCACTGCTTGACCAATTTGCTGTCTGTGAAAGCCTGAGAGAGTTTTTCTCTCTTGGTGACTCTCCGTAGGTACACTGTATATCATCGATCACTTTTCTCTGTGGCCCCATAATCTCCTTGATCAGAAAATTTGGGACACCACTGGGTTGCAGGATATCACATCAGAGGTTCCCTTATGTCCTGAGTCCTCACTGACCTTGAAGGGCTAGGGTCAACATATTGGCTATCCTTTTAGCCCATCTATCTCTCTAACTTTTGGTTTGCAAACTTTAGTTGTCAAATGTCCTAAAGAGAAACTTAATGATCTTATTACCCTGTAACAGCAGCAGTTAAGATTAACATCACTGTGTGACTGAGCATGAAACACCATAGACATAACATGAAACTGCTATTTTCCAACAACCATGGATATTCTAAAATTTAAATCCCTATAGAATGTGCAAATTCTTACACAGAAATTTAGAAATCAATCCATGTAAAACATAGTGGCAGGACAATCCTATGACTTTTTTTTCTTGTCCTTTTTTTTTCTTACAAACATTTACTTTAAAAAGAGTATAGCAATAATTAATATGACATCAGAAGCAGTACATATTTAGAAGACCAAAATTATAGGTATTTTCAGGCATAGTTTTATATATCACAAATATTAG
Source organism: Octodon degus (assembly GCF_000260255.1). Classification (NCBI taxonomy): domain Eukaryota; kingdom Metazoa; phylum Chordata; class Mammalia; order Rodentia; family Octodontidae; genus Octodon; species Octodon degus. The sequence goes on from NW_004524718.1 coordinate 5,750,225, forward strand.
CATATGGAGTTAGTCTGGGTGAGAATTCTACCCATTAACTGCTATTTTAAAAACGTGATGGAAATTTTTAGGACCATTGCCTTAACCATCTTGTTTATATGAATGTCTGTTTTTGCCCCTATCATACTTCTTAACTTTTCTCCTTGCTCTCTCTTTGTTTTTTAATCTGTATATTCTCTTTTTACCTTAATTGTGTTACAATTTCAATTTTTATTTCTTCTTTCGAGTTCTTACACTAGGGAGACAATACGATATTTACATATATGGGTCTGGCTTATTTCACTAAAGAGTATAGCTTCAAGTTGTATCCACTTATATATGAAGGCTTTGAATTTATTTTTCTTTATAGCTGAGTGATATTCTATTGTATAAAACCACATCTCTTTCATCCATTTCTCAGATGAAGGGCATTTTGGTTGTTTCCAGGAAATTTTCTATCACAAATTGTGCTGCTATGAACATAGGCACGTGTATATCACACTGATATGATGTTTTCAGTTCTTTTGGGAAAATTCTCAGAAGGGCAATAGCTGGACGAATGGGATATCCAGTTCTAGATGGTTGCACAAATCTACATTCCAACCAGTGTGAAAAGGGTTCATTTTTCCCCAAAGCCTCTTCAACACTTGTTGTTGGTTGATTGCTTTATGATAGCCATTATAAGATGGCAGCTCACTGTTGTTTTAATTTGTATTTCGTAAGTGGCTAGTGATGTGGACTATTTTTTCATGTATTTGTTTGCCTTTTGTATTTCTTCATCTGAGAAATGTGTGTTCATCTCAGATGCCCATTTGTGGACTGGATCTTTAAATTTGGAGGTCCTAATGTTTTTATAAATTCTTTTTAGAAGACCTTTGTCTCAGTGCCTATTAACTAAGATATTTTCCAAATTTGTGGGCTGTTTTTTCACTCTATTGGCAATTTCCTTTCATGTGCAGAAACTTCTCAATAGGGGGAGGTCCCATTGTTAATTATTTCAAGTATTTCCCATGCAATTTGATTTTTGTTCATGAAATGTTTGCCTACTCCATGTCTTCAAGATTTCCACCTACTTTCTCTTCCAGGAGATTTAGTGTTCTGTTTTAATATTTAGATCTTTAATCCATCTTGACTTTAGTATACCTCATGGTGGTAGACCTGGGTCTAGTTTTACTTTTTGGCATGTAGAGAGCCATTTTTTCAAGCACCATTTGTTAAGGAGATTATCTTTCTTCCAACAAACATGTTTGGCCCCTTTAGCAAAGACAAGATGGCTGAGTATACTTACAGTTGTGTCTGCATCTTCTAAACTATTTCATTGATCCTCAGGTCTATTTTTTTTTTTGCCAATACCATGCTGATTTTATCACAATAGCTTTGCCGTATAAGTCAGGGTTTATAATTCCTCCTGTCTTGCCTTTGTTGCCCAGGATTGCCTTTGGTATTCTAGGTGTTTTTCTGGTTCCAAATAAATTTTAGGAATGATTTCTCTAGGTCTATGAAGTATGTTGCTGGTATTTTGATAGGGATTGCATTAAATCTGTATAACAATTTTGGGAGTATGTCCATCCTCACAATGTTGGTTATTCCTATCCAGGAGCATGGAATATCTTTCCATTTTCTTAAATCCTCTAACATCTCTTTTTTTTAAGAATCATATAATTTTTATTGAATAGATTTTTTATTTCTTTACTCAGATGTATTCCTAAGTATTTTGTTTTCCACTGTGCTATTATAAAAGGTATTGTTTCTCTAATTTCTCTCTCAGTTTGTTTGTTATCTGTGTAGAGGAATGCAATTGACTTTTGGATATTGACTTTGTATCCTGCTATGCTGCTGAATTTCTGTATTAATTCTAATAGCTTCTTGGTGGAATTTTTGGGCCTTCCAAGTAGAGTATTGTGTCATCTGCAAATAATGATAGTTTAACTTCTTCTTTACCTATTCTTATTCCTTTTATTTCTCTCTCTTGTCTAATGACTCTAGCTAATGATTCCAGAACTATTTTGAATAGGAGTGGTGATAGAGAATGTACTTGTCTTGTACCTGATCTGAGAGTAAAAGATTTTGGTTTTTCCCCATTTAGAATTATATTAGCCATTGGGTTGTCATAGATGGTTTTTATCAGATTGAAGTAGAGACCATCTATTCCAATTTTCCATAGTATTTTGATCATGAATGAATGTTGGACTTTGTCACATGTTTTTCCTCTATCAATTGAGATGATCATGTGATTTTTGGATTTGGATCTATTCTTATGGTGTATTACATTTATAGATTTGCATATGATGAACCACCCTTACATCCCTGGGATGGATCCTAGCTGACCATGTTTTATTATCTTAATGATTTGCTGTGTTCTATTTGCTAGGATTTTATTGAGAATTTTTGCACCTATGTTCATTAAGGTGATTGGCCTTTAGTTCTCTTTTATAGTTGAATATTTCTCAGGTTTTGTTATCAATCAGATAAATCATTCCTCCAGGAATGATTCTGGGAGTATTGCTTCCTTTTCAATTTCATTGATGAGTTTAAGGAGATTTGGGATTATATCTTTTGTAAATTTTTTGTAGAATTTAGCTATAAATCCAACAGGACTTGAGCTTTTCTTTGTAGGTAAATTTTTTTATTACATTTTCAATTTCGTTAGTTGATATTTGTTTATTGAGAGTGGTTATATCTTCTTAATTCAGTTTTGGTAATTTGTACCTTTCTAGGAATCTGTCCATTTTTTCTGTGTCTTCTATTCTGTGAGAGTACAGATTCTCAAAGTAGATATTGATAATCCTCTGATTTTCCATTAGAGCTGTAGTAATTTCACCCTTTTCATTCCTTATTGATTAAATTTGCATTTATTCATTTCTCTTTTTGATGAGGTTATCTAAGGTCTATCAGTTTTATTAAATCTTTTGAAAAACAAGCTTTTTGATTCACTAATTCTTTGTATTGTTTTATTTGTCTCAATTGTATTAATTTCTGCTCTACTCTTTATAATTTCTTCCCTTCTTTGGGCTTTGGGTTTTGTTTGCTCTTCTTTTTCTCAACTCTTGTGGTGTATTATTAGGGTATTTATTTGTTCCCTTTTTGTTTTCTTAATGTTTGTGTTTAAATTATAAATTTTCCTCTAAGACCTACTTTCATTTCTTCCCACAGATTCTAATAAGTTGTGCTTAAATTTTTATTGAATTGTAGATATTGTTTAATTTAATCTGTATCCCATTGGTTGCTGATAGGGGTGTTATTTAGTTTCCATGTGTTTATGAGGTTTTTCTGGTTTCTTTTGTCATTTATTTCCAGTTTCATTTCACAGTGGTCAGATAATGTGCATGGGATAATTTACATTTTCTTACATATACTTAAGCATAACCTATGGACTAGTATGTGGTCTATTTTAGAAAATGACCCATGTGCAGCTGAAAAGAATGTGCATTCAGCTGTGGTTGGGTAGAACACTGTAGATGTCAACTAAGTGCATTTCTTCAAGGTCCGTTCTGTTCTTCTAACTCTTTACTAATTTTTTGTTTGCTTGACATATCCTTTATGGATAAGAGGATGTTAAAATCTCTTCTGAAGATTGTGGTATTTGATATTAGATTTTTTCATAAGCATTAAGGTTTGTCTTATATCATTGGATGCTACCATGTTTGGTGTGTAAATATTTATGACTGTTCCTCTTCCTCTTGTATTTTTTTCCCTAACTAGTATGTAGTTGCCTTCTTTATTTTGTTTGATGATTTTCACTTTGAAGTTCAGATTGTCTTTGAAAAGAATTGTTACCCCTGTTTTTTTTCTGAGGTCCTGGGGAATGTAGTACTGTTTTCCATCCTTTGACTTTCAGCCTGTGAATTTCTTTATGAGTTAAGTGTGTTTCTTTTATGTACAATACTGTTGAATTTTACTTCCTAATCCACTCTGTCAATGTATTTCTTTTAATTGGTGAATTGCATCCATTTACATTGATGGTTATGATTGAGATGTATTGACTTATGTTTTATATGTTTTTTTTCCTGCTGTTGTTTACCTATTTTACTCCTTTATTTAAATGTTTGCCTTATGTGGTAGGCTCTTTCCATTCTCATTCATGGAGTTGTGGTCATTTTGATCCCTCTCTAGAATATCTTCTAGTAGTCTGTGTAGGGTTGGCTTTGTTGTCATGAAATTCTTTAGTTCTTTGTCATGGAGATATTTCATTTCCCCATTAAACTTAAAAGAGAGTTTTGCAGGATCTATTAGTCTTGCCTGGAATTTGTTTTCTTGCAAGACTTGAAGTATTTTGCTCCATGCTCTTCTTGACTTGATTTGTGAAGAGAAATCTGCTGTTATTCTGATGGGTTTTCCTTTAAATGTGATCTGTTTCTTTTAGTTAGCAGGTTTCAGTATACTGTTATTGTGATGAATTTCTGGGGTCCTGATTTTATACATCTCAGTGTGTTTTTTATGGGGTTGATGTTATTTGCAGTTCTATATGCTTTGATTAACTGAGTGTCAGATTGTTTCCCCATATTTTGGAAGTTTTATGCTATTACTTCTGCCCATATTCTTTTTATATCATTTGTATTGACACCTTATTTCTTATTGATGCCTACTAGCCTTATGTTGTTCATCTTTGCATCATCTTGCAGTTGTTGGATTATTATTTCCTGCATACCAGTCATTTTTAAGGGATCTTTCCTTACCTTTTCACTAGGTGTAATGGTGTCTTCAAGGTCTGATAGTCTATCTTCACTTTCATTTAAATGGCTTGCCAGCTTGTGATTGAGATTTTAATTTCCTGTATATCTCTTTGAATCTGCTTCATGTGTTCTATTTCTTTCCTATATTGTTCATTAAATAATTCCATCATTTTTCTTTTCTCCTCTGTTTTTATTAGTGTCTCCTTTAGAAGCACTAATAACCCTTTCATTTTGGTTATCATTTTTTTTTTACTTTAGAGATTATTTCTGATCTGATTTTCTCTATATCCTTTCTGCAGTTGTTACTTTACTTCAGACATTATTATTTCACAGTTTTCATGAGTGTGGCTTCCAATTTTTTCTATGCTATTGTCTCTTGTATTTGTTCAGGTTGAACTTGGGGCCTGAGAATGTATTTTGCTCCTTCTCTTTATCATTTTGTATAGTACTATCCTTTACCTTTGGTGTAGAACTTTGGTTTATTAGTTACTTAGCTCCTACTGATATCATTAACCAAGGGTGATTATGTGGTTAAGGCAGTTTCAGTTTTATATTTACAGTACTACAATTAGCAGCACTAATAATGGGTAGTGAGATTTAGCAATTGACAAACTTTTGTAATTAATGGGTTTGTAGTTTGAACCATAAGGGCAAACATTATGACTGTATAGCTAAGCAGAAATAAAATTGGAAATTTGTCTTTAAATTAATTCCCCTAAGATCTGTCTGATCACCTTCCCTTTATGTACCTGTGGACTTCCAGGCAGACTTTCACACTGGTTACCTGTTAGCCCCCACCCCCATCGAGAGGATGCTCTTATAAGTCTGTGTTTAGTAGTGTGTCTCAGGTTACCAGGTCCAAATCTACCAAGTTTAAATTTGACCAGCTGGTCCTGGCTTGGGTCTGACTGCTGTGCTTGGCTTCTTTCTGCTGCAGCATGCTGACCCACGTGCCTGGCCATTGGTTGGTGTTGGGAGTCAGGAGTTGCAAAGGGGTTTTGAGAAAGCTTCAAGATGATATCTAACCATTGGCAGTGAGAAAAAATTCAAAGCTAGACATATAATAATGACTTGGGTATGAGTTCAATAGATCTAACTTCTATTTTCAGAGTTCATACTTAACTGTGACCCAAATATGAAAAATTTATGCTTGTGTCTCTATTCCCATAGAAGGGCTGACTCAAAAATAGAGCATGTGATTAAATAAAGAAACAAGAATGAAAATATTGAGATTAATTCTTCTTAAAATACTGCCCCTAGATTCACACATACTTATCCCACTGTTCTTTCTACTTTCAGAAGCAGTTCTGGAAGACCATTTTCTTGAGTGTCTTTATGAGATGTCGAAAAAACCAGTGAATGGGGAAGGGAGCGAGATAGCTCAGTAGGATAAGTGCCTGCCTGGCAAGCACAAGGTCCTGAGTTCGATCCCTGGTACAAAAAAAAAAGCAAAACAAAAAAATTATGAATGCCATTGCCAAATACCAGCCAACAGAAAGGAAGGCTTATGAAAACATTAGAGTGCCCTCTCATCCATCCTATTTACCAGAGCTTGTACTGTACAGCTTACAACTTTTCCCCAAAGTCAAAGTGACCATGAAATGTTAACATTCTAAGTAGATTAATATATTGTTGTAGCTACAACCACACAGTGAAAGACACACTGGGAAAGGACTTCCAAGACTGCTTCAGAGGGGCCAGGGAGATGGCTCAGTAGAATAAGCACTTCCCTGGCAAGCACAAAGGTTTGGGTTCAATCCCCAGTTC
>NW_004524718.1:5757699-5772501 GCF_000260255.1 Octodon degus
TAAATAGGATCACAAGTCTGCATCTTGTACAGCAATTAACCACTAAGAAGAATATATGCAGTGTATTATTTGTTGAAACTGTACTTTCTATTTGATTGGAAACTGTCTCATTGCTATATGTTTATCAATAAAACTTTGAAAAGAAAAAAAAGAGTCATGGGATAAGTGTTTCTGAACCAAGGTAGACTATTTTGAGGAAGTTAATAGCAATGTACCTTTTACTGTGGTAAAATTTAAAAATAATTCAAAAATTATATTTTTGTGTTCTTACATACCACATTAAATATGAAAAATATTATGTTTTGTGAAAAATTTAGGAGATCATATAAACACAGTGTCTACAGGGACCAGAGAACTCAAGCAAATGGATGAAATGCATGGTAGTAATAGAGAGTGCCAGTGAGTGTAGCACACTGGAAAAATTGGAACTACGCCATCACCAAACAGGCAAGTGGCACAAAGCTGTCATGTCTTTTGATTTTTTAATCATATTTTATATGTGAATACCTAGATTTATGGTATTTAATTAAGCTTTAGAACATTGTACAGATTAAACAAAGCATATCTAAACTCTATTTCTTTTGCCATGAAAATAGAATTAAAGGAACATCATGCTACCACTGTACCCAGGTCTCCATATAACATAGAGATGGTGTGTAGATGGAGAATGCAGTTTATATAGCAGTTGCAGGCATGTTTCAGGGCAAAAAGCTTTCCTTTAATGCTAGGTATGCAAGTAAGGCACCTCGATCCTTCCCTTCTAGATTTTAGCCACTTCAAGATCCTTCAAAACTGCAAAGGTATCCTCTGAGATGGCTGGAGTAGGGGGTGGGGCAGAATACTGTAAGAGTGCACTAACATTGGTTTGATAGCCAAGGAACACTGATGCAAACTGTGCTGGTTTGTAAGTTGGGGTGCAAAGGGGAAGTGAGGGGGAAGGGCAGGGTGCTGGCCAAGCCACCCCCTCACTACCTGGCAGGGCAAAAATTGAGAGTCAGGTGTTTCTGGTCTGTCTCATTCTGAGTCTTCATATGTATTTATTTCTTATTCCAGTAACAGATGGAAGTTTTATAAAGGCATATATAAAGAAATGAGATAATTCATAGGATTATTTTCAGACAGTCATCCAAGGAGTCAAGCTCAGGAGAGTACAATAAATCTGCCCACACATTAAGGACCTAAAGAATCCAGCTGAGTGCCTGGATCCCGTTTTAATATACTGCATGAGTCCAGCTGAAGACCTGAAGCCCATCAGGATGCTCGCCACAAGTCTAACTGGGGGTCTAGGGCACCCAGAGTGTCTCACACAAGCCTAACTCATGGATTTGCACTGGAAAGGTCCAAAAGTGGGCAGTGGAAGCTAAATAATATGTCCCAATGAGATGAAGGATCTATGCTAGCAGGCTGAGGGATCTACACTGGAGCCAGGAAGTGATGCTCAAGGTAAGAACAAAAGCCTCCCCCACCAAGAGTGCCACAGTCATCCTCAGCAACAGTGAGGCCCTGAGCTCCTCCAAAGATGACAACAGCCAAGTTCATATCAGGAAAGCCAGCATGAAAACTTCCCCAGAAGAACCAACAGCCCCAAAACAGCCATGAGCTCCCTAACAACACCTCTTCTTCTCCAGCTCCTCTTTTTATCTTGGCAATAATCCTCACATGGGCCTTCCACATCCAACACTGTACTGATTCAGTTCAGCTGAGTGATACAAGTTAACCATCAGTTGTCAACCCACCGCAGTGGTGATCACCCAACTGTAAACAAATTATGAATAATTATGAAATATTTCCTGGAAATTGAAATAAAATATAATTTCCTTCTAGAAAACATTTTGTGAGTCCAGAAAATCAATTCTAATGATATTGTAACAATTGGACTCTGAAAAAAGTCTCTGACTGAAGCAGTCAGGTTTTCCACTGGTTACTAGTGATAGCAAACCTTTTACAAATTTATATTTTTAGCATTTTAAATTGTATTTGTTTTTAAAGCAGTTTTAAGTTCACAGCAATATTAAACAGAAAGTACAGAGTTCCCATAAATCTTCTAATTTCACAAAAGAAAAATCTTCTGTACAAGTCACATCCTGTGGCTGAGCAGTAGCTTTGTTATAACTGAAGAACCTACACTGACCCTTCATAAGTCCACACGTGTGATTAATGTTGACTCTTGGTATTGTAAGAGTTCTATGATTTTTAAAAATTGCATAATTCTAGGTAACCTCAATTAGTGTCAGATAGAATTGTCTCACTCCTCTAAGAATCTGTGCTTTGTGGATTATTCCCTCTCTCATTCTTACCCCTGGAAACCACTGATATTTTCAGATATTCCATAGTTTTGCACAGCTATTACTAATGTTTTATACTATCAAGGTGATATGTAAAACTCTTTAGATGATTTAACTCATTAACTCTACTAAAAATCCTATAAGGTAACTAGAAATGTTTCCTTTGTATATAAAGGACAAAGTAACTGACCTGGATAAGTTTAACAATTTGTAGGAAAAGCATATCTGAGAGTGATGGAGCCATGCATCAGATATATACCCAACTGTCTTTTGAAACCCAAGGGCTGTGCTTATCTCCATAATATTTTTTTAATATATAACTTTTTGTTCAGTGCTCATTAGTTTGCCTTTGGTTAACTAAAGTTAACCAAAGCCTGATTCCTCTTTGTCACAAAACTTTTTTTGGGTTACTCTCTTACATGAACACAGTTTTAATACCAGCAGAATTACACATGCAACAGACTATTTTATATATTGCTGACTGCTTTCTTGTCAGTTCTAATGCCTATGTGTAGTAAGTCTTTTGATATCCTCTTTGCCTGTATGAGTTCTAGTCTTTGCATTAGACCAATGTGTCATCACCTCTTAGCACAGTGATCATTCACTACTGTGAAACTGCATAAAATATTGTTCATGCCTCTCATTCAATAAGGAAAGAACACCTTGCATTTTCATCTTTATTTGCACACATATTCTCACACCAACCATAGTTCTTCTTGATGTCTGAGATCATGTCTTCTATGACTTTGTATTCTACCAAGTAAGTGCTGAAAGAAGTTTCTGATTCTCAGAGAAAGCTCTGCAAATATGTGTTCATTCATTCATAAACTTCAGTGATCTTGAAGTTCTGTGAAATACAAATATGTCTAAGAAAGCATTTTTAAAAGTGTATTTGGAACAGGGTCTCACTATGCAGCTTGGAATCATAGTGATCCTCCTGTTTTCAGCCTCCCCAGTGCTGGGATTGTAGGCATGATCCACCATACCTTGTTTCTGTGGCTGGTTCAGTGTGCCCAAGGGGTAGGATCAGTGCAGCATGTTGCCAGGGATCAAACCCTGGTCCCTATGCTTGCCTAAGCAGGCACTTAGTCCATTGACCTATCTTACTGGCCCTTAAGAAATCATTTTGAATAGATCTGGTATTAATACATGCAAACAAGTGGAAGCAAATGAATCAAGATGCCTAGTAACTTTGTAAGAATTAATTTGACAAAGAAGTAAAGAACTTGAAAAAGTCACTGTGTTGAAGTCTCAAAGAAAACTTTAGGCTTAGAAACCTGGATGAACAACAAGCATGATAAAAAGTAGGAAAATATTTTATACAGGCACAATGGGAGTTCTCAAGGACAGAAGCAGAATGGAATGAAGGAGTTGACCCTGCTAACAAGGCTGAATCTTCATGACAACATCCAGAAGGAGGGTGTCAGTGCTATGGAACACAGAGAAGCACAAGTCACTGAGAAATACCTGTAGACCCTCTCAACATCTGTAACTTAATTTTTGTCCTTTCTGAGCCGGAAATTTTTATTGCAAATATGCAGCTTTTATTCCACGATCTACTCAGGGTGGAAGAGTGTGATAATTTGAACTCATTTAATTTTCAGGTCACAGAACTTCAAAGAATTATTATATCCAAACTTAATGGAGAGGACTTTGCCCTGTCAAAACATAATGTGTGTGTGTGTATACACTTGAGTCAAATTTTTTTTTCTTTGTATTAAATTACTGAAGTACTTAGTCTTTGAAAGGTCACATCATAGATTTAAGCTGGGGTGTAGCTCGTGAGTAAAACACTTGCCTCATAGACATAAGGCTCTGAGTTTCATTCCCAGGACCAGAAAAAAAATCCCATAAACTCTTCTACAATTACATTTCTTCAGTAATATAATTCACTTAATTTCCTTGACTTTGATGAGGAAGTCACTAAAGTCCTCTTCTAGCTCCTTTCTCAACTGGAAGGCATGATTTTATATGCCTATGATACCTTTAGTTAAGTGATAAGCTCAGTATCATTTTGTGTCTCAACATTTTTGCTTCATCATTCTATCTTTGTCTTATAAAGGTCTCCTTGCTAGTTTATATACCCTTGAATCAAGTTTGTTTTAGATTCTATACTAGGTAAGCAAATGTTCATTTGAAAGGCAGAATATTGTCTTAATCTAAACCTACTCATACTACAGAGGGACTCCATGACCAGAAGGAAGCTATTGGAAGACTACATAAAATAATATGATGTATAATTTGCCATATAAATTATGAAGCATAATTCATGATCTCTTCAACTAGGGGAATGTAAGAAATAAAAATAAAAATAAAACGGAAAAAATTATGAACAAGGAAAGAATTGTAAGCATTGTCTTGTGGAGATCTAACTTGAATGATCAAGCCAGTCCTGTTCATTTTCTTATAAGGCTGGATTATGGTCTAAATTATAATTGATGGGAGGAAGAAGAAGGCCAGATTAATTTGTAATTACACAGATATGTGAAGGAAAGAAAACTAATTCTTGTGATTTCATCTAGTTATCTCTTCAAAGTCTCATGCAGTCATTGGGGAGGCCTTTAGAGTTTGTGATTCATTCACAATCCAATGTTGGGATTAGGAATGTGAGTGCTATGCCTGCCCTGGAGCAGATAGCCTTAATATAATGTAAGGAAGGGAGATAGGCTTGCTAGTTGCTGTAGCTGCTGCTCCTCCATTTTGGCTCTTGCTCTTTGCTGTTTTCCACTGCCATGAACTGACATCCTTTACCACTCTGCCACACTGCCCTAGAGCCAGCCAAGTATGGACTGAAACTTCCATTAACTGTGTTCTAAATAAACCTTTCCTTCCTTAATTTTTGGTGTCAGGTATTTGGTCCTAGCAACAAGAGAAAAATAACAGATAGAATTTGATACCACGAATCAGGGTCATTGCTGTGACTATATCTGACCATATTGTTCAAGGGCCTTTGGGAATGGCTTATGGGAAGCGATAAGAAAGAATTGGTGATGTCTTCCAAAAGAGAAGTGCTGGAACCCCTTCTTCAGTTCTGTATGGAAGATTCTGGTGAGAGATCAGAAGATCAGAGGGCTGATAGAAATCTTGCCCATAAATAGCAGGCTGAGTAGTTTTCTTCTGGGAAGAAAGAGTGAATTGATTGTTGGACTCCAGACAATATATGTCATAGCTTGGCAGAAAGTTTGTCTGCATTTTGCTTGTGTGTAGAAACTTTGCCTGAGACTAAGATTAAGCATAGCTGACTGATTAATCTTGGAAAAGAAATTTCAAGGCAATCAAATGTTGAGGAAGTGACATGCCTATTGTTGGGTGTTTTAGTCAGACTTATGTGACAATGAAGAGCAAAGAGAACAGCAAGATTATTTAAAATGCCTTGTGTCTGGCCAGCAAAAGAAACCTCTAATAAAATTGTGGACTGGAATGATAGACCTGAGAAGATCTCCATTGCCAGAAGCAACAAGAGTATAGAAAAGATGGTCTAAGGACATGACAAGAAACAGTAAGCCTCCACTCTTTACAACCTCAAAACTGCAAAAGTGAAAGACTTTTGCTTTGAAAAGAGTGTCATCTTACAGAATGGCAGATGACACAGAGTGTCATCTTACAGAATGGCAGTGTTACACAAAGTTGTTCCTCAGAGTCAGGGTTAGAGTGGTCAGAAATTCAGGTTCTTGACCTCTATGGTCAAAAGAATGGAAAACAGTCTACTACTCCAGCTGGCAGCCACTCTTGGTATCATCCTTGTGGTGTTGGTTTAATATAATGCAGAACTCAGGAGTTAAGAAGGTTTCCACCTAGATTTGAGAAGAAGGCCTGGGTGGCCAGGCAGTGTGCAAAGCTGTGTAGTGGTTGATACATTGTGTCAACTTGACTGGATGACCTCAGTAGTTCTGCATCCTGGGCTAGAGGGCCCACCCCAGCGTGACTCAGCACAAAAAGGATATATAAAGGGGTTGAGGAAGGATTCAGCATTCCACTTCTCTGGAGGTTCACTCTTTGCAGTCAGCTTGGATATCATCTCCTGGCTTCCAGCACAGATTCGTTAGCTTCTGGCTTGGATCTTTCATCTTTCTATCATAGATTCTTTAGCCTTACACTGCAGACCCATTAGCCAACTGGTAGAGAACTGCATGGAATACTGCAGTGAGCTTCAGACCTTGGAACTGAATCCTTCAGTCCCGGATGTGGAGATGTCCTCTGCACTCTTCATCATCCAACTCAGTAGCTGACCACCGTAAGCCAATCTTGTAATTTCTTATACATTTGTACATCTTGTGTTATATCTGTTCCTTTTATTATATCTGTTCCTCTAATAAAACCCTGACTAATACAAGCTGTGAATGAGAAACCTACAATACAGTAGAAACCTCAGAAGTCTGGAAAAGCCAGGAATGTGTTTCATCTAAAAAAAGTTGCAAGGACAGAGAAAAGCTAGTCTAAGAGAGAACCCATGGGAGATACCACCAAAAGTGCCATAGAGGTGGAGGCACATGGAACTCACAATTTGTCACAAATTGCTTGGGATGTTTCACATGGAACTACAAGACTTAAGTTCTTCTGGATTTTGGACTTGCTTTGGTCTCAATGCTTTGTATCCTGCTGTTTTTACCCTTTGGAATAGTAATGCTTCTCTTGTACCACTGAATGTTGGAAGTGTATATCTTTCCATTTGTACAGGGTCTCATAGCTAAGAGTTTGCTGTAGATCTTGGAGAAGACTTGAGAATTGGACTTTTAGGCAATGGTGAAACTGTTTGGACTTTGGCAACTCTTAGTCCATCTTAGAGATGGACTAAAACACCTTTTGTATAAAAGAATGTGCGTGAGTCTTTGGGGATTCAGGGGTGGAATGTTATAGTTTGTGTTTAATTGTCTGTCTCCTTAAAGCTTCATATAGTCATTAGGGCAAGCTTCTAAAGTTTGTGATTAATTCAGGATCCGATGCTGGAATTATGGTTGTGAGTACTACACCTATCCTGGGTTGGATAGATTGAATGCAACATAAAGAAGGGAGTGAGGCTTGCTAGGTGCTGTAGCTGCTGCTACTCCCTTTCAGCTCCTGTTCTTTCCTCTTTTCTGCCACCATGAACTGCTGCCTTCTGTATGTGCCACTCTTCCTTACAACCATGTAAATATGGGCTGAAATTTCCACAAACTGTGATCTAATTTTTTATATTTATACATATATTTTATTTATTTGTTTTATTGAGAAACAAATAGCAATGAGATAGTTTCAAAACCAATTAGTAGGACAGTTTCAATAATTAATACACTGCATATTGTTGTCTTCATAGTGGTTCTTCATAGTTCAAGATGCAGAAATGATATCCTGTCCAAACACTATTAGTACAAATATTTCTTCTCATGGAATTAAGAGAAAGACCTATCCTATTTTGTATATACAGATACAAAATGGTCCTTCATTTGTATCAACATTTTGTTTAGTTTTGTCAGAGATGGATATTCTATTGCCATTTAAATATTGTAGGTGCATGAATTCAGCAAAATAATCCAATATATTCCAGTAGTCTGTAATAGTAGTGGGTTTTCCATAGGACTGGCAATGTCAGAAGTTGTTGACTAAAGTCTTTTACAGCTCAACATATTAATATGGCTTTACTTTTTATACTTCCTTTTTATACTTTCTACTGGATAGTTAAGACTAAAATAGGGGCTGGGGAGATGGCTCAGTGGAATAAGCGCTTCCCTGGCAAGCGCAAGGGCCTGAGTTCAATCCCTGGTTCTGAAAAAAAAAAAAAAAAAAAAATAAAGCAAGATCTATATAACAAGAGATGTAACTTTTGTATCTGACAAAGTCAGTCAAATCCCCTCAGGATTTATCCTGAAACCCTGTACTGCACATTGCAGATCCTTTGTCAGTGTCAGCCATGTGGATGAGTCATGACCAATTTGCTCACTGTGAAAGCCCGAGAGAATGTTTTCTCTCTGTGTGACTCTCCTTAGGCACACTCTACATCATTGATCACATTCCTCTGTGCCCTCATAATCTCCTTGATCAGAAAATTTGAGACATCACTGAGTTACATGATGTTACAGTACAGGTTCTCCTATGTCCTTAGTCCTCACTGACCTTGAAAAGGTAGGGCCAAAATGTCAGCTGCCCTTGCAGCCTTTCTTTTCCTCTAATTTTTGGTCTGCAATCTGGTGTTGTTAACCCTCCAGAAGAGAAGCTTAATTATATTATTACTCTATAACATGGATAGTTGAGCTTAACCTATCCATCTGAATATCAAACATCTTAGATATAACATGGAATAGGTATTTTCCAACAAGTATTGATATGTTAAACTTTAAATCCCTACAGAATGTGAAGAAAAAATGAAAAAAAAGAGAAAAAGAAAAGAAATTAAAATAGGAATAAACAATTACATATTTTTACACAGAAGTTTAGAAAGCTAACCATATACAACATTGTAGCAGGAGAGTCCTATGACATTATTTTTTCCTTGTGGTTTGTTTTCATTTATTACTCCTTTTTTAAAAACAAACATTTACTTGAGAGACAATATGGCAGTGATTAGTATGACATGAGAAGCAGTACATATTTAGAAGGTCAGAATGACAGGCATTCCAAGTATGACCCTACTATTACACATTGTTATCTTCAGTGCACTTGCTTAGTTCACAGATATCAGCCTATATAGCTGGTCAGGGTGAGAATCCTACCAATTAATTGCTAGTTTCAAAAACCTGCTGAAAATTCTCAGGATCATTGCCTTAAACATCATCTGCATATAAATGTGTGGCTTTGCCCCTGTCATGTTTCCTAGCTTTTCTCTTTGTCCTTTCTTCATTGTTTAATCCTTAAATTCACACATTCCTCTTTTTTTTTTTTTTTTTTCCCCGAACCGGGGATTGAACTCAGGACTTTGCGCTTGCCAGGCAAGTGCTTACTCTACTGAGCCATCTCCCTGGCCCCTCACTTTCCTTTTAATTGTGTTTTAACTTTTCATTTGTATTTCTTCTTTTGTATTCTTTCACTTAGGTGGACTGTATGATATTTACACATGTGTGTTTGTATCTTAGTTACTCTTCTCTTGTTGCTGGGACAAATACCCAACACTCAAAATGAAGGAAGGAAAGCTTTATTTAGCTCACAGTTACTGGAGGCTTTAGTCCATACTCAGCTGGCTCCAAGGCATAGCAGCACATAGCAGAGGGCAAACTTTCAGGGCGACAGCAAAAAGCAAGAGCACAAGGGTGAGGTAGCAGCAGCTCAGGCAGCTAGCTTCTCTTCCCACCTTACATTGTAATGCAAACTACCTGCCCCAGGGCAGGTGCAGCATCCGTACCCACAGTAATCAATCACAAACTCCAGAAACTGCCCCAAGACTGCATGAGGCTTTGGGGGGACACTTATACATAAACCATAACATTCCACCCCTGGACCCCCAAAGACTCATACTCATGCACATCCCTTTATGCAAAAGACATTCTAGTCCATCTCTGAGAGTTGCCAAAGTCCTAAGAGTTTCAGCATTGCTGGAAAGTCCAAGTCCCAAGTCTCTTCCATGATCCAAGGCAAACTCTCAACTGTGAGCCCCTGTGTGAGTGAAAACTTAAACACTTGCAACATTCAAAGGCACAAGATAAACATTACCATTCCAAAAAGTACACACAGCAGGATACAAACCATTGGGACCAACACAAGTCCAAAATCCAACAGGGCAGACATTAAGTCCTGCAGTTCCATGTGGAACATCTGAAGCAATTTGTGCCATATTGTGAGTTCCATGTGGCTCCGCCCCTGTGGCACTCATGGCATCTTCCAAGGCTTCTCTCTTAGGCTGGCTTTGCTCCCTCCTTGCAGTTTCCCTTAGATGATCCACATTTCTGGCTTTTCCAAACTTCTGGGGTTTCCACTGGATAGGCTTCTCACTCATAGCTTCACACACTGCCCTCTCAGGGGCACACTGCCTGGCCTCCCAGGCCTTCTTCTGAAATCGAGGTGGAAGCCTTCTTAACCTCAGAACTCCTGCATTCTGAATGCGCCTAAAACCAAAGCCACGTGGATGATGCCAAGGTCTGCTGCCAGCTGGAGCAGTAGCCAGGCTTTCCTCTCTCTTGGCTGTAGGGGTCAAGAGCCTGGATGGCTGAGCACTCTGACCCTGATTTGGAGAAATAATTTCTCCATGCCGGCACCATTCTGGAACCTGGGGCTCAGCGACTTTCCCCTCAGGCAAAGTCCCTGACCTTTGCAGTTCTGAGGCTGCACTTTCCTCTCAGCTCCATCTTTGCAGTCCACAGCTTTATTGGCGCTTTCTTTCTGGCCAAGCTCACAACATTTTAAATCCTCCTTCTGGGCTCCTTGCTCTTTATTCTCAACATAAATCTGGCTAAAAGCCCCTAACAACAACCAGGACACTGCCTCAATATTTGGCTGCTTTGAAATATCTTTTGCTAGATTGATCAGTCTACCATGCTTAAAATCATTCTCAGGCAAAGTTTCTGGACATGTGCAAAATGCAGACAACTTTTCTGCTAAGTCAAAACACAAATGATCTGGAGTCCAACAGCCAATGCAGTCCTTTTTCCCAGCAGAAACCTCCCCAGCCTGGTCTTTCCAGGTTGGCTTCTGTACAGTCTTCTGGTCTGAGCTCTGATCAGAATCTCCCACACAGAACAGCCGAAGCTGTTCCAGTGCTTCACTTGTAGGCGACATCTCTGAAGCTTTACTATCTCTTCCCATAAGCCATTCCCAAAAGCTTGTAATCCACATGGTCAGGTTTAGCCACAGCAATGACCCCACTCCTGTGGTACCAAATTATGTCTTAGTTACTCTTCTCTCATTGCTGGGACAAATACCCAACACTCAAAATGAAGGAAAGAAAGGTTTATTTAGCTCACAGTTATTGGAGGGTTCAGTCCATACTCAGCTGGCTCTAAGGCACAGCAGCACATAGCAGAGGGCAACCTTTCAGGGCAGCAGCAAAGAGCAAGAGCACAAGGGAGAGGTAGCAGCAGCTCAAGCAGCTAGCTTCTCTTCCCACCTTACATTGTAATGCAAACTACCTACCCCAGGGCAGGTGCAGCATCCGTACCCACAGTAATCAATCACAAACTCCAGAAGCTGCCCCAAGACTGCATGAGGCTTTGAAGGGACACCTATACAAAAACCGTAGCAGTCTGGTTTATTTCACTTATAAGTATATCTTCAAGTGGTATCCACTTAAATATAAAGGCATTGAGTTTATCATTCTTTATCACTGAGTAGTACTCCATTGTATGAAAACAACACATCCTTTTCATCCATTCCTCATGTGATGGGCATCATGGTTGTTTCCAAGATTTGGATGTCATAAACTGTGCTGGTATAAACATAGGTGTGCATATATCACTATGATATGACATTTTCTGTTCCTCTGTGAAATTCTAGGTAGGGGGATTGCTGGCTTGAATGGGATTTCCAGTCTCAGTTTTTTAAGGAGTCTCCACACTGATTTCCATAACGGTTGCACTAGTCTACATTCCCACCAGCAGTGGAGAAGGGTTCCTTTTTCCCCACAGCCTCTCCAACTTTTGTTGTTGGGTGATTTCTTTATGATAGTCATTCTTTCTGGTGTGAGATCGTATCTCAGTGTTGTTTTAATTTGCATTTCATGGATGGCTAGTGATGTGGAGCACTTTTTTCATATATTTATTTGCTTCTATAGTTTTGTTCTTCTGAGAAGTGTCAAACTGTGATCTAAACAAACTTTTCCTTCCTTAATTCTGGGTGTCAGGGGTTTTGTTACAGCAATGACAGAAAAGTAACTGAGACACTAATATAAAATCCAAACTGAAGAACTGCTAGTATTGGAGAGTAATTAATCTCAGAAACCTCACTTTGGAATATCTTTGGGGTTCTTTGCAAACTGTAATCTTGATAGTTTATTAGAGTCCTAAAGAAAATTACAGAAGAAAAAACAAACTAACAAATTCTTCATAGGGGTTTTAGGGTAGTCTTTAAAGGTCCAGGTGTGAGATAAAGTTGCACAGTGGGATTCAAAGAAGCAGTTTGTGATAAACATGGGGAAAGAAGGCAGGTATTCTCAGGTCTTAATCCATGACCTACTACACCCAAAGTTGAAGTCATTTTTCCTTCTTCCCTGCCAACAATGTATGCAATTAGCCTAGTACTTGTTTTGAGGACTACATGTGTTATACTAATAAAAGAGGCAATTACTATTTCCAAGTAAAGAATATGCAGATCCACATTTTACACTGGGAAGAAATCCCTAAAACAGAAGGAAGTGGTTTCTTTCAAAACACTACACTCATTATGCCGACAAAAATTCCAGACCTTACTCCACCACAGGACAACCATAAAACGTAGACCTGTCCTTCTATGAATGAGTCAGCCTCCATCTTCATCAGGGTTGTGCCCCCTTAAGCTTTAATTCCTTCCCATTTCTTCTTCCTTCTCAATGAAAGGTTTTGACAGTAACAAAGTGTGGGATTGCCTCAGCTTCAATTTCAATTATTATGGAAGCAAGTTCCAATGCATATCCTTTATCAGTTTCTTCGTGAAGCCATGAGATGTCTTTGGAGACATGAAAGCTTAGATTAAAGACTGTTGGCCTGAGAGTGGGCTTCTGGACGTTCTGCACTCCTTTCTTCGCTTTGAAGTGCCTATGATCACAGGTAAATACAATTACATACAGAAAGTGGCCACTGATCTCATTTTTCCCTGCTGTACAGCATTTGTAGGAATATATAGAGTCTATTCTCCCTTCTAGACTCTCCTCACCCCACTTCTTACATCCTTTATCTTTTTTAATCTGTCAAATATAGTCTGGATAATAATTACTTCCACTTAGTGAGTAAGTATTACACATCAGGTACTGGTGAGAGATTTTGTGTCAGTCTTATTTGCTTTCTTTTCATCATCCCTAAAAGATTTTGCACGCCTCCATCTGCTAATCTGAACAACTGCTTTGAAGGTAACTACATGCAATATAAAAACCATTATTAATATCTTATCATCTTGTTTTGAAATTCTGTATCATTTTTATTGTTTTTTTGTTTCTTTAAAATAAAATAAAAATAAAAGAAACTGAGGCTCACAAAAGTGAGTATATTTGCTCAAGGTTAAACAATTAGTAAAATGACAAAGGTAGAATTTAGCCTTCGAGTGAGTCTATAAACTGAATGGAAGAGCAGGAACTCAATACAATTTTAATAATCAAATCTTCACTTTATTTGGCTAATCCTCCACTGCACCAATACCATGTCACAAAATAGTGGGCTGGCAGCTTCTAGAAACTTTATGGAAGTTTCAAATAAAATACATTTGCTATGCAGGTTGCTGGCTTAGCAATGAAAAGCAAACAAAATCCAAAGCTTTAGGAGGGGACTTTGAAGATGAAAAGCTTTTTAAAAGGAACAAATCCTTCTTTTTTAAATGCTATTTCATGAGTCTCCAGGAAAGGCTGTTGTAATATTTTAAAAGAAAAATTTAATGTTCTTTCAGGAGACACAGGAGTGCTAGAAATTTAGAGAGAGGCTAGGAGAGCAGTTGATGTAAATCTCCACAATTGAAGCAACAATGTCACCAAGCCCCAGGTAACAGCCCTGGGGATGAGGGGGAGCGCTATTACCATCCATAGAAATGTATCATTACTTCATTCATTGCTTTTTTTTTTTAATATTTAGTACAGGGTCCACAGGGTCTCACAATACAGATCAGACTTATAGTGATCCTTCTGTTTTCAGCCTCCCAAATACTGGGATTACAGGCTTGGGCCGCCACACTCAGTCTGTGTGCCCCAGGGGCAGGGCTGGCACAGCACAGTCCAGGAATCTAATCCCAGTCCCTGCGCCTGCCTAAACAGAAGTTCATTATTACTAAAATGTTGAAATCCACAAGAAGTACATAAATCATGTAGTGACTTTAAAGAAAGAAAACAATAATATATATACATATATTATATATATATATATATATATATATATATGTATTTAGGGTATACAGGGTCCCACTGCATAGATCGGACTCATAGTGTTCCTCCTGTTTTCAGCCTCCCAAGCGCTGGGATTACAGGCGTGCACCACCACACCCAGTCTCAGTTGTGGTCTCAGCGCTCCCCGGGGGGCGGGGCCAGCACGGAAAGCTAAGGGACTGAACTCCTGGCCCCTGCATCTGCCTAAACAGGTGCTTTAATCCGAAGAAAATAAATATTGAAGTAACAAAAGAAATATAGCAATAGCCAGTATATTTTATGAGACATCCTTTGTGCTTTTCACTGGGATGCTTTAGGGGTTTCCTTGTTATTTCCTTGCCTTTTTATTTGCTTTACTATGGAAAAGAAAAAACTTTTGAGATTTCCTGAGAGGGATGGATAGAAGTTAATTATCTAGCAGCCACACTGAGAACAACGAAGACTTACAAATTCCCAAGCCCCCTCCCCCACCAAGGGACAATGACTTCTTATGGATTTTCCTCCTATTCTGAAATCTTTCCTTCTTTCTTTCTTTCTTTCTTTCTTTCTTTCTTTCTTTCTTTCTTTCTTTCTTTC
>NW_004524718.1:5772601-5774396 GCF_000260255.1 Octodon degus
CCGCCAGCGCAGGGTAGCAGGAAGCTCTCCACACACTCACCGGACCTGGGCTAGGACTGGGTCTGGGGGTTCCTGGAAGTCGGCAGAAATTCCTACTCGGCGGGAGGGGTGGGGCAGGTAGAGCGGAGTGGTGTGGGGCGGCCCAAGGGGGTGGGAGAGGGTCAGGCCCACGCTGCGCCTGGGCTGGGACTCCTTACTTTTCTTTGAAGTATTATTTATATTTTGTATAGCTTTAATTACTTTCTTGTATGATAGTTCTATTATTTTCCTTATTTCTTTCAAATTTCTTTTTATCTATTGTTATTAAACTTTCTTCCCTAAAATGAATTTATTTCTCTCTTTTCCTGTTTGGCTGTTATTTTCAGCAAATTGAAGATATTTTACTCTTCTATAGTTTCTTCAGACTTAATGTTGCTCTATTGAAAGTAGCTTATTTTTCTTTCTCTGAATCTTAAATCACTTCATGGTCTTATTATTGGGCAATTTCTTATGATATTCAGGCAGGATGTGTCTAAGAGTAAAGCTTGAAGAAAACGGTCTGGCTCATCTTGGAGCTCACTCTCTGAGCTATATTTGAGGCATAAATATCCATGGAAATGCCTGAGAAAAGAAGGGGCTCACTTTGGAGTCTGGCTTTCCAGCACTAGATCCACTTTTTGAGTTAAACATTAGTCCACAAGCAGGATTCCCAAGTCTAAATATAGTGGGAAAAGATAACCCAGAAACAGCTTATACACAGTAAGTCCCAGGCATGCCCCTAGTGATCTTTGCCAACTCTTGGCCAATGCTAACCCTAATTACTATGTCATTGGCTATGCAAGTTTACCTCCATCTCTATGGGCTTTGGATACCATGAGAGTTCCAGAAGCCATAAGAAGGTTAAAACCTGTACTCTGTATGGAGAGGCCAGATCAAGTGACTCATTGCTAACGGTTAAAATTTAAATCAAACCCCAATGCCATCCCAAACTCTAATGTTTAAAATTCTCAACACCAAGCCTCCTCCCCACCTGAACCCTTCCCATTGACCTGCTCCCAACTTGTGGACTCTACTTTCAGTTTCAAGTAAGTATTTGATCTTCATGCTCATTGTGTGTCATGCTGAATTCTTTCTTCAGGACATCAAGGAACCTGACAAGACCCCAAGTGGTAATAATAGGATTAAATATGAATCTCTTTATATTTATTTTTCTTATAGTCTTTTATGAGTCTGGATTCTATGAATCAGTGCTTTTATTAGTCATGGGACATATACTTGATTTTGTTTAAATATTCTGATTCGTATTATTTTGTTATTTGAAGTACTTAAGTGCTTTATTTTGCTGTATTTTATACATAAAACTTTTCTTACCTGGGCATTTTTTGTGTTGGAGTAGGTACATTATCCTTATATGAATTTTGTTTTATTTTTTAGTATTGGATTTTGAATCCAGGGCCTTTGCAATAAACTTCAACCCTGGAACCTTCCAACCACTTTTATTTTTTATTTTAAGATGGTGTCTCAGTAAGTTCTTAAGTTGTCCAGTCTAGCTTTGAACCTGTGATCCTCCTCCAGTTACCTCCCAAAGTACTTGGATTAGGGGCATGTAGTTCTAGGACCAACTCTTGCATATTTGTCGAAGTTCTTGAGACCTGCACTGAAGGTATATTTCTTCAAGAAGGACTTAGATTTATTTGGAGTCTATGGAATATCAGTAATCTGGAACTCTCAATTTTAAGAGAAATTCTCAGTTTGGGGATTTTGAGAATTCATATTAATTAACTTTCAAAAATTAATAGTTTTTTCTTTAATTTAG
>NW_004524718.1:5774496-5776919 GCF_000260255.1 Octodon degus
AGTGATCCGCCTGTTTACAGCCTCCCAAGAGCTGGGATTACAGGCACTCACCACCCTGCCTGATCTCAGTTGCTGTCTCAGCATGCCCTGGGTGCAGGGCTGCACAGGAGGCCTGGGGATCGAACCCTTGGACCCTGCACCTGCTTGTAGACATTTTAATACATTGAGCTACTTGGCCAGCTCTCCCTCTTTTTTTTTTTTTTTCTGTACCAAAGTTTTTCATCTGTAACATTTTCCTCCCTTTTTATCTGTAGCCAATGTTGATTCAATTGAAATAATCAGTGGTTTCCTTCCCCAGATCTTCATTAGAAAGATGTTTTTAGCTCCAGGTCCAGTGGAAATTTTCCAAACTGTTATTTAACTCTCTGCTGCAGTTGTAGGAACTTGTGTCAGAAATTGCTTCCTTTCTGATTAACATCTGTAAGGGTTCAATCACCCTCTTTCTTTTCAGAAATTCCTTGGTCTCAGCTTTCATTTAATATGACCTATGTGTGCATTCTTCCACAAAATACACAGATGCTCTTTGACTAACAATGGGAGTTCGTTCCAATGAACTCATTGTAAGTTAGAATGTTGTAAACAGGAAATGCATTTAATACACCTAACCTAATGAGCATTATCGTTTAGCCACCCTATGTACTGTGTGGGGGAGTGGTTTCTCTTTGTGAATATGAGGCTCACTGCCACTGTTCAGCTTGCTATATTATCCTTACATATTATTGGCTTAGGAAAGGATCCATTTCAAAATGTAAACTGTGATTTCTACAGAATGTTTATTAATTTTGTGCCAGCTTAGACTAAAATAAAACAATAAGTTGAGCCATCAGACACAAGGAAGTCTTCAACATATCTTCATTTGCTTAGCTTGGAACTCTAAAAATGCAATCATGGTACGTGTATTCTTGTGTGGCTTATTCATTCCTGTGTTTCAGAGTCTTATTTTTTTCAGTGTACCTCACTCCACTTCCATCTAATTTCTTTCATTTCCTTTGCAGAGGCTGAGAGTCTGAGGAAATGACTAAGGGCGCCTTACAGAGGACCATGTTACGGCAAGCCCATGTTTCACAGAAACATCTGTTTTCCTCTCACTCAGCACATCTATGGTGGAGTGCTGGAGGGTCACTGAGGCAGGCCTGTTAGTATGAGCCACTGGCTTTTTGTAATTCCTGACTTTCACAGACATCAATCAGCTCTACTGGACCTTATTCAAACATCTTGAGGCTATAGAGCAAACTAACCTTCCTATCCTTTCTTTTGACCCAAGATTTGCTTGTATCCATTTATAATTTGTCTCACTTTCCTGGACTCTCTCCTCATTTTATCTCACACAGACAGGTACTTTCTGTTAAAAAAAATCTACACATTTAATTCTGCATCAATGTCTGTCTCAGAGTGCCTAGGTAAATACATTCAGCATAAATCATTATAATCATTTTTCTGTATAGTATTAAGTGTCTTGTCCTCTTCTGTACTTTTGAACTTACTCGGTTAAACATCCATCTGGTTAGGTGCAGCAGTCTCACTCTTTAAGCTCAGTTCCATGCAGGTAGATATGACCAAAAGAAAACCACAGGACACCAGTTGGCCTTCTTTATATTTGTCACCCAGGTGTTTCAATCATCCTCCGTACAGTGAGGCAATTAATATTGCCCAGGTCAATTACTCTTCTACTTTTGCGAAGATTGTGTCAGATTTTTCTTTTTCTTATCCAACCCCTGACATCTTCATCATCCTTGCTCTTATGCCAAGACCTTGCTTCTTATTTCTTTGAAGAAGGAGTCAGAGAGGTCTTCCACAGATGCCCTCCACTGCCTTTACCCATCTGTTTGCACATGGACCTATCTATTCTGCTTTCTTTTTTAATTTATTTTTTGATGAGCTGCACCTGCATTCCTAGCTAGGCTAACCCCTGGAGCATCATCCAATCTGTCTTATCTAATTAACAAATATGAGAAATTATCCCTTCTCTCTTGAATTATCAGTTGTATGGTTTCTTGTATTCTCATCAGCATAGAAACATCTATATCATTTTACTTACATCTAAAAATATTACTTATTATTCTGCTTTCCCTATTTTTCTTCAAATAAAAATTCCTGAAATGAGTTGTACATATTCATTGCCTCAAATTTCTCAGTCTTTCTTTAGTTTGACTTTTACACTTATAAATGCATTAACATTTTTTAAAATTCAAAGTCACCAATAACTAGCACTATGATAAATCTAAAGTGTTATTCTTAATTCTCACTATGATTTGCTTTTACTTACTTTTCTTTTTTTTTCTACAGTTTTATTGATAAACAGATAGCAATGAGACAGTTTCAAATCAAATCGGAAGCACAGTTTCAACAAATAATACACTGCATATATTCTTCTTAGTGGTTAATTGCTGTACAAGATGCGGACTTGTGATCCTATTTACAAA
>NW_004524718.1:5781924-5814529 GCF_000260255.1 Octodon degus
AAAAAAAAAAAAAAAAGTTCCCATATCTTCCCACCATCAATATCCTTTACCAGTGTGATACATTTGTTAGAGTCCACTAGTAATTTTAAATTTAGTTTGCAAATTTGTATAATGGCCAACTTTTGCTTATTATTTCTTAAGAATATTATCCCATCTCTATTAAGCTCCAAAACACCTTCTTTGATGTATTTTTATGTTAGGAGAACAGATGGTTTACATCTAGTTTAGACTTCATTGAAAATGGAGCTTTATAAAGGAAAGGGCTGCCTAGTATAGTTCCCATATGTTAAACTCTGATCCTGGTTGTCTGTTTCTTTACCATGGTGTTATTGCATTCATCAGTTTTCAATTATTATGTCAAAAACCTGAAAAAATAGCTAGAAGGAGGGGGCATTTATGTTGGCTCACAACTGCAGAGGTAGCAGTTTATGGTCAGCTGGCTCCCCTGCCTGTTGTCATAGAACAAGACCAAAGTAGAAAGGCATGCTAGAGAAAAGATGCTCACCTCATAGCATCCAGGACAGGTTTGGGGGTGTGTGTGTGGGAGACAGAGAGACAAGAAAGAGAGACAGAGATGGAGACAGAGACAGAGACAGAGAAACAGAAAGACAGAGAGAGATGAAAAACATTACAAAAATTTCAGACAACTTCTAACAGAAATACTCCTCAGGTTTTTAATGAAATTAAAAATGGAAGAATACATACAAAGTCACTCCTGGAAGCTACTGCTACTGTAATTCCAAGACAGACAAGATCCAAAAAAGAGAACTACAGAGCAATCTTTTTGATGACTACAGAAGCAAAAATCCTTAACATGATGTTCCCAAGCAGAATGCAAAGAATCATCAAAGTAATCGTACATCATGACCACATGAGCTTCATCTCAGAAAGACAAGAATGGTTTAATACATGCAAATCAATACATTTCCAGGTGTGGTGTGACAGGGCTATAATCCTAGCAGTAAGGAGGCTGAGGCAAGAAGACTGATAGCAGTCCTAGGCTGGTCCGAGTCACATAGTGAGGTCAAGACTACTTAGAAAGAGGTTGTCTACTGACAAATAAATAAATCCACCATATATGCAGAAACACAGACAAAAATTCCTTGATAATTTTAATAGATGCAGAAAAAACTTTTGACGAAATCCAACACCTTTTTGTGATAAAAGCACTGAAGAAAACAAGTATAGGAGAAAATTACTTCTACTTTATAAAAGCCATTTATGACAAATAAACTCACAATATCATATTAAATGTTGAAAAGTTAAAAGGTTTTTTCTTTAAAATAAGAAATGAGACAACAATGTCCTCTATCACTGTCATGTTCAATAAAATCCCTGAAGCAGTAGACACAGAAAGAACAAGCAAGAAAAAGAGATTAAAAAGTTTATGTAGAGGAAATGAATAAATAAAATTATTATTTGTAGACAGCCCGATTCTTTGCCTAGAAAAACCACAAGATATCTTAAACTTAACCAAATTCAATAATGTGGCAAGATACAGCAGCATCATACAAAGTTCCATAGAGCTTCTGTGCCCACTGAGAAAGAATTAAGGAAAACAACCACTCACAACAGCATCAAGAAAAATTAGATAGTTACAAATTAACCTCACTAAGGAGGTGAAAGAGTACAACAAAAACTACATTACTCTGAACAAGGAGTTGAAGAGGAGGGCCTCATAAAAGGAAAAATGGCCCATTTTTTTGGATAGGGAGATTCAACATTGTCAAAATGGTCATATATGGCTTCAACACAATCCCAAGCAAAATTCTAACAGCATTCCTCACAGAATTGGAGAAAACAATCCTAAAATTCATATGGAACCAAGTATTTGATCTTGACTAAAGGGCCAAAAACACATATTGGAAGAAAGATAACTTCTTTAATAAATGGTGTTGGGAAAACTTGCTATCCACATGAGGAAGATTGAATCTAGGTCCTCACATCTGACTATATGCTAAATTAAAATAAAAACGGATCAAATAATTAAGGTTAATGCATGCTTAGGCAGACACAGGGACCAGAGTTCAAATCCCAGCATGCCATGCAAGGCCCCCTGGGGCATACTGAGGTGACTGGGTGTGGTGGCATGTGCCTGTGCTCCCAATGCTTGGGAAGCTGGGATCACTAGGAGTCTGAGCTGTGTAGTGAGATCCTGTAATCCCTGCATTAAATGCAAAAACAAAACCAAAAACAAGACTAAAGTTCAACCGCCAGAAAAACTTCACTTGCTGGAAGACGATACCATAGGTAAAATTCTTGAAGTCATAGGAATAGGCAAGTAGAAATAGGAATAGCTTCCTGAACAGAACCCCATTTGCACAGGAAATATTGGTGAGCAAGAATCAAAGTCAAATTTTCTGCACAGCAGAAAAAACAACCAACATAGTAAAGGACAGCCTACAGAGTGGGAAAAAATTACCTCTAATTTTTAAGGCAGGGGACTTGTAATGGTTTGTGTCCAGATGTCCCTCCCCACAAAAGCCTAATCTGCTCATATGCGGCACTTCCTAGGAGGTGACTGGATCTAGGGTGAGTGAAGGTGGACTAAGGGAATGATGTTGATATTAAAGGTGTGTGGCATTGCACTAGTCTACTAATTGATTTCTCAGAGTTCTGGATGTGGTAGTAGAAAGTCCCAAAAGGCTTGTAGCCCGGATAGTAGATAAGGGAAGAGAAGGCTGGCTGCTGCTGGTTCTGCCTCCTGCCTACTCTGTCATGAATAGTTCCTCCTCTGCTTGGCCTTCTGCCATGCTGCCCTGCCTCGGAGCCAGTCTGTGAATGGAAATCTCTACCAACTGTGAGATGAAATATACCTTTCATCCTTTAAATTGTAGACATCAGGCGTTTTGTCTCAACAATAAGTAAAGTAACCAAGACAGGACTCCTATCTAGAATAAAGAACTTGAAAAGTAGATCTCAAATAAAAGTCTCAGTCCAAACAATGGGCAAGTGTAATGAATAGACACATGAAGAGACACCTCACAGAAGAAGTACGTGTGGCCAATAAACACAAGAAGAAATGCTCAATATTACTTGCAACTAGAGAAATACAGATGAAACATTCTTACTCCAGGAAGAATGGCCATCATCAAGTCAAATAATAACAAATACTGAAGGGGCTGCAGGAAAAAGGAACCTCTCTACACCTTTTGCTGAATTGTAGATTAGTACAGCCACAATGGAAATCAATATGGGAATTCTCAAAACATGCAACAAGAAATACCATTCAAAGCAACTATTTCCCTTCTGGATAGCCTCTCAAAAAAGTTGAAGACATTACATTACAAGTATCCATGGATACCCATGTTTACAGCAACATAATTTAAAATAGCTAAATCTTGGAAGGTGCTCTTTGTCCACTGAGAAATGAATGGGTAAGGAAAACGTCTATTCACCTACATTGGAACATTGCTCTGCCATAAACATAAATTTGAGTCATTTGCAGAAAAATAGGTGCATCTTGAGGCCACAGTTTAAGATGCATAAATTAGATACACAAGCTTAAGTATCACATGTTTTCTGTTATATAATCAACCCAGCATAAAATAAACAAAAGAAAAGATAGATAATAGGATGTAGGGAGACAGATCATTCTCAGAGGGGGAGGGGATGGAGAAATGAAGGGAGGCAGGTGGGAGTTGAGGGACTGTAATGAAGAAATCAGACTATGCTGTGTACAGGCACCCATTCCACCCAAGGAAGCTAAGCATTGTAAACTGCAAACATGCATAGAAAAAAAAAAGGAGAAAGGCAAGAGATGGAGGAAAGGGGAGGGAGCAAAGGGAAATGGGACAATTAAAAGGAAGTAAAGTGTGTTATGTATGTGTACCAAGTACCTACAAAGAATGTAAGCATTGTGTACGATGTATGTGTATGATTAAACTTAAATGAAATTTAGAAGACTGAAATGAAAACTGAAGATCATTAGGACCTTCCATAGTATTTAGAATTTATGTGGCATTTTTAGGTAAAGCTTTTTCATTCCAGCAAAAGTTTATTATGTTTTTCATGATTAAGACATTGGAGTTTATTTCTACAGCATAGGAAAAAAACAAACAAATCAATTTAAGAACATAAAGCATTTGGTACCATCTTTATATTTACACACCATTCTGGGAATAGCAGCTCTGTAAGGCAACTCAAGGTTAATGGTCTAGCAATCAGCTAAAGTTAATTGATGGAGACAATTCAGACTAAAATAAAATTCTCTTGACAGCTTTTCATTAGAGTAACAGCTTGACAATCAAAGGACTACATAACTTTATCCCTAATCATGACAAATTATTATTAATAGTAGCTTACATATGTATTACACATCTTATGAGATGGATGCTTGCAGCCTGTAGATCCTGACTCCTGAAATCTCTTCCTTGGTCATTAGCTCGAACCTGGTATTCCTAAAAATATGGGTTATCCCAAATAAAGTTTAAAAGGTTGTTTACATTCTCAAATTTAGATTTTCAAATTTCTCAAAAGGCAAAGATCCAAAAATATAATGAGGATTGTTAAGTAATATTCCAGAAACTTTAACCAAGTAACCATAGCCCATGTGAGTAATTTCTCTATTTTTTTAAACAGGAAATGACCCACTGTACAGAAAATCTTACCTTATATACTTTAATGTCAATGAATCTTTTTATTCTTCAAAGAAATCATAAATACTTGAAGAGTAAGAAAGTCTTTTTTATTTTATATTTATTTTTATGTATTTAGTACAGGGTATACACATATCAGACTCATAGTGATCCTCCTGGTTTCAGCCTCCCAAGCTCTGGGATTACAGGTGTGTGCCACCATGCCCAGTCTCAATCACTGCCTCAGAGAGCCCTGGGGCTGGGGCTGGTACGGCGTGCCAGGGATCAAACCCTGGCCCCTGCATCTGCCTAAGTAGGTGCTTTAATCTGCTGAGCTATCTGGCTGGCACTTTATTTTTTTAAAGAGAATAAAATAAATAGAAAAAAAAGCACATTAGAACTAATACTTACTTTCATTAAACAAAATAATAAAAATTCAACAATGGTTGTTACATTGTGTAATATTGTCTTCAAATCAGTTGTTTAGATTTCCAGACATAAGTATGCAAAGTTAGTATAAAAAGTTATTAGAAATTACAAAGGAGGGGTTTGGGGAGACGGTTCAGTAGAATAAGTGCTTCCCTGGCAAGCACAAGGGCCTGAGTTCAATCTCTGGTTCTGCCAAAAAGAAAAAGGAGAGAGAGAGAGAGAGAGAGAGAGAGAGAGAGAGAGAGAGGAGAGAGATAACAAAGGAGAAGAAAAAAATTTAGCATTAACTTCTTCTTTCAAAAGACCAGCAGAATTTAGCAGTACAATTATTCCAGCTGTCCTGCGTATACACATAAATAACTTTTTCTCTTATTTATTTAGTCCTTTTCCTTATCCAAGTTGTTTCTTCCCTTTGAGCAGTTCCTTTCCCTTTCACAGTACTTACTATACCTTTGGCATTTCATTTCCTCTTTCAGGGTGCTACACTAGCAAGATAATATGCTGTTTGCACATGCAAGGCTGATTTATTTCACTTATGAGGATCGTCT
The DNA here is from genome assembly GCF_000260255.1 of Octodon degus. Lineage (NCBI taxonomy): Eukaryota > Metazoa > Chordata > Mammalia > Rodentia > Octodontidae > Octodon > Octodon degus. The sequence goes on from NW_004524718.1 coordinate 5,787,479, forward strand.
CTAGTTGTATCCATTTACTGTTAAAAGCCTTGAGTTTATCTTTTTTATAACTGAATAATATGCCATTGCATAACAAGACAATATCTGTTTTTATCCATTCCTTAGTTGATAGGAATTGGAGTTGTTTCCAATATTTAGTTATTATAAATTGTGTGACTATAAACATAGGCACTCATTTATCACTGTGGCTTGATATTTTTAATTCTTCTGGGAAGATACCCAGAAGGGGACAAGCTGGCTCAGATGGAACCTCTAATCCTAGCTTTTTTTTTTTTGGAATCTGCACAGATTTCCACAGTGGTTGTACCAGTCTACACTGCCACCAACAGTGAAAAGGGCTTTTTTCCCCCTCCAGCATTTGTTATTGGTTGACTTCTTTATGATAGCCATTCTTTCTGAGGTGATATGGACTCTCAGTGTTGTTTTAGGAATGTCTTTTCATTTGGACATATATTCTAGGAAATTTGAAAGAGGTTTCCTAACATCCTGACAAGGTTCTTATAGCTTTCAATTCCTTACAATGCTGAAATTAGCTTCACATATCATAAGAGCATGAAGAAAAGAGAATACTCTAATTCATAGTTCTGTCCAAGAATCCAAGAAAACTAGCCTAGAATGCAGAGAACACAGCCAGGTAAGGTGCCATTCATAAAAGGCAGCGGCTATGGCTTGTATCTCGATGTCCTACGAAAGTCTCATGTGCTTATCAGTGGAGAATTTTAGGTAGTTGGATTAGGATTTGTGAATGTAGACTAAGGTTTTAATTAATTATTTTATTTTTTTCCATAATTGTATTGATAAACAAATAGTAATGAGACAGTTTCAAATCAAATTGGTAGGACAGCTTCAATAATTAACAAATTGCATACATTCTTCCTAGTGGTTAATTGCTGTACAAGATGCAGACATGATTTTCTATTTACAAACACCATTAAAACAAATCACTCTATTCATTTTTTTAAATTTTATTTATTTATTTATTTATTTATGTGTGTGTGTGTGTGTGTGTGTGTGGCCAGCTCAGCCCACCAGGGGGTGGGGCTGGCTGGCATGTGGTGCTGGGGGATTGAACTGTGGTCCCTGTGCTTTGCTAAGCTTGCTCCAAGGAGGTGCTTTAGACCACTGAGCCATCTCACCAGGCCCCAAATCACTCTATTCATTAAGAGAATGTAACTATATATCTATCCTAACCACATTGAATACACAGATACAAAATGGACATTCATCTATCTGTATCCCCCTTTTTTGTAAAGTTCTGTTATTTGACTACTATAGGTGTGTAAACTCAGCAAAATATTCTAAAAGAGTCCAGTAGTCCATAATAGTATTGGGTCTTCCGCCTGACTGGCAATGTCAGAAATTGTTTATCTTAGTCCCCTACAGCTCAACATAACAGCATGGCTTTACTTCTTTTATTTCATTTTTATACTTTTATGCTGGATGGTTAAGATCAAAGTAAAGTAGGACCTATACAACAAGAGTTGTAACATTTCAATCTGATAAGGTCAGTGAAATCCCCTCAGGATTTTTCCTGAGATCCTATACCTCAGATTGTAGAACCTTTGTCAGTGTCAGCCATGTGGATGAGTCACAGCCATTGCTTGGCCAATGTGCTCTCTGTGAAAGCCTGAGATAATGTTTCCTCTCCATATGACTCTCCTTAGGCACACTCTACATCATCACTTTCCTCTTTGGCCCCATAATCTCCTTGATCAGAAAATTTGGGACACTACCGAGTTACATGAGGTTACAGTACAAGTTCTCATAAGTCCTGAGTCTTAAGTGATCTTGGAAGGCTAGGGACAAAATGTTGGCTTTCCTTGCCGCTCTCCTTTTTCTCTAATTTTGTTCTGCAAACTTACATTGTTAACCCTCCTGAAGAGAAGCTTATTGTTATTACCATAAAACTTAGGCTGCTAAGCTTAACCTCACTTACTGTCTGAATATCAAACATCTTAGGCATAACATGGAACAGGTATTTTTCATCAAGTATCGATATGTTGAACTTTAAGTCCCTAGAATATGATGAAAAAAATATTTGAAAATTAGAATGTATTTTAAAAAATAGGCATAAAGAATTATATACTCCTTATGTTTACACATAAGTCCAAAAATCTAACCATATACAACCTTGAAGCAGGACAGTCCCACAATATTCCTTTTCCTGTCTCTTGCATTTATTCACCACCCCCTTCTTTTTGAACAATCATCTACCCAAGAGACAGCACAGCAGCAACTGGCATGTCATGACAAGCAGCCCATTTTCAGAAGAACAGAATGACAGGCACTCCAAGCATGATCCTACTATTACAGACTACCATCTGCAGTGCAGTTGCTTATTTCACAGGTATAAGTGTATATAGTTAGTCAGGGTGAGAATTTTTCCAATTAACTGCTAGATTCAAAAATCTTCTGAAGATTCTCAGGATCATTGCCTTGCCCAGCTTCTACATATAACTGTATGGCTTGACTTATTCATGTTTCCTAGCTCTTCTCCTTTCCCTCTCTTCATTAGTTAATCTTTGAGATCCTGCTTTCCTTTTACTTGTATTATACCTTTCTATTTGTATTTCTTCTTTTGAGTTCTTATACTAGGGAAACTATACAATATTTACACATGTGTGCCCGGTTTATTTCACTTATGAGTATATGTTCAAGTGGCATTCACTTCAATATAAAGGTTTTGAGTTTATCATTCTTAATAGCTGAATAATACTTCATTGTGTAAAAATACCACATCTTTTTCAACCATTCCTCAGGTGATGTAGTCTAAGGTTTTAATGCTAAGATTAAGGGTGTAGATAATGGAAGCCCCATACTTCACTTGCTGTGGGTGGCACCAATAGATAGGCTTACAGCCTGGATTGAAGATAAATGGAAAGAGGAAAAGCAAGCTCACTTGCATTTGCCTCCTGTCTGTTCTGCCAGACCAGAAGCTATTTGTCCCCTGTGATGGCCTTCTGCCATGCCACCTTGTCATGGAGCCAGCTGACTGTGGACTAAAACCTCTACAAACTGTGAACTGAAATAAACCCTTCTCCTTTAACTTTGTGTGTTGGGTTGTTTGTCTCAGCAACAAGAAAAGCAACTAAGACAGGAGCACTAAGCACAAAATTGGGAATTCTTGAATAAAAGCAAAGACTCGGCTCACCCCTGATATTTTTGTGGTCTAGGAATTTACAAATTACCTATGAATTAACATTCTGCTACATATTTGTTTAATCTTCTTACCTTCACATTTTACATTCACAGTAACAACTTGGAAATTTACATAAAGCTATTTGTTTTATATAGCTATATATTATGGTTATAGTTATTAATGAAATTTGAAGAAAAATAGAAAATATGATTAATAGTTGCCACACTTAAAAAAGAATTGCAATATATCTGAAATTAAATATATTTTAAAATGTCATCCAAATTTATTAAATCTTTTTACATTAGCATTTACAATTATATTATTAATCTTCCAGTTAATTGGCAATGTAAGGAAAGGGTATCATAGTAGTATGATGGTAGTTTGCCTAAGACATACACAATTAAGGGAGAAGTGGATTGGTTAATATTGCGAACTGTTTCTTCAACAACTGTCATAAATATTGCATTGATTCATAAATATCTCTAGCACTTAAGGATTTCTGGAACATACAAGAAAGAGCCACAAGAATGAGGACAGAGGGAACAGTTGAGAGGGACTTTCATGCTGGTTCGATATGAATAAGGTGGTGATAGAATTGTAATTGTTACCTCTATGTTTAGGCTCAAAGTACATGATACATATCACAGAATGTTTTTTATCTATCAAAATATATCAAGGATTCTTAAAATAACCTGGGGACTCTCAGATTCTATTAAGAAGCAGCTTTGGGAATGTAACACTCTCGAGAGACCCATTTCAGCAGCTACAATAAAGTAAGATGAAAGGGATGGAAACTAACCATCTTGGTGACAAACTTAGCTTTTAAAGTATTTGTTATGTTCTCACTTTTCTGTCGTTGTTTGTTTGGCAAGAGTGCAGAGGTTAGAGCTGTGAGAAAGACTAGCTCAAAGCTGCCTGATAATGAAACACTGGGCTCTTATTGAATATTCTTTCATTTCTATAGACATCAAATGTCATATTTTTATGCAGATTTTTAATGAATTATATTTTGGCTTACCATTTATGCAATCAAATAACCAGATAACATACACTATAAAATGATATTAGTAAAATATTAGAGAGAGGGAAAGTTACTATGAAGATGATCTCGTACGCCAATGAGTGTCTGAAGCTGAAACAGGAAGTGGTTTCAGAAAAAATGCAAGTTTGCACCATAATAATAATGGAAAAACTCTACTAACTTAAGTAAAAAGACATTATATTTGCTGAAGTTTGTTTGTCAATAATGCAAATATAATTCTTTACAATAACAGTGTGATCAAAAATTGAATTGAATAGCTCTAAATACTCTTCTTGGTATTTGAAGTTGAGCAAATGGCAAACATGCACCAAATCTGGGAGAAAATGGTTCACATCCTTATTCTGAACAAATGTGGGCCACTTCACTGATACATATTCAATCAGCATGGTGATTCTTTTTTCCAGTGTCAGGGACTGAAAACATCAGTCCAGATTGCAAATAAATTTTAAAGCTCTTGGTAGGTGCATTGGAATGATGTTCACTTTGTTTAAGAGATTAAGCACAATGACAAACATTTTCAGAGGTTTCCATCATAAAAACTGAGTTTTTACCAGCAGTCATAGATAGACACCTGCAAAGACTTCTTGAGTAGGACTACAAGAGCTAGAAAGTAAGAGCAAGATTCAATAAATAGGACCTTCATCAAGTTAAAAAGCTTCCGTATACAGAGGAAACAATCAACAGAGTGAGGATACACAGTCTAAAAAATGGAAGAGAAAAATCTTTGCTAGATACGTCTCAGACCAAGGATTGATATACAGAATATAAAAAGATCTCAAAACTTAGCATCAAAAAATCCCAATCAATTGAACACTTTTTAAAACATTAAATATTTTTGAATGGATAGCAAGTATATGAAAACAATTAATGTCCATAGCAATTAGAGAAATGCACATCAAAACTTACTGAGACTCTTTCTCATCTCAGAAAGGCTGTCATCAAGGACCCCCAAACCAATCAATGCTAATCAGGCTTCATGGAATGTGAAAGCCTTCTACACTGTTAGTGAGAGTGTAAATTATTATAGCCCCTATGGAAGTCATTATGAAGGTTCTTCAAAAAAATAAAATGGAATTACCTTACTATCTTGCTCTATCACTTGTTATTATATATCCTAAGGAATTCAAGTTAGCCAAGTATAAAGAAACCCACTTATCTGTGTTAATTGGAGCACAATTCACAACAGCCAAGCTATGAATCAGCTATACGCATGTCAGCTCAGGGATGGATAAAATAATGTGGTGTACATACATGATGAATTATGATCTGGCAATAAAGAAGAACAAAATTTGCAAGGGCCAAGGTTTGATCCCAGGCACCATAAGTCATGCTGGCCCTAACCCCCAGGATGCACTGAGACAGCGACTGAGACTGGGAGTGGAGGCGCGTGCCTGTAATCACAACTCTTGGGAGGCTAAAAACAGGCAGATCACTCTGAGTCTGATCTACGTAGTGAGACCCTGTACTCAACACACACACACACACACACACACACACACACACACAGAGAACAATATTATGTCATCTGCAGAAAAATAACATTTAGAGATTATCATGTTAAGTACACAACAATCCAAACTCAGAAACACAAGTTACATTTCTCTTATATATAGAATATAAAAGATGACTTGAAAGCATAAGGTACACTATAATAGGACAAGAGGGAGAGAATAAAAAAAGGGAGTGGTATAAAGAGGGTAACAGGGAAGATAAATATGTTATATGACTGTGCAAATACTTTGAAACCAAGTATTTTTTAAAAGGTAATAAAATACACTGAAATAAAATAATAACAATCTGAGTTTTTGGAAGTGCTTGGAATCCTAAAGAACTGAGGAAAAGGCTGGCAAGATAGCTCAATGGACTAAGTTTCTGCTTGGGCAAGTGCAGGAACTGGGGTAGTGCAGGATCCATTGCACTACATGCCCCACTGGCCCCGCCTCCAGGAGCACTGTGTATGCCACTGAGATCAGGCATGGTGGCCGCATCTGTAATCCCAGCACTGGGGAAACTGAAAGCAGGACAATCACTACGAGTCTGAGCTGCATAGTGAGACCTGCACCAAATATATGAAAGAAAAAAAAACTGAATAAACAGTTGGACTGATTAGAAAAAAAGTGATCTTTTTAAAGGGCAGATGCTTAAGTTTTCATATAAGAACTTCAATGAGGAGAAGCCAGTGTCTGTAGCCATAATGAGGCTTCCTTCTGTAGTCTTTGACACTTTCTAAATCCAATGATTTCACTTGTTTTGGTTAATTTATTGAAGGTTTGGAAGTATTTAAAATGTGCTTTCAGGAGTTTTCAAAGTAGAAACCCTCCCTTAGCAAGCCCAAGTCTGTATTACTCTCAGGCAGGAGTCATGCCATTTAAGTCCAAAACCCAAAATTTCAACTTGACCATGTATTGTGCAAACTTCAGGAGAGATTAAAATTTTAGCTACAGCCAAGGACAGATTCATAAACACCAAGTCTATTTTTCATTATAATTCAATGCTTGGATTAATATAATTCTGCTACTGTGTTACATGGCATGTTATTATTGGGCTCTGTTGTCACCTCAGGTGAACCCTTGGTTTTGTGCCAGGAATTAAAATAAACAGATGATGCTTTTCTGGGCACTAGGTGCCACTTAGTATGTTGTTATTACCATGCCCTTGATGACACCCTAAGCACTTGAAAGAGTTAATGTTCCTCCTTTAGCACCAGGAAATAAAAGCATAGGAAAATCTGGCTTCTTGTCATTACAATCAGGAATAGTGGGGATATTGTCAAGAGATAATTGGTGCATAGTGACTTCAAGAGGACAATAAGTATGAGAACATTATTTCACCAGACCATGTGCTGGTCTGTAAGAGCAGTTCATAAACTTTGAATGCTTTAATTCCTAAATCTATCTGCTTTTAGGTTTATAAAGTATCCATCACCTGGGACCTCTTCGTTACAGTTATGTGCTGAACATTAGCTAGGTAAAAACTGTTTGGTTATGAACTTTGCCCTGAGGAAGATGTTTTAGAAATAAGCCTCAATTTTACCTGCTGTTGAGCATTAAAACCTACGTCAGGGCAAATAGATTCCTAAAGGGAAAGTGCACACCATGAGACTCTGGTTAGTCACTGTTCCATATTACCAAACTAAGAACTTCCCACTGTCTTTACCACTCCGTTGTGAGAGACTTTGCACTGGATCCAGAGGTTTGGGAACTTGGTGAGAGTGGTGGATATGGGGGTTGGCTTGGCCTTACTGCTTAAACAAAACTATATAGGCAGTTTGGAAAAAAACAAAGAGCTGGTGATGAAAAAAAAAAATCCACGGTATCTATCTACACCTCTTCTGTCATTGCCAAGGAACTAAAGCGAAAACTGCTTTCTTTGCAGCCAAAGTGATTAACCTTTAGCTATAGCACTGTCTTTAGTTTTCATGTTAACCTGCTTTTATTTGGGTAAATTTATGAGGGAAGGAGGAAAAGGTATGCACGTTGCAAAATATGCTTTGTCTCTGTGTGTCTTTGCAATTGTAGCTTACTTACCACTGGTGCTGCTGTTGTTAAAGAACATGGTTTTCCAAGCATTTTAACTTTTCAAAAAGCCAGCTTAGAAGGTCATATTATAGTGTGTTATCACTTTTCTTTAAAAATCTCATTTCTATAATTCAGAGTCAAATATCTAATCTTACAGTATTAAGCAGTTTGATCAAGTAATATGCACTGGTATCTCTCTGTTTACTAATTCAGTTCCTTCCATGATTCTAGGTAAGATAAGCCACCTTTGTTTTCATTACCTGATGCAAAGATTATGAATAGAAGAAAAATTCTGCCAGGGCTTCTGTTGGCAAGCTAAATTGTTCCCAAATAGAAGGGTTGGTGAAGGTAGGCACTACTCCATCTCCTTTAGATTAAAAAAGTGCAAGCAATTGAAGCTGTTTTCTTATTTTATGAAAAGCAAAATAGAAGTGTTTAATCTTCTTCCCTCTTCTCCCTAGTTGTTACTGTAAGGGAGTTCAGTTTCAGTCTCTCCAGTTATTAAAAAGGATAGCTGTACTTGTGAGGATCTAATCAGATGACGTGTGAGAAAGTTCTGAGTGTGCTAGGGAACAGTGCTATCAAAGTGTGATATCTTGCTATTGTTATCCCATTATACTATACTCTAGTTTTAGAAGAACCAAGGTCATAGAAGGATCTGATATGCATTAGTCAGCTTATTATTACCGTATCAAAAATACCTATGTCAGGTTAACTTTATAAATATAACAGGGATTGGAAAGGTAACTCATTGGCATAAGTGCCTGCCTGGCAAGTGTAAGGTTCTGAGTTCAATCCTAGTAGCAAAAAAAGATAATAGTTTCACGGTATTTAATTTACAGTTTTAGGGCTTGAAAGGCAAACAGTATGGTGAAAACTCTGATGACCATCCCCATAGGCTGTGCCATCTCATAGTGGATTGTTATGGTGGGAATATATGCAGAAAAGCCTAACATGTGTCCAAAATGAAACCCAAGAGTGAGGCTCAGGATTTTGTAACTCTATAAAGGCAACCCACTTCAAGAGATCATTATCTTTTTCCATAGTCAGTGACCACAAGGATCTACTGACTTCCCACTGGGCCCTATCACTTAAAAATTCTACCTCTCTACACTGCCATATTGAGGATCAAGCCTCCAGCACACAAACCCTTAGAAGACAAATCACAACAGCTTCCAAACTGTAATGGTGCTTGGTAAGAAGGGAAGCTCTCTCCACTAGAGAAGTAGTTTTACATTTCTCAGAGACTAAAATAGAATTTTCTAAAGTACTTCTTGAATCAGCTTTGTCCATATTTGAAAAAGATAACTTCTTTTTCCAGCAATGGACACCAGTCGTCTAGAGCCTGGGGTCATATTCCTTCTATGGCAAAGTAGAATCCATATCCTAAGTTAAAGTGTGCTATAGTCCCTGAGTATGTAGTATGAATGTGCATATAAAAAGAAAGAGAAGAAAACTATCACAATATTCAATGTTAATATGTTTATTTAATTCCATTATTGTTAAAAGCATAAAGCACTTGTCAGTTTATATCATTTTACCTTGTTACTTTCTTAGTGTCTTTAGTGCCATTGTTATATACCTACTTTAATGGTTGCGTGATTGTGTCTACTTGAGAAGTTCAGAACCATAACTAAGTTGGCTCAGGCATTCCACACCTAGGGTTTAGAGGGCATTTCCTATGGCAGTTTTTCTACACTCTAGGGAGTAGAGTACCCACCCTAGCTCAGCTTGTTGCCTGGGAAGTATTAAGGGGAAATGAGGAAGGAGGGACTTGCTTCTGTTCTTGGAAGAGTTCCAGTCTTCCCCTTCCACTTAGACATCATCTCCTGGCTTCTAGCATGGATACTTCAACTTTTTCCTTCTTTTATAGACTCTTCATTCTCCCATCATAGACCCATTGCCTTCCAGATGTGGACTTTCATGAGACAATTCAGTGAACTCCAGACCTTGGACTGAAACCTGTAGTCTCCAATGCATATACCCTCTCTGAACACTTACTCACCTGTGTGATTTTCTATCATGACAATCTTGTAATTTCTTATACATTTGTATATCTGTTTCTCTAGTAAAATACATCTACTTATTTAATGGATTGTACTACTTACTGTCCTACTCTACAATCAGAGTTATAACTGATTCTGAGGTATTGCATTTTGTGATCTGCCTGAATAATACTTGATTTTGTTGTCCTTGTGTAGATAATAAGAAATGAAGGTCATGAGTTCTTGATCTGCTCTGTCATGGATTAGCTGGGAGGCACATGAAATACATCACCATGTTCAACATTACCCTGAGCAGTTTAATCTAGCTCACATATGGCATACTTATCTCTATCATGACCACCAGGACAACCACTTTTAGTAATGATCTCTTCACATAGCATCTAAGTCCAAGAAGTGGCCTTTATTGGCAATTCCATTATTAATCAGAAGAAACAGGGCATAGCCTATAGTAACTGAAACAGTTGCCATCTTGGTCCCTGAGAGACCTCATAGGCTGCAGCTGGTGTAGCACTGTCATGTGACTTGCCACAGGAAATGCTGTTATCAAAATACTTATTGTAGCCCTGGTCTCAACCTTTAAGACAAATTAGCTGTCCCAAGTAAGGGATTTTTGATAATGATTAGAAATATATTTTATTGCCATGACAAGGGATGTGCTGCTGATATCTAGTAGAAAAAGCCAGGAATACCAAAAAACATTTTACCACACCCTACACAGGCCTTAAAACAAAGAATTATTGGATACAAGATATTAATAGTGCCAAAACTAGAAAACCTGTCTTTGAACTAAATGGTTTAGAGACAGTTGGCAGGAGGAAGCATGGTTATATCATAAACTTGGGTCATATCCATTCCACATGGACTAGGAAAACAAGATTTAATAGTGACACAGTATGACTCAGTGCATTTCCTTTTTGAAAAAGATAAGACATCCATTCTCCTATGAAACTACATTAATGTTATTCACACCTTATTACTGATTTCTAACATAAAGCACTTGTTATTTACCTCTCTAGTTTTGGATAGCTTTGCAGAGAGGAAAAAATCTGAAATGATTACTAACATGCCATATTTCTATCATATTCCTATATAATTCCACTCAAAATATATAAAGGATTATAAACTGTACATGGGTGGCAATTTTCATGTCAATCCTCAATGAGGAGCTTATAGTAGTTACACAACATCTATAGCCAAATTATGCAAATCATATGGCAAAACAGTGGAAGAATAACTGATCAGGTTTCTATATTCTGAGGATCATGTCAAGATTCATCAATATTAAGTCAACCCTAGACTCAAAGTCTATCATAAAGTGAAGTAATTTATGAAAGGAATCTTGCATTTTTCTCTTGCATGCCTATCAGCAAGCCTACACTCTTTGCTAATTTTTGTTTCTGTCTCAAGGCAGAAACTGTTCTTCTATGAAAAGTTGAGACTTCACCAACTTTCGAGCCACCTTATGAATAAATCAGTATGTAGCATCAGGTGGAAGAGAGGCACTTTGAATTTTCTTGTGGCTTATGTTTTGAAGCACCTAATTGGAATAATATATTTTCCAGATGATTTTGATATGCTATAAGGACGTGTATAGCATGTCATACAGTGAAAATATCTCTGCTGGCCAAAATAAAAAAAAATGGAGGAAATATGTTGTACTCAGCTGGGACATAAGATTTTTCAAGGGGACAAATGCCTCACCTGCAGATATTCAGCTTTATTAAGGCAGGTATGTGTGCCATTTACATCTGGAAAGGGTATCAAGGGATCTATTAGCCAATTTAGGGATAAGGCTATAATCAACTAAATAAGAAGGATACTTCTTTCCTCCAAAATTAGGTATCATTCAAGAAAAGAATAGTTTTCAAAAAGCCAAAATAGAGGTATATAATTGAGCAAATCAAAGTCCCTTATGGTCCTTTAAAGTTCACAAAATGGGAATGAATTTTCTTGTAATAGTATTTCACTGGACATGATGGGAATGAAACAACCATGAATTCTAATTTAGGAGAAAGCTTTCAGGTATCCTCAAAATTAGCTTAAATTTTCATGAAGAAATTTCAGTTTCCACTAAATGGAGGCATTTATATATTTAGGTCTGGGCCTGCAAGGGGAGAAATCTGTGCGATGAAATCAATAGATGTAAAGAGAATGACCCCCTAATAGAAGCTGGGTCATGTCTTTCTTCAGTTCAGTTAAGCTCTTTGGGGAGGTTGAAGGTATCATAAGGATATACTGTGGAAATTGCTGCCAGAGTGCTGCGATTCTGAGAACTCACCAGGAGAAAATGGTATAATAATGTTTAGAGAGGAAGGAGAGAATGAGTTCATGAGAGTAGGAGTGAGGTGGTGCTTTCAGCATCCCTATTCCCTGTAACTCAGCACTGTCTAGATGGCTGATTGATGGCTCAGACAGCCCCTTCATCCTGCCTGGGTTTTATAGACACACAGAGAAAGACAAAACTTCAAGTCACTACTCTCAAAGGTCTGTTATGATTCTTAGGCCTTGGTTCTTAGTTATTTATTATAGGTAATCATCATTTTGCAAGAGGCTTGGTAAATGAACAAGGTGGAGTTTCCAAATCAACCGAACAAGGATATTCTTCATATGTGAGTACTTTAAAAACAATCCCGTTTTATTGCACCTTAATTCAATCTTTATAAGGTCTCTGCTCAAATGTCACCACTCCTGGGAAATGAGCCTTCTCAGACTATTCTAGCCTGCCAAGTCTGGTCCACCTTGGTACTTGACTCATTTTTTAAAAAAATGGTTGTAACTTGAGACTGTAATGTTAAGTGAAAGACATTATGCTTCAACATCACATGGTTTTTCTTTTACAAGAAATTTGAAGTACAAATAAGTCAAAGTGTAAAATAAAATATAGATCATAGGAAGTGGAGATAGATCTTTAGTACATGGGATGGGAATCAAGAGAAATGGAGAAGTATAGATAAAAAGAACAAAGATGTGTTAGAACTTGTATCAACTCCCCATAGGGAATGTGATGAACATGTACTGAAAACATTTACAAGTAAAAATAAAAATTAAAAATATCACTTCTTTGCACAATTGTACATGTTTGTTTATTTTCTTTCTTCCTTGAACATCCGATTGCCTATCGCCACCACCAGTGTAAGATGCTAAAGGAAAGAACTGGAGAAACTTATTTATTTATTTATTTATTTATTTATTTATTTTTATTTTATGTATTTAGTACAGGGTCTACAGGTTCCCACTATGTAGATTGGACTCATAGTGATTCTTCTGTTTTCAACCTCCCAAATGCTGGGATTATAGTGTGCCATCATACCCATTTTCAATCTCTGTCTCAGTGTGCCCTGGGGGCTGGGCCAGCACAGCACAGTCCAGGAATTGAACCCCAGCCACTGCACCTTGCCTAAGCAGGCACTTTAGTCCACTGAGCTATCTGGTCAGCCCTGGAGAGACTTTTTATTCACTGTTTTATTCTTATCATCTAGGCTAGTAACTAGCAAATATTAAGTGAAAAGATAAATTCTTTGGATCATTCCCAAACTGATTGTGATTTTCTGATCATTCTTGACTCTACCTGAGGTGTAGATGACATTTCCATGTATATTTCATGGGTCATGAAATGTGAAGGCAATAACAGGCATTTAGGGTCCTCAAACAATATTTTTCATTGATAAGAATTTGTTTCTCAGGGCTTTCTTCATTTTCTCCTGATCATGACCTCTCTTCTTAAACCTCTATTTTATCTGACTTTAAAACATCAACTAATTTGAGCCTTCTGAATCCCTGACTTTGCTTTTGAAAAGCCTGTTCTTGTTGGCTCAAGATTACAATCAGCGCAGATGGTAGAGTGATGAGCAGCAGAAAAAAAATCCTCTCTGAGATTTGGTGTCAGACACTGGGACATAGCAACATGAGGAGGAGAAGAATGAGGAAGGTGAGATTCTGGGGTCCAAGGAGTATCTGAAGCAAGAATTGAAGCTGATGGGGAGAGCAAAGAGCAAGACTTTGATGAAGAAGGAGGAGGTAGCAGGTGGTGCTTTCTTTCTAAATTTGGACTCATTATGTGGGAAGTGTAACCTAAACCTGAAGTCACACAGTGACCACTGGCAACCTCAGAGGCCTTCATGAACAAATGCACCAATAAACAGATCAGTAGAAGCATCAGACTATAGTGGCTCATTCATGTTCAAAAGTGAACATGTGAGTCATTCACGTTCAAAAGTCCTCTAGGAGAGGCAAATTGGTCAGGATCCATCTTGGAGAAGGGAAAATTTATCTCAGAGAAACTGCTGACTTCATATAGCAGCTCCCAGTGTAAAGGTCAGATTCAAGTCAGCAGGATACCATAGAGTTGAGTTCTAGCTGGCAGGGAGCCACGTGAAAAGAGACAGGAGACTCATGGAATATAGTAGGCTGAATGGGTCTTGTTTCAGCCTCAAGGCAAAAAAGCAGCCTGAACTTTTGTGAAAATAAAAGTGCAGGGTTACTAGGATTATCCTCTACCCTGATGTAACTCTGTAGATGGCCTGCTGGGATTAATCAACTCAGATATGACTCCTGTCTGCCCATGTTATATATTAGTGATGGTAGAGACACAACTTGAAATGGGCATTTTTAAATTTTTTCTTTCTCTCTTCTGTTTTTTTTCTTGAATATTTGTTCTTGTTTTTACACAAGTATGAGCATGGTTTCTAAGTCTTTTGTTGTTCTATTCTGTTCCAGGTGTTTTGCTTTTCTCTTTCCCTCCTGTCTTCTTCACTAGTTTCCCAAAATTTGTTTATCTTCCATTGTCCTCAAGCCTGGCTTCTAATCTTTTCCTCCTTGTATTTCTCTATTTTACCCGCCCCCCATATTTCAGATTTTTTTCCTAGAAGTTAAAATGCCATATTGAAGCTTATTTACTGCATAGAATTTTTTGGTTCATTCTAGATTTTGTTATATAAACACACATCTAGTTCATATGGTTAAAGGTGCCAAACTTTTTACCTCAGTTTGTCATTTTCTGGGCTGTGTTTCAATCTATTGTTGCTGTTGATTGTAGTGTTTTGGCCAAAGTGACATAATTGTTTTTAACCAATTAATCCTGGTATACCAAGACTGAGATTGAATGTTTGTTTTTGTTTTTATATGAGTGTGAACATGGTTTCTAGATCTTTTGCTGCTCATGGGTCACAAAAAAATACTATAGGCTGGTGCCAAAGAACCACTGACTGGGCCAAGAAAGGCAGAAATTTCTTATCCCCAATAAGTTGATGAGGTAGGATCTTACAACAGACTCAAAACCCAAAAGCTAGTGACACCTGGAAGACACCTCTGAAGAGTAGTTATTTCCCAGCATTACTAGCAATAAAGTAACTCACTGTAGGCAATTTACAAACATCAACACAGAAATTAAACTAAAAAAAAATAGAAAATGAGAAGAAACTTAAATAAGATACAATTCAAGAGTTTCAGCTCACCAAAGACAAAACAGGAGCAAATGAAGTAAAACAATCTGAAAGCCACTCACTTAGATTCTCCAAAGTGGAAACAGTAAAACCAACAAAGAAAATGAATGAGGTTCTAGTAAAAATTAAACTAGAAATAATTCCCAGATAACTACAGAGATGTTGACCATAATGGAAGGCAAGCTTAGTGACTCTAGAATAGATACAGATTAAAAAATAGAGTAACTTAGGAAAATGATGGAAACCTTGAACATTCAATAGGAAAGAAATGGAATTCGTGAAAAAGATTCAAACAAAAATCCAAGAGATTAAAATTTCCATGGAAAGTATGCATAGAAGAATGCGGACAGAATCTCAGATACAGAAAGCAGTATTTCAGTCAGAAATTATGAAAAGCAAGATTTCTTTAAAGTATCAAGAGATTGTGAGAAATCAATATAGTAGCTGCTAGATGATTCACAAAAGAATAACACGAGATTTATTGGAGTCAATAAAACAGCAGGGGATAGCAGGGATAAAGAATTTGACATACAGATGAGGCTTATAGAAGTCCAATTAATCATGATAAAACACTACAGTAAGGGCTATAATAGTTAAGATCCCACAAATTCAACACAAGAACAGAATATTAAAATCTCTTAGAACCTGTGTATGCAAATATCATATTGTCTTACTAGTGTGAGAACCTGAAAGAGTAAATAAAATGTGCAAGGTACACTAGATACTGTGAAAGGGAAAGAATCTGTTTAATGGGAAGAAAAAACAGGGGTGAGGAAAAGGTCAAAAGAAAGAAGGAAAAAAGATCCAATACTATTATGGAGTACTGAACTCTTTTAGAATATTTTGCTGCGTTTACACACCTATAATATTTAAGTGATGGAATTTAACAAAAAAAGGGGATACAGATGAATGTCTATTTTGTATCTGTGTATTCAAAGTGGTTAGGATAGATACATAGTTACATTTTCTTAGTGAATAGAGGAATTTGTTCTAATGGTGTTTGTAAATAGGATATCAAGTCTGCATCTTGTACAGCAATTAACCACTAGCAAGACTGTATGCAATTTGTTAATTATTGAAACTGTCCTACCATTTGGTTTGAAAAAAAATAAAAAATAAAACTTCCTGAAATGTAAAAAAAAAAAAAAAAAAAAAAGGGAAAAAGATGTATTCATGTATATATGCAGGATAGTTAGGATAATTGTACTGCCGATTTCTATTTGTCTATTGAAAAGAAAATTTAGTGTTTAAGTTTAAAAAAATTTTCTGCTTTTTAATTTCATATAACTTTTTTGCTTACCAATTTTTCAAGTTTATCTCTGGTGACTAAACTGATTTGAAGATAACATTATGAAATACAATAACCATTATTGAATTCCTATTATTTTTAAATGAAATTTTGTATCATTTATAATTTTTTTTACCGTTTTTATCTTTAAAATAATAAAAATAATCTCTTGGAAAAAAGGCAAATTGACTATAAAGAATGCCCATCAAAATCACAGATAAATTCTCAATACAAACCCTTTAGTCAAGGAGAGATTGTAGTAAAATATTTCTTGCTCTAAAATAATCAAAAAGCAAAGCAACAACAAAATCCCCTCCAAGCCAGATTGATCTACTCCAAAAATTATTTTTTTCAAATTTGATGAATAAATAAGACACTTTCAGATCTGCCAACACCAGGACCTGTGAGTGTGTGGGAGCACTTCTGCACTGTCTTGCACCCGCCGGACCAACCCCAGGCCAGTCACTGAGAGAAACTTTTCCCTTTGTTCTCTGGACCTCCCCTGCCCCTTCAGAGCCAGCCCAAGACCAACCTGTGAGTGAGAACTTCCGCTGTGCTCCTGGGACAGACCCAGATCCACCAAACCCCAGGCCCTGCGAGTATGTGGGAGAGCTTCTGCATTGTCCTGTGCCCACCAGATGAATCCTAGGCCCGCTGTGGGAGAGAGATCTTTCCCCGTGTTCTCTGGACCTCCCTTGCCCCTCCAGAGCCAGACCAAGATCACCTTGTGAGTAAGAACTTCCACCACACTCTCGGGAATGCCCTGGATCCACTCAACCCCAGGTCCTGTGAGTGTGTGGGGGAGCTTCTATGCTGTCTTGCATCCACCGGACCAAACCCAGGCCTGTCACATGAGACATACCTTTCCCTGCATTCTCTGGACCTCCCCCAACCCTCCAGAGCCACCTGCCCTGTGAATGACAACTTCCACCATGCTCTTGGGAGCCCTCCAGACCCACCAAAGCCCAAGACTGGTGAGTGTGTGGGAGACCTTCTGTGCTTTCCTGACACTCCCATACCCTTCCAGACCTACCCCAGGCGTGGCATTCAGGCCTGGGGTTAAACTCTGCAGCTGAAGTCTCTGAAGTGAGACTAGGGTCAAAATCATGCAGCTAATCCAGGAGCAGAACATCTTGCCAGAGGGGCAAAGCAGGCTCACAGCCAAGGGTAGCAGTGGGAAGGAGCTGAGCATAGTAGCCAGAACCAAACCAGGCACAACTGGAGGAACTAGAACTTGATATATCTGTACCTGAATTTTAGTAGGTACTAAGGTTACAACTACACCAAAGCTCTACACCAAAACTCAATGGACAGTGCTATACAAAATGACAAAGAGAAGGAGCAAAATACAATCTCAGGACCTGAGCTCACCCAAAACAAGTGCAGAGGACACTAGCACAGCAGAAATGTCTGAATTAATAGTATCTGAAATAAAGAAACAACAGCAGAAAGGTATAGAGGAATTAAGATCAGAATTAATCTCTGAAATGAAAAAAGAAAGCTGAATTAAGAGTGTCACAAATGAAGAATCAAATGCAGAAACATATAGAGGAAATCAGATCAGAAATAAACTCTGAAGTAAAAGAATTAACAACTACTTCTCAAGAAGATACTGATAAAAAATAAAGGAGACTAGAAAAGTGATGGATTCCTTGAATGAGCAATACATAAAAGAAATAGATTGCATGAGGCAGAGTCAAAGAGATATAGAGGAACTCAAAATTTCAAACACAAGTTTACAAAACCATTTGAGTGAAAGTGAAGATAGAGTTTCAGATCTCGAAGACACTGTTGCAGCTAATGAAAAGGCAAGAAAAGACCTAAAAAAAAGTAAGATGCAGGAAAAAATAATTCACCACCTGCAAGATGATGCAAAGATGAATAATGTGCGACTAACTGGCATCAATGAAAAAGAAGGAGTCAATACAAATGCTATAAAAAGAATATAGGCAGAAGGAATAGCAGAAAACTTCCCAAATATGAGGAAACAATCTGATATTCAGGTAACTGAAGCACACAGAATGCCAAGTAACTTCAACCTAATTAAAAATATACTGAGATATATAATAGTCAAGATCCCAGAAATCAAGCACAAGAACAATATATTGAAAGCTGCTAAAGAAGACAAACAGATCACAAAGGAAAACCCATCAGAATTATGGCAGAATACACTTCAGAAACCATGAAGGCAAGAAGAGCATGGAGCAGAGTACTTCAAGACCTCTATAAAAACAAATTCCAGCCCAGAATACTATACACTACAAAATTTTTTTTCAAGTTTGATGGGGAAGTGAAATACTTCCATGATAAAAACTAAAGAATTTCATGATGACAAAGCCAACCCTACACAGATTACTAAAAGATGTACTAGAGAGGTACCAAAACGATCTGAACTCCATGAAAGAGAACATAAGGAACCCATTAAATAAGGACAATTAAACACAGGACAAAAAGAGTAAACAAGAGAGGGCAAATAGGATGTCAATTGTAAGTCAATAGATCTCAGTTATAACCATCAATGTAAATGGACTCAAGTCATCAATTAAAAGAAATAGGCACAGTGGTTTAGGAAACAAAATCCAACAATATGCTGTATACAAGAAACACACTAAACTCATAAAGAATCTCATAGGCTGAAATTCAGAGAATGGAAAACAATACTGCACATCCGAGCAACTCAGAAAAAAGCAAAGGTATCAGTCCTGTTCTCAGACAGTCTCAACATCAAACCAAGAATGATCAAACAAAATAAAGAAGGGCACTGTATCTGGTTACAGGAAAAATTGAACAGGAAGATGTAGCACTCATAAATGTATACTCACCAAACACGGGAGTGCCAAACTATATAAAAGAAATCTTAATGGACATTAAAAATCTAATATAAAATACCACAATCTTAAAAGCAGGCCTTAAACCCCCTTTTCTCAAAAAGATGTGTCAACCAGACAAAAAATTAGCAAAGAAGTAGTAGAACTGAACCAGAGCTTGAAATAAAAGGACTTGGTGGACATATACAGTGTTCCACCCAATGACAGGAGAATACACATTTTTCCAGCTGCACGTGGGTCATTTTCTAAAACAGATCACATACTAGTCCTTACATCATGCTTAAGTATATGTAAGAAAACAAAAATTATCCCATGCATATTATGTGACCACAGTGCAATGAAACTGGAAATAAGTGAGGCAAGAAAAATGAAAAAAATCCTTAATACATGGAAATTAAACAACACTCTACTCAGCAACCAATG
Organism: Octodon degus; assembly: GCF_000260255.1. Taxonomy (NCBI): domain Eukaryota; kingdom Metazoa; phylum Chordata; class Mammalia; order Rodentia; family Octodontidae; genus Octodon; species Octodon degus. The sequence continues at coordinate 5,807,164 of NW_004524718.1, forward strand.
GTCACAGACGAAATTAAACAGAAATTCAACAATATCTACAATTCAATGAAAATTCAAACACAACTTACAGGAATTTATAGGATAAGATGAAAGCAGACCTCAGAGGGAAATTCATAGCTGTGAACTCACACATTAGGAAAACAGAACGGGAACAAATAAACACACTAATGTTGCACCTCCACCATATAGAAACAGAAGAGCAAACCAAGCCCAGAGCCCAAAGATGGGAAGAAATCATAAAGATTAGAGCAGAATTTAATTAAATTGAGACCAAACAAACAAACAAACAAACAAAAAAAAAAACAGTTTAAAGAATTAAGGAATTGAAAAACTGGTTCTTTGAAAGTTTAAATAAAATTGATGAGCCTCTGGCTAACCTCATCAAAGAGAGGAAAGAAAAAGTTCAAATACAAGCAATAAGGAATGAAAAGGGTCCAACTACCACAGACCCAGTAGAAATTCAGATGATTATCAATAGCTACTTTGAGAACCTTTACCCTCACAGAATAGAAGACACAGAAGAAATGGACAGATTCCAAGAAAGGTACAATTTGCCAAAACTGAATCAAGAGGATATAACAACACTCAAAAACCCAATAACAGCCAATGAAATGCAAAATGCAATAAAAAAACTTACTGACAAAAAAGTCCAGGTCCTGATGGATGCACAGTTGAATTCTATAAGAAATTTATGTATGATATAATCCCTATACTCCTCAAAATCTTCAATGAATTTGAAAAGGAAATATTCCTCCCAAAATCATTCCTAAAGGCAAATATTATACTGATGCCAAAACCAGGGAAAGATGCAACTAAAAAAGGGAGCTACAAACCAATCTCCCATATGAACATAGATGCCAAAATCCTCAATGTAATCCTAGCAAATAGAATACAGCAAATCATCAAGAAGATTATACACCATGACCAGGTAGGATTCATCCCAGGGATGCAAGGATGGTTCGATATATGCAAATCTATGAATGTAATACACCATATCAATAGAACAAATCTAGAAACCACATGATCATCTCAATTGATGCACAAAAGGCTTTTGACAAAGTCCAATACTCATTCATGTTCAAAATCCCACAGAAAATTGGGATAGATGGCCTCTACTTCAATCTGATAAAAGCCATCTATGACAACCAAAGGCTAATATAACTCTAAATGGGGAAAAACTGAAATTTTTTACTCTCAGATCTGGTAGAAAGCATGAATGTCCTCTATCATCCCTCTATTCAATATTGTTCTGGAATCATTAGCTAGAGCCATTAGACAAGAGAGAGAAATAAAAAGAATAAGAATAAGTAAAGAAGAAGTTAAATTATCATTATTTGTAGATGACATGATACTTTACTTGGAAGACCTAAAAAAATCCACCAAGAAGCTAGTAGAATTGATACAGAAATTCAGTAGCATAGCAGGATACAAAAAATACCTAAAAGCCGGTAGCATTCCTCTATACAGATAGCAAACACCCTGAGATGGAAATGAGAAATGATACCTTTTACAATAGCACTGAGGAAAATGAAATACCTTGGAATTAATCTAACTAAAGAAGTCAAGATTATTTAAAGGAAAACCACAGTGCTCTGAAAAAAGAGATTGTAGAGCATTTCAGAAAATGCAAAGATATTCCCTGCTCCTGGACAGGAAGAAATAACATTGTGAAGATGGCCATAATCCCAAAATTTCTGTACTTATTTAATGCAATCCCTATGAAACTACTCACAACATATATCTCAGACCTAGAGAAATCATTACTAAAATTTATTTGGAACTCTAAAAGACATAGAATAGCAAAGGCAATATTGGATCATAAAGAGAAGACAGGAGGCATTAAAATTTCTGACTTGAAGTTATACTTAAAAGTGATAAAATCAGCATGATACAGGCAATGAAATAAACCTGAGGATCAATGGAATAGATTAGAAGATGGAGAAACCTCTATGAACACATTCAGCCACCTGATCTTCAACACAGGGACCAAACATGCTAACTGGAAGAAAGCCTCTTTAACAAATGGTGCTGGAAAAACTGGTTCTCTACATGCCGAAAACTAAAACTTAGCCCAGGTCTATCACCGAGCACTAAGCTAAAGTCAAAGTGGATTAAAGAACTAAACATTAAAATAGAAACACTAAATCTCCTGGAAGAGAAAGTAGGAGGAACTCTTGAAGAGAAAGAGATAGGCAAAGAGTTCATGAGCAAAAATGAAATAGCCTGAGAAATATTTGAAAGAATTAACAACTGGGACCTCTTCCTATTGAGAAGTTTTTGTATGTCAAAAGAAATTTCCAACAAAGTAAAAAGTAAAAAGAAACTTCCAACAAAGTAAAAAGACAACCCACAAATTTGGAAAAATTCATGACACTCAGACAAAGGTCTGCTCTCTAGAATATATAAAGAAATAAAAAACATTAGTGCTCCAAAAATTAAAGACCCAGTCCAGTAGTGAGCATCTGCGATGAACACAAACTTCTCAGTGGATGAAATTAAAGAAGCGAATAAACATATGAAAAAATGCTCCACATCACTAGCCATCTGTGAAATGCAAATTAAAACAACCCTGAGATACCATCTCACCTGAGAAAGAATGGCTATCATAAACATATGAACTAACAACAAATGTTGGAGAGGCTGTGAGGCAAAAGGAACCCTTCTTCACTGTTGGTGAGAATGTAAATTGGTGCAAACATTATGGGAATCAGTGTGGAGATTCCTTAGAAAACTAGGACTTGAAATCCTATTCAAACCAGCTATCTCCCTACTGGGAATTTTCCCAGAGGAGCTGTAAACGTCGTATTGTAGTGATATTTGTGTACCTAGCACTATAGCAGCACAATTTGTGATAGCCAAATCTGGGAAACAACAAAGATGTCCATCACCTGAAGAATGGATGGAAAAGATGTGGTATTTTTATGAAATGGAGTATTGCTCAGCTATAAAGAATGATAAATTCAAAGCCTGCATATTTAAATGGGTGCCACTTGAAGATATACTCATAAGTGAAATAAATCAGACCCACATGTGTAAATATCATAGTCTCCCTAATGTAAGAACTCAAAGGAAGCAATACGAATAGAAAAGCATAACTCAATTAAAAAGAAAGCAAGAACTTGAGGATTACACTATGAAAAGAGTGCAAGGAGCAAAGCTAGGAAACATGACAGGGGCAAAGCCGAACATTTATATGTACCAGATGGGTAAGGCAATGATCCTGAGAACTATCAGCAGGGTGTTGAAACTAGCAGTTACTGGGTCGGATTCTCTTACTAACTATATATACTGATGCATGTGAACTGAGCAACTGAATGAAAGATAGCTATGTGTAATAGTGAGGTCATGCTTGCAATGCCTGTCATTCCAGCCTTCTAAATGCACACTGCTTGTCATGACATTCCAATTATGGCCCGACTGTATCTAAAGTAACTTTTTAAAAGATGTTCCATCTTATGCTTAAGATGTTTGATATTCAGACTTAAAGTTTAACATATCAATACTTGACGGAAATTACCTGTTCCAAGTTATGTGTAAGATGTTTGATATTCAGACAGATAGTGAAGTTAGGCTCCACTGCCTATGTTTTAGGCTAATAATAATAAGCTTCCCTTCTGGATGTTTAACAACATAAGTTTGTAGACCATAATTAGAGTAAAAGAAAGGCTGGAAGGACATCCAAAATTTTGGCCCTACCCTTTCAAGGTCAGTGAGGACTCAGGACATAGGAGAACCTAGAACCTGTACTGTAACATCATGTAACTCAACTGTGCCCCAAATTTTCTGATCAAGGAGATTATGGAGCAACAGAGGAATGTAATCAATGATGTAGTGTGTGCCTAAAGAGAGTCATATGGAGAGAAAACATTATGTCCGATTTTCTCATAGAGCACATTGGTCAAGCAATAGTCGTGACTCATCCACATGGCTGACACTGACAAAGGATCTACAAAGTGTGGTACAGGGTTTCAGGATAAGTCCTGAGGGTACTTGACTGACCATGTCAGTTATATTTTTTGTTATATAGGTCTTGTTTTACCTTGGTCTTAACCATCCAGCAGAATATTGTAGAAATGAGGTATAAAAAGTGAAGCCATGTTAATATGCTGATCTGTGGAAGCCTGAAGTCATCAGATTCAGACATTGCCAGCCCTGTGGATAACCTACTACTATTGTGGAGTACTGGACTATATTGGAATATTTTGGTGAATTCATGCACCTACAATATTTGGATGGCATGAATACTCATCTTTGACAAAATTGAACAAAATTGGTGATATAAATGAAGGACGATTTTTTATTGGTATATACAAAATAGGATAAATATATAGCTACTCTCTCTTAATTCAATTAGAGGAAAAATCTGTACTAATAGTGTTTGGACAGGATATCATGTCTGCATTTTGTGCCTTGAATGACTACTATAAAGAAAACCATTTGCAATGTATTAATTGTTGTACCTCTCCTACCAACCGGTTTTGAAGCTGTCACATTGCAATTTTTTTCTCAGTAAAATTAATAGAAAAGACACTTTTCTGACAAAGAATACTGAGGAAATTAATGTATACCAAACCAACACTCCAAAATATTCTGAAGGTCATCCTAGAAAGATATAACAAGGACTACAACCCAATGAACCCCAACAGAATGAACCCAACAGGAAAGCAAGCAACTAAACTGAGCGGACAGGGTAATTAACAATGGGAAAATAACATGACAATGATAAGTCAATTCATATCTGTTATAACCATTAATGTTAATGGTCATAGTTCACCAATCAAAAGGTATAGCCTGGCAAAGTGAATCCAGAAGCAAGATCAGGGGCCAAGGAAATAGCTCAGTAGAATAAGCACTTGCCTGGCAAGCGCAAGGGCTTGAGTTCAATCCCCAGTTCTGCTAAGCAAACAAGCAAACAAACAAACAAAAGCCTAAACAAATAAAAAGCAAGATCATACATTATGTTGCATACAATAAATATTTTTAATTCAAAAAGAAATTGATAGAGTAAAAGCCAAAGAATGGAAAACAATATTGCATGGCATAGGAACCCAGAAAAAAAGCACAGGTAACTACTCTATTTGGAGAAAAAGTACATTTCAAGCCAAGAGTGATTAAGAGAGACAAAGAAATTTACTACATTCTTGCAAAGAGAATAATTCAAGAGGAAGTGAAAATAGCCATAAATATATATGCACCAAAACAGTGCATCCAAGTATATAAAACAATTGTTAGTAAGCACCAAAAATCAAATAAGCACCCATTGTAATGGAGGAACTTAGTATTGCATTGTCACATTTGGACAAATCAATTAGAAAAATTCCAGAGTTTTAACATTCTGAAATTATGTTAAGCAAATTTCTGCTGTGTAAGCCACACATCCATGATATTTTGTTATTGCAGTCCAAGCGATCACAAATATAGGGAAAATATAGGGACTAATACAGGGAAAATAGCTTTTAAATCAAAGTTTATAATATATTAATAGTTTAGATGCAGGAGGGTCTGAGTAGCTGTGGTGGACAGGAAAATATCCCAAGATTTTGGAAAACTGGAAGAAGCTACAGACTCCTAAGAAAGAGGGTTTAAGGGCTATGCATATTCTAGACATGCCTACCCTTGTTCCTAGCATGATCAGGTCAAACTCCTAGCAAATAGAATTCTGAGTCTAAGCAAGTAGAACTCTTCCCATGCCTCTGTGTGTGTCTTCCCTCTGACTGGCTATTCTCCCCTCTTTATCTAATCTACTTACTATCACCCTCAGTCTCAGCTTACACATGACACCTAAGGAAAGCTGTTGCCAATTCTTGTTTGGTTGCAGTCCCCAGTCACAGAATCCACTTACAGACCTTTTCCTTCAGAGAAATTTCCACAGTGACATTTAATTTGTATAAATTTTCTTTCAGTGTTCATCTATCCCACAAGATGTGTAAAAATCCAATTTAAGTTTGTTTTGTGCCCCAACAAGATGGAGAATTCTAGCCCTCTCTTAGATATTAGGTGCTAATTAAAGCTTTGCAGGTTGACTAAATGGATGAGTGCCTACGGAGTGCTTGGTTTTCTTACTTGTGGAGTAACATTTTAAAGACCTTTTTTTAGGGCTACGTAAGATAGGTAACACATATATAATAAAATTTTTTTTAGTCTTCTGGGCCATGGTTTACCAATAGAAGTTTCTCTTTGTAATTTAAACTTGTTTATTGTAGAAGACCCCACCAGGTTCTTGTCTTGGTCCAATAAGTTAATATTTATAAGCCCAAAGATACATTATTGGAATCCCACCAATTTTTTTATAGGTACAAACCTCTTTTTTTTAAGTCAACAGAAAATGGAAATATACTTTTTAAAGTTTCTAATACTAGAAGATGTCATACAATGTCTTTTTAAGTAAATTTTAAGGCAAAGATACAGTATAAATCTTAGAACGAAAATTAAGATTAAGCAATATTCAGAAATTTAAATGTTTCAGAACAATTTAACTAAGAAAAAGTTTTCATGATAGCAAAGAAGTACTAAGAGTAAAACATAAGATAAATACTGGAATGGCAAATAAATGACCAGCACTTCTAACAGTTTGAGGATAGGATATCGCACAAAGTTCTAGTGTGTTATGGACATGCATAATGACCGTAACAGTTACTGGTGGCTAGGCGTCACTTGTGATACTGAGCTACAGCTATTTCTTTGAAATCCACCCTGTAGACTCAAGTGGAATCATGACCCATAGAGTGGAAAAGAAGTCCATTTGTAGAGTGTGCTGATGGAAATATTCTGCTGCTGACTACAAAAGAATAACTGAAGACTACTACTGTATACCTCTTATTCTCCTCTGTTTAATTGTTTGCCCTATTTGGCAGGTTCTTTCCATTCTCATTCATGGGGCTGTGATCAATTTGCTCCCTCTCTAGAACCTCATTTAGTAGTCTGTGTAGGCTTGACTTTGTTATCATGAAATTCTTTAGTTGTTCTTTGTCATGAAAATATTTCACTTTTCCATTATATTTGAAGATAGTTTTGCAGTATATATCAGTCTGGGTTGGAATTTGTTTTCTTCCAAAACTTGAAGTACTGTGCTCCATGCTCTTCTTGACTTGATGGTTTGTGAAGAAAAATCTGCTGTTATTCTAATGGGTCTTCCTTTAAATGTGATCTGTTTCTTTTCTTTAGTGGCTTTTAGTATACTGTTCCTATGCTGAATTTCTGGAATCTTGATTGTTATATGTCTGAGTGTGGTTTTCATTGGATTGATATCATTTGGAGTTCTACATGCTTCGGTTACAGGAATGTCAGATTTTTGCCCCATATTTGGGAAGTTTTCTGCTATTACTTCTGCCCATATTCTTTTTATATCATTTGTATTGACTCCTTC
>NW_004524718.1:5814679-5819461 GCF_000260255.1 Octodon degus
TTTAATTTCCTGTATATCACTTTGAACCTGTTTCATAGATTCTATTTCTTTCCTAAATTGTTTATTCAGGCGTTCCATCATGTTTATATTCTCCTCTATTTTTTATCAGTGTATTCTTTAGAAGCACTTAGTACTTCTTGGACTATAGTTACCACTACATTTTTTAGTTCCGAAATTATTTCTTCTATACCTTTCTGCAGTTGATTCTTTACTGTCAACGCTATTATTTCAGAGATATATGGCATGTGATTCCCAGTTTCCTCAGTGCTAGTGTCTTCTGCATTTGTACTGGGTGTACTCAGGGCCTGAGACTGCATTTTGTTCCTTCTCTTTGTCATTTTGTATACCACTGTCTTCTGACATTTGGTGTAGAGCTTAGAGTTATTACTTTAGCACCAGGTCCAGATCTATGAAGTTCAGATTCCTCCAGGTGAGTGTTGTTTGGATCTGGCTGCTGTGCTCCACTTCTTTCTGCTGCAGGCCTTAGAGTTGAACCCTTTGTGTCTCTCTGGCAAGATGTTCTGCTCCTGAATCAGAGGGGTGGGTCTTGCCTCTAGCCACTTTGCAGGGAGTTCTGCTGAAGGGTTCCTCGCTGGGCCTGCAGTTCCCCGGGCCTGCACTCTGGGTCTATTCAGGATCCTGCAGGCCCTAAGTCATCTCACTCACTCACCAGGCCTGTGCTCTGGGTCTGTTCAGGATACCGCGGCCCTGGTCGTCTCCTGGAATCCCACCAAGTTAATTCCAATCTACCACTCGCGGTGCAACCCAAGGCAAAAGTAAAGACAGTAAAACTTATTTCTAATTACTGGGGAGCCAAGGGGCCCTAAGTCTAGCCATGAAGATGGCTTTCCAGAACAAAGAGACTGACCAAGTACCTCACCTGTTTTTATTCAGTGGAAGAGTAGCTTGAGGAAGAATGACTAAAAATTGTGGGAAGCAGGTGAGTCTGTGAGCTGAGCTAAGTGGGTGGCCTACATTTATCTCTATCATATGCAGAGAGGATATGCAGAACGTAATCTGCTTTGTGCTACTGAGACAGCATTTAATATTTTGGGGGGTCTGGTGCTTCATCTTTGATGTAGTCTTTCAAGCCCTAGGAAATCATAGTCTCTGTCTCGAGGCTCAATCCTAGCTGGTGGCATGGAGCATTGGCTCTTCATTCTGTCTTGACCCAACTCACATTAAGGAGCAGCAAGTGTAGGTTACCAGGAAAACACACATGCCACCTTCAAAGACTATCACCAGCACCTCAGCTAGACTGATATACATTGCTTAAGGCCAATTGAAAGATAAACAGAAGTCCTAGCCAGCTCTGTACATAACAATGCAAGGAAATAGGGTCAGGGTCAGTCAAAATGGAGACAGTCGCTCTTCTTTTAAGGAGAGCTGTTCAGGTGGTCCTCCACAGTTTATGATTTACAAAAATATGAAAGAAAGAGCACAGGCTCAGATAACATAATAGACTACTAGAATAGAATGTCTCAAAGAAAGTTGGGGTGTGGTTTAAATATTTCTTCAAAATTTTGAAAGTTGTGAACTTACAACACATTGAAAAGACTTTTGTTGTTTTCATTAAAATATGAAGAAAACGGATGAAATTACAAAACTTTTGACTGATGGCTTTACCAATATTAGAAGTGAAACAAAGCTAAAGATATGTATTAGTAGGGAGGTTACTGAGCTCCTTAACTATCTGGAGGAGGAATAGATGAGTGAATTCACAATGTCTATTTTTCTAATGTTAGATTTTCTAGAGCTCTTAAACTCCATTCAAATGCCACAATTTCCTGTGGTTCAGAGGTTTGGAAAAAAAAAGGCAAAAAAAATTTCATAGACATTTATTTAATAGGGAAACTTAGAAAATGCCATTCGTTTTTTAACTCCATTATGATTATGGCTTTGAAATTAGCCACTTCTGACCCATTTCCAGGCAAGTTTTTTTTTGCTGAGGTTATTATGGTAATGACAAATTCTAGGCAGACCTTCAGGCCTCTAGTCTGACTGTTTTTCCTGGTTCCATTGAGGATGGTCATTCCACCAGGATCATGAGTACTAGAAAGCCTGATTTGGTCCAATCCACTCTATAAATATATGTGGCAAGATAAGGCTCATAACATTCGCAAGACTTCACTAGTCAGTGCCATTAGTGTAGGAACACTTGTAGTCTAAGATAAAATGATTGAATAACAATACTATCATGTAGTATATTAATGGGTTAATAACTGTAGTGGTTATTGATTGTGTCATATTAGAAATTTAGAAGCTTAACTAAATTGGCTCAGAAATTATAAACCCTAGGGTGTAGGGGATCCACCATAGGGCAGCTCATTTCATGGATGGTACAAAGGGGAAATGAGGAAGGACAGATGGGCTTCCATTTTTCAGAGGGGCTCCAGTCTTTGCATTCAGCTTAGATAGTGTCTCCTGGGTTCTAGTGTAGATTCTTTTGCTTCCCTCAGCCTTCCAGCATAGACTCATTAGCCTTTGATCCCAGACCCATCAGCCTCCTGGACTGCAGTGAACTCCAGAGCTTGAACTGAAACTTTCAGTCTCCAGCATATAGACATCCTCTGCACACTTCCTCACCCAACTCTGTGGCTGACCACCATAATTTCTTATACATTTATGTATCTTGTATTATATTTGTTTCTTTAGTAAAACCCTTACTGATTCAATGTTAAAGAACCTTTCCAAATGGAAGCCCATTTTGAGATCTTCTACATAGTCATTACCACAGTCTTGCTGGTGAATAATGTCTAAAAAATATGCCATGAACAAGTAAGACTTAAAAGCACCTCACATGCCTGAACATTGTAGCACTTCTCTTTTCCCTGGGTCATGTTTTTTTTTGGAGTGTACATGAGAAATAACCAGAATGTAATATTTTTAAAAGTTTAGAGAGATTCTGGCTACCCTGTGCCAGGGAGACCTACTACTGGTCCCAGCCCAGGCACAGCATGGGTGAGACCCTCTTCCACCCACTTTGAATATTTATTAATTAATTTATTTATTTATTGTGTGTGTGTGGCCAGCTCAGCCCACCAGGGGGCAGGGGCTGGCTGGCATGTGGTGCTGGGGGATTGAACCGTGGTCCCTGTGCTTTGCTTAGCTTAGTTTGTTCTAAGTAGATGCTTTAGACCACTGAACCATCTCACCAGCCCCTTCCACCCACTTTGAATGAACCCCAATACCCCGCAGCACCGCCCCCATCCCACCCACTGAGAAGAAATTTCTGCTGTGTTCTGGGAAAGCCCAGACACAATCCTAGCCCAGACCCAGTGAGTGTGTGGGAGAGCTGCCTCTCCCCCCTACTCCAACTTGTCCCCTCCAGGCTCTACTCAGGCCTAGCATAAATGCCTGGGGTATAAATCTGCAGCTGCAATCCCTGCAGAGAGTGTAGAGGATAAAACCACCCAACTAGTCCAGGAGGAGAAAATCTTGCAAGAGGGGCACAACAGGTTCGCCCTCAAGGGGAGCAGCAGGAAGGAGCTGAGCACAGCAGCCAGACCAAGCCAGGTACATCTGGATAAAACCAAACTATGTAGATCTGCACCTGAACTTCAGTACGTGCTAAGGGTATAACTACAACGAAGATCTACAACAAAGGTCAGAAGACAGTGCTACACAAAATAACGAGAAGTAACAAAATGCAACCTCAGAACCCAAGCCCACCTGTAACAAGTGCAGTGGACACTAACACAGAACGAAGTGGGAATCACACAGCTGAAAGCAATGAATCAACGGCTTCTGAAATAAAGAAACAGCTGCAGAAAGGTATAGAGGAACTCAGATTGGAAATAAAAAAGAAATCCCTGAATTAATAACATCTGCAGTAAAGAATCAAATGCAGAAACATATGGAGGAAACCCAATGCCCACAAAGAACGAGTGCAGAGAACAAAAGCTCAGCTAAAATGCATGATTTAAGAGCATTGATAGTAAATAAGCAACAGCAGAAAGTTATAGAGGAACTCAGAGCACAATTGTTTTCTGAAATAAAGAATTCTCCAGACCCAGTCCTAGCCCAAGTACGGTAAGTGTGCGGAGAGCTTCCTGGTACCCTGCACCAGCGGGACCAGTCCCAGCCGAGGTGCAGCATTGGCTGGACCCTCTCCCACCCCCTTGGGCCGCCCCCATCACTCCACAGTACCTCCCCCACCCCACCCGCCTTGTAGGAATTTCTGCCCAGTTCCGGGAGCCAACAGACCAAGTCCTAGCCCAGGTCCGGTGAGTGTGTGGAGAGCTTCCTGCTACCCTGCACCGGCAGGAACAGTCCCAGCCCAGGCACAGCGTGGGCCGGACCCTCTCCCACCCCCTTGGGCCGCCCCCCACCACTCCGCAGCACCTGTGCACCCCGCACCCGGAGTAGGAATTTTGCGGTGTTCCGGGAACCCCCGGACCCAGGCTTAGCCCAGGTCCAGTGAGTGTGTCCTCTTCCCCCTACTTCACCTTGCCCCCTCCAGGCACACCTCAGGCCTGGCATACATGCCTGAGGTGTAACCCTGCAGCTGCAATCCCTGCAGAGAGTGTAGAGGATAGATCCACCCAGCTAGTCCAGGAGCAGAACATCTTGCCACAGGGGCAAAATAGGTTCACCCTCAAGGCCAGCAGTGGGAAGGAGCTGTGCACAGCAGCCAGACCTAAGCCAGATGCAGCTGGATAAGTCCAAACTTTGTAGAGCTGCACCTGAACTTCAGTACGTGTGAAGGTTATAACTACAGCAAAGATCTACAACAAAGATCAGAAGACAGTGCTACACAAAATGATGAGAAGGAACAAAACG
>NW_004524718.1:5820351-5820825 GCF_000260255.1 Octodon degus
GAGAAAGAAGGAGTCAACACAAATGACATTAAAAAATATGGGCAGAAATAATAGCAGAAAACTTCCCAAATATGAGGAAACAATCTCTCAGGTAATCGAAGCATACAGAAAGCCAAGTAATTTCAACCCAATGAAAACCATATTGAGACATATAATAGTCAAGATCCCAGAAATTCAGCACAAGAACAATCTACTGAAAACCGCTAGAGAAAAGAAGCAGATCACATTCAGAGGAAAACATATCAGAATTACGGCCGACTTCTCTTCACAAACCATGCAGGCAAGAAGAGCATGGAGCAGAGTACTTCAGGTCCTCTGTGAAAAGAAATTCCAGCCCAGACTAATATATCCTGCAAAACTCTCTTTCAAGTTTGATGGAGAAGTGAAATACTTCCATGACAAAGAACAGCTAAAAAATTTCACGATGACAATGCCAACCTTACACAGGCTACTGAAAGATGTTCTAGAGAGGGA
>NW_004524718.1:5832514-5857026 GCF_000260255.1 Octodon degus
GTTTGATATGCAGATAGATAGTGAGGTTAAGCTTAACAGCCTAAGTTGTATGGTAATAACAATAAGCTTGTCTTCTGGATGGTTAACAATCTAAGTTTGCAGACCAAAATTAGAGAAAAAGGAAGGCTGCAAGGAAAGCCAACATTTTTGCCATAGCCTTCTAAGGTAAATTAAGATTCAGGACATAAGAGAACTTGTACTGTAACATCATGTAACTCAATAGTGTTCCAAATTTTCTGATCAATGAGATTATGGGGCCAAAGAGGTAAGTGACTGATGATGTAGAGTGTGCCTAAGAAGAGTCACATGGAGAGAAAACATTCTCTCAAGTTTTCACAGAGAGCACATTTGCCAAGCAATGGTCGTGACTCATCCACATGGCTGACACTTGACAAAGGTTCTACAATCTGAGGTACAGGATCTCAGGATAATCCTGAGCGGATTTTACTGACCTTATCCTGCAGAAAAGTATAAAAATGAAATATAAGAAGTAAAGCCATGCTGTTATGTTGAACTGTAGGGGACTCAGGTCAACAATTTCTGACATTGCCAGTCAAACAGAAGAGCCAATACTATTATGGGCTACTGGACTCTTGTAGAATATTTTGCTGAGTTTACACACCTATAATATTCAAATTACAGAACTTAACAACAAAAAGGGGATACAGATGAATGTTCATTTTGTATCTGTGTGTTCAAATGACTAGCATCAATATACAGTTACATTCTCTTAATGAATGGAGGGATTTGTTGTAATGGTGTTTGTAAGTAGGATATCATGTCTGCATTTTGTACAGCAATTAACCACTAGGAAGAATGTATCCAATGTGCTACTTATTGAAACTGTCCTACCAGTTTGGTTTGAAACTGTCTCATTGCTATTTGTTTCTCAATAAATTTGTGGAAAAAAAGTCTATGAACAACAAAATGGATTTCTCAGTACTAATAGATTTAGTTAATGAGTTTTACATATACAGATCTTACTTTCACTTGGTGTCATATATTCTTTCACAATATTTTTATAAGCTTAGATCTGTGGCTTCCAAGATTACATTTAAAAAGACATCACATCCAATACAATCAGCAAGAATCCACAAGTGATAGTCACGTTGTGATAAAGGAGGCAGGGAAATGGGAAAACCCAGACTCAAGAACAAACATTGCAGTGAACAGCATAACGTTATTTTGTGTATGGGCAGTGACACTCTCCACTGATTTTGGAAAGCATTTCCATATTATGCCTCTGCTGGATACTTAATATGTACTATGCTTGTAGTATTGCCTCTCAGTTTTCAAAATAAGTAAGTACATAGGCAAAATCATGACGGGCAGTTTCTGCTTAAAAGGCAGAAAAACATCAATGTAGTTTAGAAGTATTTTAAAATAAAAGGTTTAAAGAAAATTCATGTGAAAGATCTAATACATAAATTACAGTTACCTAAAAATTCATTAATTTGAAGCATTTATTTTGCATTTGTATCAAACAAATGAGGTATGTTAATGTGGTAAGTACTGCAGAATAGAAATAATACTTTGATTTAATTGATGCCCTGAAATAATTATAAGATTTTTAAAAATAACTCTTATTATATTATATCTATTTTTATCATGACTGGAATTAGGCATAGTAAGAGGTCTATGCACAGAAAAGGAGTTCTAGCCTATCTACAAAATGTTTGCCCCGAATAGTTACCTGCAGCTGGGAATCTGTTGGAAAGATGAATTCTTCAAGTTGCTTAAACTGCAGGCAATTTGATCACCAACAGATTGAAAAGATTTCACCAGCAAATGTTTTCAATAGAGAAATCACATTTAAACAACCCAAAATAATCTTACTTAGTATCTTGAGTAGCTTAGTTTTCCATATCTCATTATTATAATTGGCAGTGAGAAGGGTACTCAAGTGCCTGTGCTTGTTAAAATTTACCTGGTTTCCTTGTAAAAGACACAGAATAATTTCTCTTCCCTACTTATTAGATTTATTTTTGCCTTCGTGGGGACTAGAGAAATAAGTGGTTGAAATTAGTCAGAGAGGAGTAGATTAATGGTTTTGTTTTTCAAATATCTTAAGAAAAGATTTGAACATTATTACATGGAAGGTTGTAAGTAGATATGTAATGAAGCTTGGCAAATTGTGTATTCCCTCTAGACACACTGAATTAGCACTGTGGACCAAAAAGCTGGAAAATAAAAGTATTCCATGCTAAAGTAACTCATTAGGGGGACTTTATTTACCTCTACTTTCCAAATTTCAGTCCTAGCAGAAACCTAGGCTGTTCTTTCAATACACAGTATTGTCCTCATTCTTATCTTAGTCCATGATGGTGTCTATGAAGTGCTTGCAGGGCTCAGAACCTCTCACCTATCCCAATTTGGGCAGCTTAATCCAGGCTATTCTGAATGCTAGGGATCCCATCTTAATTTTTTTTTAAAACAAATGCTTTCTCCAAGGCATGAAATATCTATAATGATCAGGAAAATGAGTTAGTGTTGGTATCCTGTGTCACTCTAAGAAATCCTTCAGAGTGCTGTGACAAAGATTTGCTGATGGAAGAAAGATGTCCACACTTAGAGCTGGCCTGCCCAAATCTTCTTTTTCACAGCCTTGTATTTCCTTTATTTATTTTTTTTTGTGTGTTACAAATACAGTAGGTTCTCACTAATTTTAGGTCTGGGTTTTTTTTTCTGATAAAATAGTTTCTGATTTTTCCTAATTTTGCTAATTCTAACTTCTTGATAAGTGTTCATTTTTTTTTCTTCTATATATGCTTCACTGATTTTGGGAGAGTGGCTCTTGAAATTCAGTCCTGCTGGGCTCTATACTATGTGAGACATTGCTTTCTCTGTACTCCAAGTCAATGTATGTATGGGGTTGATAGTATATTTAACAAACTGTATTATTACTCAGGCCGAAATGGGCTCAACTCATGACTGATAAGAGATTCAAAATGCTGAACAGTAACATCTGACTATCTTTTAGAAAATACAGAAATTATATTTTCTAAAATATTTTTGTGTGGATGATCTATTGTATACTTCACAATAGTGTATTATGTAGAAAGTACTTCAGGGATTAGTTTGATAATATGCTCCTTGGTCCTTATTTTACACACAAAGAGGAAAAAGAATGATTTACTCAAGGTCAAGTTTCTAAAATTTGTCAAAAGAAAGATGAACTGAAGTCTTCTGTGCCCTTCTTGTGTTCTATTTATGGTTGCTGCTTTCTTTGGACATTCCAGAGCATCATATGGTATTATGATACAACAACAAATTATTGTTGTCCCTTGTGTGTGAAGGTGATAATAAGGGTATTACAAAAGGATGATATAAAACCATGTATCTTCTTGGTGTCTTGTGACAATGGCAGACATTTCTAGGCTGCTTGGAATCTAAGAATAATTCAGACCAGGGAGAGATAAAACTAACTGGTTCTTTTGGCAGTGAAGTCTTTGACCTGATTAATATCAGACTCTGTCTGACCGAGAATACAATCATGCACAATGAATAGATTAAACTGCCTTCACAAAAGGATTAAGAAACTCAGAAAATGCCTAACAATGTCTCTTATTCTACATTCAAAATATTGTATTCACCCTTCTTTATTTTAAATTTAATGAAATGAATAGTTTATTTATATGTCCTTCCTTTAGAGCAGAAATCATAGATTGAAATTTGCAAAGTCAGGGTGCAGAGAGAGGTCTGAGTGTTGTATGACTCCTGCCTTCCTGTTCACCCACGTTTCAAGCACATTTCAAAGGAGCATAACTTCCACAGTCCAGTGGTCTTGCTAGCTCAATTACAGGGGCCAGCCTGGCCTTTTCATCATGCCCTGTGGGATTACGCTTTGATATTAGTGGGGATCTTAGGACTGAATGAGAGAACAGAATGAGAAGCCAGCTGCAGGGGAGTGTTTGATCTTCGAGTTGGGTTAAGAGAGCAGACATCTGCCTGTGAGGAAAGTTGCCTGTGAACTAAGAGGATCACTTTTACCAAGCTAACTGTAGCCACACACAAACATTTACCTTTAGAACAAATCATTCTATTCATTAAGAGAATGTAACTATATATCTATCCTAACCACTTTGAATACACAGATACAAAATGGACATTCATCTGTATACCCCTTTTTTTCTAAGTCTGTCATTTGAATATTATAGGTGTGTAAACTCAGCAAAATATTCTAAAAGAGTCCAGTTCTAATGGTGTTTGTAAATAGGATCTCAAGTCCGCATCTTGTACAGCAATTAACCATTAGAAGAATATATGCGGTGTGTTAGTTATTGAAACTGTCTTACCGATTTGATTTGAAGCTGTCTCATTGCTGTCTGTTTATCAATACAATTTAAAAATAAATTAATAAATAAATAAAGTTTAACATAAAAAAATTACCTGAGCTAACCTTTGAATGACTGGCTGTATACCAGTAATAATAATACTTCCTAAGTCTAGGATTCCAGCCAATCATGATGCCAGGGCAGCTATCAGAAACAGTCTTTTTGGTCAGGTTCTGTGTTCAGGTTTTTCTCTAAAAAGTGTTCAAAACAACAAGAAAACCTGCTCAGTGTTCCCAAGAATCTGAATCCATGATGAAAACCATAAGAATGCATCATAGACATGCATCAACCTCAACCATCTCTGTTCCCTCTAATTCTCACTGAGATTCTGAGAGTACTGGCCTTTCTTTTTGTTGTTTAACTGGGAGAAGAAATAAAGGTAGATGAAAGTGAGAAAAAAAGGCTACAGAGTGACAAAAATAAGTCAAATTTCTGAGAGACCTCTATGCCTGGGGCAAAAACAAACAGAATGGTAAACTCAAGGCCTTTATATTGAGGTGGATGCCACTTGAAGATATACTTACTCATAAGTGAAATAAAACAGACCCACATGTGTAAATATCATATAGTTTCCCTAGTATAAGAACTCCAAAGAAGAAATAAAAAAAGGTATAATACAAGTAAAAGGAAAAAAAGAACTCGAGGACTAACTAATTAAGAGAGGGAAAGGAGAAGAGCTAGGGAACATGACAGTGGCAAGCCATACATTTATATGTAGAAGATGGGCAAGGCAATGATCCTGAGAATCTTCAGAATATTTTTTAATCTACCAGTTAACTGGAAAGATTCTCACCCTGAATAACTATATATATTGACATCTGTGAACTAAGAAACTGCCCTGAAGATGGCAATTTGTAATAGTAGTTTCATGCTTGGAATGCCTGTCATTCTGGTCTTCTGAATATGGGCTGCTTGTCATGACATGCCAGTTGCTGCTGTGCTGTCTCTTGGGTAGATGATTGTGCAAAAAGAAGTGGGTGCTGAATGAAGGAAGGAGACAGGAAAAGAAATGCTGTGGGACTTTCCTGCTTCAAGGTTGTATATGGTTAGATATCTGGACTTATGTGCAAATATAAGAATTATATAATCCTTTATGTCTATTTTTAAATATATTCTAATTTTCAAATATTTTTCATCATATTCTGTAGGGACTTAAAGTTCAGCATATCAATACTTGATGAAAAATACCTGTTCCATGTTATGCCTAAAATGTTTGATATTCAGACAGATAGTGAGATTAGGCTTAACAGCCCAGGTTTTATGGTAATAACAATAAGCTTCTCTTCTGGAGGGTTAAGAACCTAAGTTTGCAGACCAAAGTTAGAGAAAAAGGAGGGCCACAAGGAAAACCAACATTTTGGCCTTAGCCTTGCAAGGTCAGTTAAGACTTAGGACATATGAGAACTTGTACTGTAATGTCATGTAACTCAGTTGTGCTCCAAATTTTCTGATCAAAGAGATTATGGGCCAAAGAGGAAAGTGATCGATGATGTAGAGTGTGCCTAAGGAGAGTCACATGGAGTGAAAACATTTTCTCAGGCTTTCACAGAGAGCACATTGGCCAAGCAATGGCCATGACTTATCCACATGGCTGACACTGACAAAGGATCTTTAATCTGAGATACAGGATCTCAGCAAAAATCTTGAGGGGATTTCACTGACCTTATCAGACCCAAAAGCTACAACTCTTGTTGCATAGGTCTTGCTTTATCTTGGTCTTAACTGTCCAGTAGAAAAGTATAAAACAAAGTATAAGAGGTAAAGCCATGCTGCTATGTTGAGCTGTAGGGGACTCAGGTCAACACTTTCTGATATTTCCAGTGAAGTGGAGGATCCAATACTATTGTGGACTACTGAACTCTTTTAGAATATTTTGTAGAGTTAACACATGTATAATATTCAAATAATGGAACTATACAAAAAAGAAGATACAAATGAATGTCCATTTTGTATCTGTGTATTCAAAATGGTTAGGATAGATATATAGTTACATTCTCTTAATGAATAGAGGGATTTGTTCTAATAGTGTTTGTAAATAGAATATCATGTTTGCATCTTGTACAGCAAATAACCACTAGGAAGAATGTATGCAATGTGTTAATTATTGAATCTGTCCTACCAATTTGGTGTGAGACTGTCTCATTGCTATTTGTTTCTCAATAAAATTATGGAAAAAATAAATAAAAATGAAAAAATCTAAGAAGAAAAAACAAACAAACAAACAAAAAATTAAAGCAAGGTCTTTTGCATAGAAGGCTGTATTGTGCCTTTTATACTCTCCATCTCGGATAACCACGATTCACTTCTGCAATCCCAGCAATCTGGAAAGCTGAAGCAGGAGAATCATATATTTGAACCTAACCGCAGCAATTTAGTGACTTAGAGGGATCCTGCTGCAAACAACAACAACAAGAAGAAGCAACAAACAAACAAACAAAAAATCAACAGGTGCCATGCAGCTCAATGTGGAAGCCCTGGGTTCAGTCCCCAGTATGATGAAAACAAACAACCCAAATACAAATTAAATGAAAATAAGCATATAGATATTTAAGATAGGTTGTGAACAATGTTCACACATTAAGACTCACCTACCGATTTTCTGGATTCTTCATTTGGAACTTGAAAAAAAGAGCAAAGAAAAGGCTACATTAAAACTTACTATAAAGAAACAAATAAATAAGACTCAGAGATTAACATTTCTGCAACAGTGAAAATGCTAATGAGAAAAGCTTCTGATTAAGCAAAACAAGATAAGTAGTAAGTGTTGACATTGCATGCTACTTTTAGACACCATAGACCACAAATGTGAGAATAGGATAAAAATTCTTCTGTCTTCCCTGTGAACTCTAGGCTAAATTTGTTTATTTGCAGTATTCTTGCTGCTTCTATAATGAGCTAAACATCTGTGGCTTTTAGTCTGTTACAGAAACTTTGTCAGAAAGAGCATGTGGAATGATTTATTTGAAGGAATTAATCATTTTTGGCCAACTTCATCATTATATATTCCTATTGACTTTGTATTATCTGCATAGGCTTTGGGTATACTCTTATTGTCCCTCATTCTTGCACTTGAAAACACTATGCTCAGTTACAGTTACATATTAAACTCACTTGAAGTTTTTAATTCTTGTGCTCATCAAGATCAATTGGATCATAATCTCGGGAAAGAGGTCTTTCCTTACCTAGTGCTCATGAAGATATTCACCTGTAATGCCTTCTAGAGTTCCTAAATTTGATTTTGTCAGCTTCATTTAATTTTATGTGGATTCATATTTATATTACATATTAACATGCACAAATGAAATATATGCATTCTAAGAGAAAGTTCAAGGTGCTTTTATAAACACAGCATATTTTTCTAATGAGAATCCAAATCAAGAAACAAAATTATCCATGGTTTTGAGGCCTATTTTGTAGTTTCTTTTTGTCAGCTTTCTGCATCAAAATACCTTCTTGATTTAGTTTTATTTTAGCTTTATATAAATAAAATTGACATATGTATAGTTTTGAAAACAAGCTTATTTATTTCAACATTATATGTGTGAGAGTCATTCATATTGTGGTGCTCAGTCATAGTTAATTTATTTTCATCATTGTATAATAGTTTATTGTGTTGATAGACCACAGTTCATGGTTTATTCATGCTGTTGATGATGCACATTTGGGTAGTTTCATTTTTGATCATTACAAATTATATTGTTATGAAAATTCCTATGTGTGTATTTTGATGAACATATGCATATGTTTCTACTGAGTATATATTCAACAGAATTGCATATGTTCATTGCCTATATGCATATGTTCAGGTTTCGTACATTTTGTCTAAAAATTTTCACAAGCAATTTTACTAATCTTCAGATAAATACATCTGTTCATCAAATGACACTGCGAAAAAGTAAATGGGAAACTATGGTGTAGGGAGATATTGGAAATACTTAGGTCAGTTAGAAGACTCTTATCTGGAATATACAAGGAGTTCCTTAGGCCAGTTAGAAAAAAACAACAAAAGGCTTGAATAAGCACTTTATGGAAAGGGCATCTGAATGCCATGAAACTTAGAGACCTCCACAGCTTGTAGGGTCAATGAACTAGAAACTAAAGCCACAAGAAAATCTAACCACATGTCCTCCAAAATGGCTAAAAAGGAAAAGAAAGTACAATATCCTTGGAAGTAGGTAATACAGCTGGGATCACAGTACATTACTGGAAAGAATATAAAGTGGTTCAACCACTACGGAAACTTGTTAGGCATAGTTCTTATTATATTGTGACACCTAATTTTTTAATCAAGCAATATATTTCTGAATTACAGTCAAAATTAATACCATTGCTTGGAGAATGAACAATCTCTTAGTATTTCCTTTCACCACTGCATTAATATAAATTTATACGAGCTAAGACAGTAATATTTTTTGGTATCTTTATTTAGTTTTTCTTTCATGTTCTGTCTTTTCTTCTATAGTATCACTTTCTGTCTATGTTGACAACATTAAAATCAATTTTGTATGAAAGTAACTACTCCACACTAAGCTCACTGTCCTTAGTTTACATGCAAGATAAATTAATTTCACCTCAGGAAAACAGTTTAGTTTTCCTGTTATCTATATTTCAGGTATACATAAGAAATGATGGATCTTGAATGGTTTTTCAAGATGTATGGTTAAATGCATAAAACAATGAAGTGCAAAGCCACGGACTGTGAGTCACTATTTAGTAAAATGTGCACGAGGTAGAAACTACATAACACACATATTTGACAAGTATGTGAAACAACTTTTTGTGTATGAGATCTTGTTGCTCTTGTGAAACAGCACAGGGTCATAATGTGGAAGAACATGTAGGAGTTCAAATCATAGTGGGAAGCAATTTTTAAAAATTTAAATTATATGAATATGTAAACTAGGAGATAAAATATAACAGGCACAAATACATATATTCACACACACACACACACACACACGTAAAGTTTATTAAAATGAAGATTGTATTTTCTCTAAGAAATTCTGTTCAGCAGTTAAACATAAATCCAAGAATCCATTCCAAACTTTAAGCACTCTGATTTTGGGTCATCTTGAAACAACAACTTCAGTTTTATTGATTAACAGATCACTTTTCAGAAAACTGAGCACTTGGGCTTGGATCACAGTATATAAAACAAAGAATAAAGGCCTGGTCCCTATCTCTGACAAAAGTAAACAAAAAAGGGGGATATAAATGAAGGACCACTTTGATGGAACCCAGGATTGAACTCAGGCCCTTGCACTTACTGGGGAAGCTCTTATTCCACTGAGCCATCTCCCTGGCCCTGAAGGACCATTCTGTAGTGAATATATATATATATATTTAGCATAGATATACAGCTACTTTCTCTTAGTTCAATGAGAAGAAAGTTTTAACTAAGAGTGTTTAAACAAAGATATCATGTTTGCATCTTGTACTATAAATAACTATTAGAAAGACAACAATATGGAATGTATTAAATTATTGTAGTTATCCTGCTAACCTGTTTTGAAACTGTCTCATTGCTACTTCTTTCTCAATAAAATTAATATTAAAAAAAAGGCCTGGCAGATGATTCATGGTCAGGATATGATGTCATTGGATGTGTGATGTTATTGGATATGTGATGTTATTGGATGTGTGATGTCATTGATGTGTGATGTCATTGGATGTATGCAGTCAGTTACTGGAAAGGCACATGTCAGAGCCAGTTAGGAATTACAGAAATATTGGTGTAGGCCTTGTGTTTGCTGCCTGTTTTAATTTTCTAGATGTCTGAGTTAATCTTCTCCTTTCTGAGACAAAGTATCTGACTCCCAAAGCTAAAGGAGGAAAAGTCTTTTTCAGCTCACAGTTCGTAGAGGATTCAGTCCATTGTTGACTGGTTTCTAAGCAGGGAACAATAGCAGAGGGGCATTACAGAAGAGAAACCGTGTGTCTATGGCAAGCAGAAGGCAGAAGTCAGCAGCAGCAGCAAGATAGTGAGCCTGCTTTTCCCTTTTACCTCAAATATGCTACAAATCTTTTGGGTGGTGCCACCCATACCCAGGGTGGGACTTCTGTTTCCAGTAAATCCATCCAGCCACACTTAGAATTGTGTGCTAATTCCAATTAATGGGTGAATTAAGTAGCCCACATTCTTTATCCCAGTATTGCTTACTCTAGATTCTGCCAGCCCTGAAAAGTCCCACCTTTGAGTGCATGAGGCTTTGGGGGAATGTGTATGAGCCGTAGAACTAGAGCTCCTGTAACAAATACAAATTAGATGGCTTGCACAATAGAAATTCATTGCTTCAGTTCTTGAAACTGTTAAATCCAACATCAAGTTATCAACATGGTTAGTGATAGGTTCTAGCTCAAGTACAAACTGCCACATTATCATGGCCCTGATTCAAGTTGGCTGAATCTCAGAAACAACTTACCTTCCCAATGACCACTTCCTCCTCCTCCTCCTCCTCCACTCCAGCTTTGGATATGACTTCCCCTTTCCTTTCCTGTACACACAACAGGATATCCAACCAGCCCCTTACTTGTCCCTGAACCTGCTCCTCAAGCTCCGCCCCTAGCCAAAGTCCATAAGGTCCTGTCCTCCCTATCTCTCTGCCCTCGATCCTCTCCATGTCTTCAGAATTAATAAAGGCTCCCCCCCTTTAATTCTGCTTCTTTGTCATGTTGCCACCACAGATAAATTTAACAGTTGCTTCATGAGACAATGAGAAAGAATCTCTTCCAGGTGTCTGTCCTAATGCCTAGTGGTTTGCTGTCAACTTTCAGTATTTCCTGGCTTTTTCAAGATTCACTTTGAATTATGCTTATATGACATTCTCTATCTTTGTGTCAAAAGTCCCCATTTTTATAAGGACACATCACATTGCATTAGGATACACCCTAGTAACCTCCTTCTAACTTTATTACCTTCATAATGACTATTTAAAATAATGTTGCAATGACTGTGTTTCAAGTGGAGTCACAATCTGAAGAACCAGGATTAATTCTCTGACATACTTCTTTTATTAGTCACAGTCTTGTTGCTGTGATATAATACATGAGATCCACAACTTAGAGGAGGAGAGGTTTATTTGGCTCACAACTACAATCCATGGTTGACCTGTTTCAGGGCAAAAATGGAATTGCAGAGACTATAGAAGAGGAAAGCTACTCACACCCTATTGGCCAGGAAGCAGCGAAAGAAGAAAGGAAGAAGGAAGAGGAATCCCTCCCCTAGTGATCTGCCACTTCCAGGCAGCCTCTGCCTTCCACCAGCAGGCTCAGCGCTGAACTCATCAGTCGACGCTCACAATGGTGAGTACAACACTGCCATGATCCAATCCAATCACATTCTGCAAGCCTCTTGTGACCTCATGAGACCTTTGAGGTACATTCTGAATCCAAATTGTAGCTTTCTTCTCCTGGCTCCCCAAAAGACTCTTGTGCATCTTTTCATGCACAATACATTTAGTCCATCACTAAAAGTTGCAAAAATTATTAACCAGTAGTGATAAAACTACGGCACATGTGCCACAGTGGGATGTGTGTTAGGTCTAAAATGTCTGCCATCACCGGTCGTAACTAGAAATTGAAGTACAAAGTCTCCTCTGAGCCTCAAGGCAAATCCTAAGCTATGAGGTCCCATAAAAGTGAAAAAGAAGGTCAAACATTGCTGCAATATAATGGCACAGAGAAAACATTTCCATTCCAAAAGCAAGTGGGGAGGGCTGTAGGGGATAGGAAGAAACCAGATGGAAGAAAGACTAAAAATCTGGTAGGGCAAGTGTGAAATCCTAGTTCTTCATTCAGGACCTGGGGCAAAGATGTGAGCTCCAAATAGGTTGGGCAGCCCCATCCTGATTGCATTTCTTACTGCAGTCCCCATAGCTTCTTTCTTGGAGTGCTTAGCTCAATGGCTGAAACTTTCCTTGGCATGTATTCCATGCATCTGTCTTTTACAAATTTCTGGGTTCTCCAATAAACTTTCAGCTTCACTGTCACAGCTTCATGTACTGCTTAACTCTCCTGGGAACACTGGCTGGCCTTTGAAACATTTTTAAATCTGGTTGAAACCCTGCGATGCACACTTGTAAAATCCTTGCCATATGGCTAATACCAACATCTGAAATCAGATCAAGCAGTGGCTACACTCCCATAAATCAGGGCTGTAAGAGGCCTCTGAGTAATTGCTGAGACAGTAAATGGAATTCTAGGAAACTAATTCCTTGGGTACCCTTTCTAGAGCATGATATTGTGTGTCTAACTTCTTAAATGAAAGCTTACAACTTTGCGCTCTTGAGCTTGTAGTGGGGATGGTCTTGCATATTTCTGGATGTCTTCAGGGTATCTTTCTTATTGTTCATAGTCAAAATCCTGAGATTCTTTTTACTGCTAATCTTTTCCTCAATCAAGGTATTTTGGTTTGGATAATTAGAGTTTCCCCCAACCAAATGGTATTAATATTATGTCTTTTTAAGGAAACTACGAGGAGATCCTAAAGACCATATCCAAATGTGGTCTTCAAGATTTTGGAAACATTGGCTTTTGTATCAGTGCACATTGCTTTGTATAATTCACGTGGGTTGTTTTCACTTTCAAAATGTTGTTCTCTGCTGAGTCAGAACAAAAGGAGTAATTTTTTTTACTGTAGTTAATGCCTTAGATCAGACACCTTCCATAATCCAGCATTTTTGCTACCAGGAACAGCTAAAAACATAATCCATGACTCATGAGCTAGTACCAAAATTATATTTAAAATAAGGCCAGCATGTAGACCTCTACTTTGTGTCATTTGTACTAATGAGGGTTTTACAGAGAAGAACAATTCAGCTTGGATTGTTCTAGCCACACCTTTGGGAGAAACTTCGTGTTTTCTTTTAACAGGAAGTCATATAATTGGCTTACTTTTTAGAAAACAGAGAAGAAAATGCCATAATGTTAGCTTTTGCAAATATAGAAAAGAATCAGCTCAATTGCTGCCTCCTTGGCTTGAAAATTTTAAACTATGTCATATTAGAGCCAAGAGGGCTTGGGCACGAGGCATGGTGGGACCTGAGAAAATCTTGGGTTGAAAGGAGTCTTCTGGGGCTCATCTGGTTCCCAAACCTATTGGTTACTTCAGTTGCAGTGGACCTGGAGTACCAATATTTCATCTAAGGAGAGAGCAGAGTACTGTGGAAATTCCCCAGGCTCTACTTCAATAACCAGAAAAGGAAGTGGACATCAACATGGATCTGGAGATGGGATTGCAAGAGGAGAAGCCCCAAGCTCTCTGAGGAAGCTTATTAAAAGGCTCTATGTGAGCTCTTGAAGCTTCCAGAAGTTAGCAACCTTTTCCCAAGGTTTCACCACAGTGACCACTGCCTTCTCTCTCTGTGCTTTCATTTTTCAAACTTTCTGTTACCTAAACCAGGGCAGGACAGAATCTGAGTTGGAGGAGACCTTCTAAAGTCAGTTGACATCACAGCTGAGATTACCATAGGGTAAATGAATTGAGTTACACAAATGCAGGATTAGATTCTGGCTTTATTTTCCCACTACTGGATATTGAATCCAGAGAGCTCTGAGCTGCAGTCTTCCATTCTTTTTATTTTTGTAGGTTTTAATTTTTTTTTTCAGAGTCATGTTATTTTGAAGTACCCCAGGTTGACCTTGAACTTATGACTTTCCTGCCTGAGCCTACCAAGTAGCTGGAATTATAGGCATGCACCAATGTGCCCAGATTTAGTTTTAGTTAAAAATCTTTTTAGCTCTTTTTCTTATAGATTTGGAAGCTCTGTTTTTTTTTTTTTTAATACAAGTGCACAAAATAGTATTTATACTGATCACTGAAGTTTTAAGGATTATCTATCCTTCAATTTTGTGTCTTCTGTGAAGGCTTCATAAATCTCGCCCTAGGACATGATTAAAACAGTAACAGCTCATACTGATGTTTCCATGTGTGGTCACAAAGTTCAGGATGGTGTACCTTTAGGTGGTGAGGAGTTGATCCTTTTAGCCCTAAGACTTGGGAGAGGGAGTGAGGAATCAACAAGCTTCCATGGCTTCGTTTCAATGGCCAGTGGTCATCTTCTCATGAACAATTTTATGCATGATTTCAAGTGATGTATTTGAAATCAATATATTTATTTGAAGTCAGTACTAGGGGGATATAAATAAAGAACCATTTTGTAGTAAAATAAATATATGCATATGCAAGATAGGATAAGTATGCAGTTATTTTCTCTAAGTTCAATGAGAAGAAATTTGTACTAATATTTTTAGACAAGATATCATGTCTACATCTTGTCCTCTGAATAACTACTATGAAGACAACAATATGCCTTGTATTAATTATTATAACTGTCCCATCAACCTGTTTTGAAGCTGTTTCGTTTCTATTTTATCTTTTTTTCTCATTAAAAAGAATAAAATTTTTTAAAAAGTCAAAATCAAGTCGAATGATGTTTAGTGTTGAAAATAAATGAGAACCCATTGCTCTTGTATTCAAATGAATCCAGCCATTTCTATCATCCTTGATTTGTTTGGCAGTAAAAAAAAAAAATTCAAAAAAAAAAAAAAGCTTTTTGAAACAAACATGACAAAGGGCTCAAAATTTATTTAAAGAGTTACAAAATTAGTTTGTACCTCATAAAATAGAAAGATGGCAACAAGGAAACTCTTCTGTAAACAAACAGGAAATCTATCTGCAGTGAAGAAGGCAGTGCTGACAGTTGCTGTCTGCTCCGTGTCTATGTTCCATTCCCTACAGTCAGAGTCACTGAGTTTTCCAAATGGCAGGAGCAGGCATGGGAAAAGTAGAAAGAGCTAGGATCTTTTTTTTTTTCCTTTTGTTCTCTTTTCTTTTCTTTTAATGGCTCTCTATCTCTTTCCCTTATGGTTTTCCTGTCCTTTTATTTTATTTTTTTTTATTAATTTTGTTGAGAAAGAATTAGGAATGAGACAGTTTCAAAACAGGTTAGTAGGACAATTACAATAATTTATACATTGCATATTGTTGTCTTCATAATGGTTACTCATAGTACAAGATGCAGACATGGTATCCTGTCCAAACACTATTAGTACAAATCTTTCTTCTCATTGAATTAAGAGAAAGTACATATATATCTATCCTAATATATATATTGTACTAATATATATTGTACTAATATTGTTTATGTCACTACAAAATGGTCCTTCATTTATATCTCCCTTTTTTTCCTTTTTTGTTTAGTTTTGTCAGAGATGGGTATTCCATTGCCATTTAAATATTGTAGGTAAGTTAATTCAGCAAAATGATGCAATATGGTCCAGTAGTCCATATTAGTAGTGAGTTTTCCTTAGGACTAGCAATGTCAGAAGTTGTTGACTTGACCCTTTTACAGCTCAGAATATTAATATGGCTTTACTTTTTATACTTCATTTTTATACTTTTCTGCTGGATGGTTAAGACCAAGATAAAGCAAGACCTATATAACAACAAGTGTAACTTTTGTATCTGACAAGGTCAGAGTGATGTCCTCAGTAACCATCTACTCCAGCCAACAAACTGTGCCCCTGATTTGTTCCTTTACTCTGCCCTCTCTCTCTGTGTCAGGATTGCAGCATGTTCTAGATGATGGAACCCTCAGTGGTGTTGGTTTGGGGTTTATTTACTCATGTCCAGAGATAAGTATCCATAGCTGGTGAGGAGTAGTTTAATTTGGGTCTATTACTAATTTGAACAAAATTATGTAAGCAAGAGATTAATGCATGTTTAGTTTTAAGAAATAATTGGGTTTTTAGTACCCCATAAGTATTGAATGAAGGTAAATGAAGTAGATGAAAAGAGAAACCTGGGTGGAAAGTTAGAGGTTGAGAGCATAGATCTTTACAATGAAAGATTTTGCTGGATAAGAGGCCTGGTTCAAGTCAGACCAAAGGCTATAATCCCTTTGTAAAAGACTGACTCTAGAATTCGTGCCTCAAGTGTGGACTTATGCAGAAACAAGCAAGAATGTGAATTAAATGGGTTAGTATAAAATACTGGTAGACCTAGATAATACACAATAAGACACAAAATCATAATTAGAAAACATACTATCAGGAAACAATATATTGTCACTTGACTTGTGACAAGGAATATAAATAGGTACAAGGAATATAAATAGGTAAAATTTACCTGTTTACATTCCTTGGATGTCAATTGTTTGTGACATCCATGGGAAAAATATGAAATAGATCCAAGCTACTTTCCTACTGAAGTCTTTCATTTTTAAAAGTCTAGGAGAACGTATGTCTGCGATAATACTGCAAAAAGTTCACCGCTGTGTGGCATACAGGTCATGTATCTGTGGTTCCTGCAGCCCAAGGAAGAAAGATTTGCACATCAATCAAAATGAGTCGATTAAGTAATAAATATTATCTATGTTACAAGACAGACTATTGAAGTGCTTTAGTTAGCTCCTTCCACTCATTGTGCTGTCAAGAAGACATAGGTTTTAGAGATCCACAGACATGGTTTGAAATCCTGACTCTGACATTAACTAAGCACATCACTATGAACAGCTTATGTAGTATCTTTGAGCCTTGTGTTCCTCATTTATTCATTGAGGGCTTATTAAACACTTATCTGAACCAGCTGCTGGACATATCAAAGTATGTCCCTAGGATTCTATCATACATGTTTATAAGTTTAATCATGGAAATTAAACCTGGTTAACTGGGTTTAGGTAAGTTATTTAGAAGTAAATTCAATATTTATTCCTTTTCTCCTAGGTCACTGTTGCTCCTTTGGTGAGGTATTTTCTCATCTTACCTCACAAGTCATCACAAGACTGACTTTAAAAAATTCAAACCATTTAACAATATCCATTGGGCCTTTTGGATTTTATTTACTCTTTCAGTTTCTTACACTAGGGAGACATGATGTTTATATATGTGGGTCTGATTTATTTCACTTATGAGTATGGTCTCTAGTTACATCCATTTACCTGTAAGAGCCTCAAGTTTATCCTTCCTTATAGCTGAGTAATACTCCATGGTATAAAAATAACACATCTTTTTTTTATCCATTAGTTGATGGGCATTTGAGTTGTTTCCAAGATTTAGGTACGACAGATTGTGCTGCTATAAACATGGGTGCACATATATCATTGTGGCATGATGTACATCAATTTCTATTGTTTTAATTGTACAGAATAGTTAATGCTTTTTTACATGCATATATCTGGGAATCTAAACAACTACTTTGAAGATAGCAATATGAAATATAACAACCACTGTTAATTTCCTATCATCTTTTTTTTTGTAATTCTGTATCATCTTTCTTATGTTTTATTATCTTTAAACTAAAAACCTCAGGGTTGGCAAAATAGCTTAGTGGATTAAAGCACCTGTAAGCACATGCAGGGGACAGGGGTTTGATCTCTGAGCCTGCCCTGTTGGCCCTGTCCCCGGGGCGTGCTGAGATGGCAGTTGAGACTTGGCATAGTGGTACATGCCTGTAATCCTAGCTTTTGGGAGGCTGTAAACAGGTGGATCACTATGAGTCAGAGCTAGTATTGAAACCTTGAATACCCTGTAGACCCTTCCCTAAAACATAATAAATAAAATGAAAACCTCAAATCAATGGAATTTGTAATAGCTGATATAATGTGTCAACTTGAGAAGTTGAGAAGTTTAACTAAGAGACTCATCAGGGGATGAGGCCCTCACTTTGAAAATATCATCATCCTACTCAAGAGGATGGCACTGAGATTGTGTGAGTGCTACATTTGCCCTAGGCAGGGGAGTTGCATGCTTACAATATAAGAAAGACAAAGAGGCCTGCTCACCCTTCTTGTTTTGCTATTGTTTCTTTTGCTGTCTTCCACCACTTTGTGCTGTTGCCCCTGTGCCTTGCCAACCTGCCTTGAAACCAAAGGATTATGAACTGAAACCTCTGCAAACTATGAGCTAAATAAACCTTGCCTCCTTAATTTTTGATGTTGGATATTTTGTCCCAACAATAAGAGAAAAGAATCCTTTTCACAAATCTTTATCCAATTCTTTAGTTGGTTTTAACTCTTTAGCTTTGTGTTATGCTGTACAGACATGCAACACTATGCAGACCTTGTTTACATTTTAGCACAATCTAGCAGACTTTCAGGAAATATTAGTTTGACTGTGATCAAAATGAAGGAAGAATATGGTCAACATTTTTAAAACTTAGAGGCTACAGGTAGAGTGCATATGAATATCTACAGTGGAGCTTGTGATGTGCTTTCCAGACTTTCTAAAGGATTAAGAATGTATTCTGCTAAATGTGGATGTATTTTTGGTTGACAGTGCATGAATCTTGGTTGAAGGATATTACTGCTTCTAAGTTTATGCTTGTTTTCTTTTTTAAAAAATAATTTTATTGAGAAACAAATAGCAGTCAGACAGTTTCAATACCAATTACTAGCACTTTCAATAATTAATACATTGCATATTGTTGTCTTAGTGGTTATTCATTATACAATATGCAGACATGATATCCTTGCACAAACACTATTAGAACAAATCTTTCTATTCACTGAATTAAGAGAATGCAGCTATATATCTATCCTAAGTAGTTTGAATATACAGATACAAAATGGTCGTTCATTTGTATCCCCCTTTTTTATTTAGTTTTGTCAGAGAAGGGTATTCCATTGTCATTTAAATATTGTAGGTTCAGGAATTCAGCAAAATATTCCAATATAGTCCAGTAGTCCATAATAGTAGTGGGTTTTCTGTAAGACTGGCAATGTCAGAAGTTATTGACGTGAGCCTTTCACAGCTCAGCATATTAATATGGCTTTACTTTTTATTCTTTGTTTTTATACTTTTCTGCTGGATGGTTAAGACCAAGATAAAACAAGATCTATATAGCAAGAAATGTATCTTTTATATCTGATAAAATGGACTTGGTGGACTTATGCTTGCTTTCTGGGATGTATTAAAAGTGTAGAAATGGCCCAACTATCTCTCTCAAATATAAACAAATTCTGAAAGTCTGTCAACATCATGGAATTGGCTGAAGTCTTTTGTTAGAATGTTACTATCTCATTTTACTTTTTCCTTGTACAAAACTGTTTCCTTCCTTTCTCCTAATATGAAGAATTCTACATATTAATCACCTGCTCTTATTGTACCCCTGCATTATTCAATATTGTTATGAAGAAGAGTAGTAGATGACAATTAACTGTAGGAAGAGATTATGGACCAGACATTGCCAAACACCTTGCTCCTGGTGATGTATGATCACTTGTAAGGCAGCAATGTTAGCCTTAAAATTCACATTAGCGTGAAACTGAGAGATTACACTTGTGCAAGAAAGTGCTGTAGCAAATGCAGTATTTTAATTACTTGAAAAGTATGAGGGAAATAATTGTAAGGATAATTATATTGGATGACTGCTGCTGGATTCAAAGTTTTAGATAAACAGCAAGGAAGAAATGATTAGCAATAAAAGTTTAAGTGCAAAAGCCAGAGGGCCTTTTTGATAGCAAATAAAGAGACTTTCACCTCCTGTACTTGCAGGGTGAAATAAAGACCATGAACAAACAAAACCATAAAACTCTCCAAACAGAAACTGAGTACCAGATCCAGGAATTAAGCCTAAGAGAAACCTAGCTCCTAGGAAGGGTAAATTCTCAGTCAGTGTACATTTCCTAAGTGCAGATCTAAGCTCTGAGAAAGAATAGAATACTGACATGAGTTTTAGAATATACTAGGTTCTTTTGAACTCAGTGGAAATGTAGAAGTACTCCCAATTCCCATGTGTCTATAGGATAAAAGAACAAAATTAGAAAAAAAAAGATTAGAACATATGATGGGATAGTGATGTGTTGGGTTTGTTGCATCAGCTTGATTATTGCTGAGGAAAATACCTGATGCCTACAAGTATAATTTGGATCATGATTTCATGAGTTTCAGCTCATGACCAGCTGGCTGTGCGACAGGAGCATCATGGGCCAAGGGGCATGATGAGCTGCTCACTTTTATGGCCAGGAAGCCAAATACAGGGGAAAAGAAGTAGAGAAGAAATGACAAAGGGCCATGTCTAGTCCACAGAATCATGCCCAGGACCTATTGAGACACCCCCATGAATACACTCAGAAGTGTGCTTTACTAATCTTATGTGTTTCTAAAGCCATTTAGGTTGACAATCAAGAGTGACTGTCATATAGTGTAAAAGGATGCAAGGAACCAAACTCAGGAAAAGCTATAGAACTTAGCCAGCAAGCACTCTTAGATCATTTAAGAACATTTTACAGAACTAAATTCTGAGGATTCTAATTCAAGGAAGGACAGAAAATAATACTGGAAAAAGGAAAGCTTGTTCGTGTCAAAATACTGTTAGGGATTCAAGATTTAACATCCTTTCAAAGATCCAGAAGGTACTGTTAAGATACTGTTGGGATCAAACTTAGAAGCCAAGTGAAAGGGATAGCTTATGTTAAATGGACTAGAAATACTGGAATTATTATGATGAAAGGTGGAAGAAGGCTCTATAGTCTCAGCAAAATAGGCATGATGTGGGAAGCCATTAACTGGTATCCATTTTATAATAGTATCAGCCATTTTCTTAAGTTTCTAATCCCCTGCTGAGTTAAGTTTCTGGTCCTTCCCGCCTTGCCCATTCCCCATGAATCACGTGCTATGCCCCAGGGGTGGGCCCTTCCTCCATTGCCTAGATACCTGCTGACATCAAGAGCCGAGACTTCCTCATTCCTACACTCCCTACATATACCCAGCACCTCCCCTGAATAAATGAGACTTGATCAGACTCTCCTGTCTTGTCTCCATTTCTTGCATCTCCTGTCTTTTGTCCCCTCCTCCATTCTCTGCTCCTCTCCCAGGTGACCTTCGCTGACTGACCCACTGGACGGGACAAGTGGCGCCCAACATGTAGGGCACCTGGTAAGGAGGATTCAGCGACAGAACCGTCCGAGTGAAAGTAAAAGAGCCCCGTGCCGCAGTTGCCTGCTGCGATGTCTGAACCTCAGTAAGCAGACGGCACCCCCTTTCCCTTTTCCTTCAGCAATGGGACAGGCATTAAGCGAACATGAGATATTTGTTGAAAGCTTGAGTAAAGCATTAAGGGCGTGAGGAGTAAAGGTTAAAATTAAGGATTTGTGTCAGTATTTTGAATATATTAAACAAGTTTGCCCATGGTTCCCTATTGAAGGAACTATTGATCAGAGGCAATAGAAAAGGGTTGGTGATGCCCTTAAGGATTATTATGAGACTTTTGGACCTAAAAAGTTCCCAGTTACAGCCTTTTCCTACTGGAATTTAATTGATGAAACCTTATCCAAGAGACATTGTGACCCAGTTGTTGCTAATGTGATAAAAAAAAAAAAGGTGAAAATATACTACAGGGACAAAAAGGTAAAACCCATCTTAAAGGACAAAATGAACAAGGTCAGAGAGACACAAAAAATAGAGAGGAAGATTTTGTCTTTCACTAGTGATGATGATAGAGATCACAATAAGCCTAAAAAGGACAAAGAACCCCCTAAGGGTGTGTGCCCTCTTGTAAGGGAAAAGAATCTTGAAATTGAAACCAGGAAGGCAGAGTCACCAAATTCCAAATTACAGCCC
This sequence comes from Octodon degus, assembly GCF_000260255.1. Lineage (NCBI taxonomy): Eukaryota > Metazoa > Chordata > Mammalia > Rodentia > Octodontidae > Octodon > Octodon degus. The sequence continues at coordinate 5,854,408 of NW_004524718.1, forward strand.
GAGGAGAAAATTAACACCTTTAATTTAGAAGGAGCTACTCTCAAAGGTAAAAAAATATATATATATCCCGAACTACCAAAATCTCTTCAAGTTGAAACCGATTGTAATGAAGTTGATTGGGATGAACTGGTGGAGAAAGCCACTTGGTATCAGGGCTGGGATTGGTCGCCCAAGGTTCAGCGCCCTCCGCCATATAGCACTGATCCCAGCATGCCTCCTTTGGCGTGTTCAGCCTCTGACCCCAGAAAGGAATTAAAAGGCAAAATTGAACTTCTCAAAGAACAGATAAAATTAGAGAAAGAACACCAAGACCTCATAATCCAATTAGAAAGATTAAAATCAGGAAAACCCAAAAATAAAAGTATAACCAGACCAAAAGCCCCCTGTGTTCAAAGGTCACCCATGAGGGGTGCTATCCCCAAAAGCTTCCTCCTGTTAGACCCACCCATAGATCTAGATAAGGCAGAGGCATTTCTGGGGTCAGAAACAACAGGCACTCAAGGACAGATTTGGCACCATTACACTAGTTTCGATTTTAAAGTACTAAAAGAACTAAAAGCAGAGGTTGCCCAATATGGAGCCATGGCTCCATAGACCACAGCCACTTTAGAAACTGTGGCTGACAATTGGCTTATCCTGAGGACTGGCAGGCATTAGCCAGAGCCATCCTCTCCGAGGGGGATTATCTCCTATGGAATTCTTCCTGTATACAAGGAAGTTTCCACACTGATAGCTTCACTGTTGATGTTGGATTTGTTACCTTCACCAGCTGCAATCAAATACTTAACTACAGTAGCCCTATTTGCCCAAAAAAGGGATATGTGCGTGTATGTGGGGCAAGTTTAGCCTTCACATATTTATCTACCAACTGGACAGGAATCCTTCTTGCAATCCTAAGAGTGAGAGATGCCTATATAAGGCTGGATCTCATGACAACAGTAACGATTGTAAGAGTCAAAAATATGAGGTGGGGAAGAAGTCTGTAACTATCATATTCAGGTAGATAAAAGGATTTTAATGAGTATAAAAGTTGCAGGATTAACTAGAATGATCTGACACACAAAGAGCTGTGGAGATTGCTAATGACACATAGTGTCCCAAAGTGAAGATATTTAGGCATTTAACAAAAATAGTTCCCTATCTATTAAACCCAAATGAATAAGGATAGATAATTAAGAAGCTGATATTATCTTCCCAAATAAACAATCATGACACTTGCCAAGCTTTCTACACCCAAGGCAGCTGACACCTGAGGATGCCTTAAATGGTACATGACTCTAGTGCCAGCACTCTAAAGCTGAGGTAAGACCATGTGAGCTTAGGAGTCCAAAGGCCGGTCTGGGAAACTGAGTGAGACCTATATAATAAACAGCAAGAAACCACTTACTGAAGGAGAGGCAGGATCCTAAGAAGAAGAGATGCTTCAACACACTATGGAAATAATTTCTCTAGTTCTTGTCCAAAGAGATCTATAGTTATTTTTAAACATAAGCATATGCTAAGGAAAATGGAACACTTTAGGACTATTGAGCAAAGTTCAAATTTTCAGAATTGACACTGACTCATGGGAAACTGAAGTGACATATTCCCATTAGTAGGGCTGTGTAGAGGACTAGGAATAGATGGGGACTGTAGTGATCCGAACATTGTGTCAACTTTGCTGGGCTGTGGGGGCCATACCCTGTGGGGCAGGGGGGGGGCTGCCCCAGAGTGATTCAGAACAAAAAGCATATATAAAGAGGTTGGGGAAGGATTTGTCTTTTTATTTTTTGGAGGAACTTTAGTTGTAGTCAGCTTGGACTTTATCTCCTAGCTGCTAGCACAGACTCTTCGGCCTCCTACTTGGATCCTTCAGCTTTTAGACACAGATTTTTTTTGCCTTCTGTGGCAGACCCACTGGCTAACTGATAGAGACTTGCATGGAACCCTGATGGAGCTCCAGACCTTGGGACTGAATGCAGCAGTCTTGGGTGTGCAGACGCCCTCTGCATGCTTCCTCATTTGACTCTGTGACTGAACTTTGTAAGTCAATCTTGCAATTTCTTGTACATTTGTATGTCTTGTGTTATATCTGTCCCTTGTATTATATCTGTTCCTCTACTAAATCTGACTAGTACATGGACCTAGTGAAGATCTGGCTTCTAGTGGGTCTACTGAGTTGAAGGATACATATTCTTCAAACATAAACATATTTGATATTTGGCACAATACTTGTTTTAGTTATTTTGCTTAATGCAGAGACAAAATAACTGACACCTACAAGTTAAATGGGGAAAGGTTTATTTCAGCTCACAGTTTGTGGAGGTTTCTAGTCATTGCTGACTCACTCCAAGTCAGTGTACTATGGAAGAGAGGTATTGCAGAGGAGAAATAATCCATAGTGTGACAGGGCAGGCAGAAGACAGCAGGCAGAAAGCAGCAGCAGCAGCACGGGTGCCTTCTCTCTCCCCTTTCATTCCACTCAGGCTGTGAGTCCATTGATTTGTGTTACTCACACCTAGGATGGGGCTTCTAAAACTTTAAAAGATATAGAATTGACAGGGCTGAGGAGATAGCTCAGTGTGTTCCTTCACATATTGCGGAGGTTATGTTCCAGATACCCCATGATAAGTGAAAATC
>NW_004524718.1:5857126-5872063 GCF_000260255.1 Octodon degus
ATAAACCCTTCCTATACTCTTTCAGTGTTCTTAACCATTTTGTAAACTCAAACCTATGTAATTTTAACAACATCTATACACTGTGTGGTACTGAAAAATTCCTTGATATAGTGAAAAATCCACAACAAATAATTTAGATTATTACTTTTTAAAAACCCACATAGTAGTGAGTCCATAGAAGTTGAGCCGCAAAATAGCAAGTCTGCTGTATCACATACTATTTTGGCCCCCAAACCGACGTGGTGGTATATGCCTATAATCTCAGTGCTGTGAAGGCTGAAACAGGAGGATCATTACCAGTGCAAACTGTGTAGCAAGACTCTGTATCAAAAAAAAAAAAATCTTGTGTACTACTGGGTTCTGGTAAAGAAAATGTGTTATATGAGGCTGACCATATCATAAGGTTCACTGAGCCCAGAATTGTAAGAAGAACTCTTTTTTTGTTTTGTTTTTGGTATTAGGGACTGAACTCAGTACCTGGCACTTGCCACACAGGTATTTAAACTGCTGAACTATCTCCCTGGCTCCAGAATTGTAAGAGGGAAATGGTACATTCCACGTACAGTATGAACTGGGCTAGAAAACTCAGATAAATTCCAGCAGCACATGGTCTAGAATTCCATGTCATCCACTTGCTATTTCACTACTGATTCTCTTTTAGCTTACAACTATGACCAATGTGAGGTCTTTTATAAGTAGCTAGGGAAAAAAATCAGAAGGAAAAGACAGCCCAGTTTAGTTCATAGTGGGCTGTATTCTGAGATAGAATACAGATAATGGGCCAACCAAATAGCTCAGCAGATTAAAGCACCTGCAAACAGGCACAGCAGGGTGGCTCAATTCCCTGGGCCTGCCCTGCCAGTCCCACCCTTGGGGCACACTGAAATGGCAATTGAGACTGGCATGGTGGTGCACACCTGTAATCCCAGCTCTTGGGAGACTGTAAACAAGCAGATCACTAAAATTTCAATCTAGTAGTGAGAGCCTGAACACCCTGTAGACCCTTCCCTAAAATACTAAAAAACCCAAAAAAACAGGTAAAAATCAAAGAAAGGGGGGGACTGTAGGGGATGCTTTGAAATATATCAATGAAAGGAAGTAATCTGAAGGGCAGATCTAAGCAGCATAACTGGTGGGCAGTTCCATATGAAAAGAGAAATGTCAATGGCCTGACCAATTGGTAAAGATCTGGGAAGAGTAAGTGGAAGACTGAGAACATGGACCTCAGAAGGAGAAGCTATGTCCACTATTGTCTCAAGATTGTGTGAAAGAAGTTAAAACTCCGTACCATATGCTAGTGGCCAAAAGTGAGCATAATGTCACAGGACGTACTGAACAACTCTATCAATGTGTTTATTAATGTGACACCAGATGTGTTTGCCATGGTACAAAGGATTGATGTTATCGCTGGGGCTAAGCTCCCTCTCAACAAACTTGATTTAGCTCCTCCTACCAACACATGACTGACAACAGAAGCTGAGGCTAAGCCCAGAATGTGACGTCATTCTTTTTTTTCCATAAATTTATTGAGAAACAAATAGCAATGAGTGACGTCATTCTTGAGAAGGAAAACCAGTGCATTAGTGGCCTGTTTGCTACATTACCCTGTCAACACTGAGAAGAGGCAACGGTCCATTGTGATTCAAGTAGAACATTTTCCAAGTATATATTTTTCTTTTTTACTCTTGGGACTTTAGCCAACCCAATCTTCTGAGGGCTTAATGATCTAACACAGAGTTCTTTAAATTGTTAAGATTTCATAATTACTTTTTAAGTGGATCACTCAAAATAGAACATTAAGGAAGCCTTCTTTTAGTAAGACCAAAATGGAAACATGTATGTTTAGGATTTTGATATATTTAAATCTTCTTCTTCTTCTTTTTTTTTTTTTTTTTTTTTTGTATTTTAGGGAAGGGTCCACAAGGTGTTCAGGTTCTCACTACTAGATCGGACTCATAGTGATCTACCTGTTTACAGCCTCCCAAGAGCTGGGATTACAGACATGCATCACCATGCCCAGTCTCAATTGCTGTCTCAGTGTGCCCCAGGGGTAGGGCTGGCAGGGAAGGCATGGGGATCAAACCCCCAGCTCCTGAGCCTGCTGGCAGGCACTTTAATCCACTGAGCTATTTGGCCAGCCCAATGTATTTACTTCTTTAACTATTATTTAAGTTTGTGAAATGACGTGCTAATTTCTGCAAAGTACAAATGTTCAGTTTAAATATGTGGCTCCTGAGATATTGTAAATCAGAGACACATTTATGAGTGTATCATGAAAAACTCCTCTAAAAAATGTAAAAGCCTTCATTAAAACAGTTAAACAAAAGTAATATTCCATACCAAAAGGCATATAAATTTTTAGAGGGGTAAGTGCTTTGGAAGTAATTTTGAGATAATCACTTACTTATTGCTAGAAAATAACAAAATAGGTTTAGTAAATTTCAGAATGTCTTATTTCTTTCCCAGACTGTACATTTATCTTGAACAAAATTCCTTATAGCTGAGACAGTTTCCTTTAACGTGTTTTTTGTTGAAGGGACCTATTTATGAAATATCAATTTTAGTTACATTTTACTTTTAAAGGGAATTATGCATTCTTAAAACTAGTGTTAAGTATTTTTTAACCTGAGATATTTGACGCTTTGTTACCAATATTGTTTTCCATTTGAGTTTTATTGGTGGTGATTTTTCAGGACACTAACTTGGCTGTTATCTGAAAAAAAAAAAAAGAAAAAATCTTTAAGTCATATTGATGTCTGTTAAGAAATAAAGTCTATTTTCCATTTCAAGTGATTTGAATGAATATTAGATTTCATTGGTTCCATTTTTGGAGTAAATTCTTTACCATCAGCTACAGCAATCCTCCACACATGAAGTCACACATGCAACAAGAGTTTTGTGTTGCTCTTCTTCTTCACTGATGTAAAATAATGAAATGACATTAGAATTATTGCATTATAAACCTTTACTCTTAATTAAGTTAAATTAATTAAAGAGATGGTTGTTTTCACTGAAAGCAGTTTTTAAAAGGTAAAGAAAAGACCTGAAAACAGTTGTGTACCTAAGCAATGAGTCTTTATTTTCCTCTGCTACTATCTTGGGCTTGAATCAAATGGGGTGACCAGCAATTTCTAGACATTGATGGTTGTCAGAGTGGAATCTTACCACCTGATTATTTGGAAGAGAAGCTTCTCATATCCTGCAAAAGTAGTTGAAGTGTGTGTGGGGCAGACTCTGGGTGTGTGTTATTACATTAGTCAGCAGATGACATGGTTTCACAGATAACATCAAGAGACAAGAACATATCCCTCTGCAGGGAATTTATTGCCATTCTTGAGGTTAAAGTTTTTAATATCTGAGTATTTGTTGCTATTAAGGAAGCAATGTTTAAATAAATCAATTGTGCCATTTTATTATGCATTCATAATAAAGTCTAGGCTTTCACTTGTCCCTTGAGTCTAAGTTCAGCTCTTGGACTTGGATTTAAATAGTTTCGCAGCCTTAATTCTTTTCTGGGTGGGTTGGAATAAATACAGGGTAGCTCTCTGGTAGTGATGGTCATGCTGGGAACTGCATGCCTGAATGATAATGCCCTCTTTCCCACTTCAGGAGGGGATTCCTCTTTTTCCTCATTAAACTAACAACCACAAGGTATTGGTGTCTCCAGTGTATACTCAGACAAAACTATACTAGGGAACAAGATGTTCTCCATCAAGGTGAGTTCAAAGAAACATCTGAATGTCTCCTTTGCTCACCTTCCTTGGAAGTTGAGGTTCATGTACACTTTCCAGTCATTGAAATTGGATCTTATTTTTTCCTTTTGAAAGTTGGCATAAAGGCTACAAAGTGTTCCCCAGGCTGGAGCTGAATCACACTAGTCCTGGTCATGTGGTAAATATTGACAGACTTGGGATCAAAAGATACAGATAAAATAAAATCCCTAAATTTTGCATGCATCAGAATGCAAGCAGCATTTCCATAGAGTTCTCTATCCATGTGTACAAGCTTAAACTGAAACAATTCTGATTGCTTTACCTGAAAAGCCATCTGAGAGACCAGTCCTAACATTAAGGCAGGGCACAGTTCCCTTTCAACATAACCAGTTAAGAACAATGTATTATAAAAATGAAATGGATGGGTTGGGCCCAACATACTGTTTACTACTTTTGGAGATTACTGGGCTCTTTCAAAGTAGGAAAGATGTTCTAATAGCAAAACCCTCACATTCCAAATACCTTTAGGAAGGAAATATGTTGACATTCCTGTATATGTGATGGTTGGGAAACTTACCATTATAAAAGTGCTGCTCTCTCTAAATGTCACTGCAGATGTGACCCATGGATAGTGGTATGCTAAGCAACTACTTTTCTTACAGCTCCATTTAAAAGCTCCTGAGATAGAGTATTATACTACAAATAAGAGGGTTTTGTGACATTTCCTAATCGTCTTTCATTATTATGTTTAATAAGAGTCAGATTTATGAAAACCCAGCTATTGTGAAATGTGATAATTAGCTTCGTGTGGCCAGTGACTCGAATGGGCCATTGGAGGTCCACACCTTTGGGCAATATTATGCTGCCTGTGTCTAGGAGGCTGTGTTTGCATGAGATCATTGTTCCTGGTGGGCAGTGGAGTGGAGTGGGCTGCCCTCCCCAGTGCAAGAGGATCTAGCTGGTCAGTTGAAAAACAGTTGTCTTTTGGTGCAAGAGAAACTTTTGTGTTTCAACCAGAACCCTGACTTTGTCTTAGATCTGTACTAGAACTGTAGCTCTGACTCATTCTGGGTCTGAAAGTTTAGTCTGGAACTACGTCAGCTCTCTTTGTACTTGCATTTTTGAACTCAGACCACAGCTGTCCATCAGCTATTCTGGGGCTTAGATTACTGAACAACCCTGCATCTTTTTGGATTTGTTAGTCTTCAAAATTGCTTGGCTGATCTTTTATAATAAATGTTTTCTCTCTTCCTATGCATCCTATTTGCTCTGTTATTTTGGTGAACTTAGACTAATATATGAACCAACTTGATTTCCACTCAAATCCATTTATCTTCCTTTAGTCATATTTGCATATTTCTGCCTCAAGTCATAGATGTAGATACCTTTTATATATTGTGCAAGAAGAAATTTCCTAACAAGTTGTACATGGCCTCTGTCCTAATTGAGACTTTTCTTTTAGATGCCCTAAAGTGAATGGCAAAAGCTAAGCGCAGTTGGGCAGTCAGGGTTAAAACATGAAAAGGAGCCGCGAGAGTTCTGCCACTGCTCCAGAGCCTTGAAATCATCTTCTGCCACTGAACTCAGTGCTAGGAACAGAAAAAAAGTAGAGAAGGAGAAGGGGGAGGGAGAGAAGGAGGGGCAAAATGAAGAAAAGAAATCAGAGAGCAAATTGGTTGGGCAGTGGCCATGACTCACCCATATGACTGACACTGACAGGGGATCTGCAAACTGCAGTACAGGGTTATAGGATAAATCCTGAGGGATTTGACTGACCTTATCAGGTACAAAGGTAGAATTTCTTGTTATATAGGTCTTGCTTTGACTTGGTCTTAACCATCCAGCAAAAAAGTATAAAAATGAGGTATATGAAGTAAAGCCATATTAATATGCTGAGCTGTGAAAGGCTCAAGTCAACAACTTCTGCAGATAACCCACTACTATTGTATACTGCTGGACTGTGTTGGATTCTTTTGCTGAATTCATGCACCTATATTATTTAGATGCCAATGGAATACCCATCTCGGACAGGACTAAACAACAAAAAAAAGCATACAAAGGAAGGACCATTTTGCATCTGTATATACAGAATAGTTAGGATAGACATACAGCTACTTTCGCTTGATTCACTGAGAAGAAATATTTGTACTAATAGTGTTTGGACAAGATATCCTGTCTGCATGTTGTACTATGGATAACCACTATGAAGATAACAATATATTAATTATCGAAATTGTCCTATTAAAAATAATAAAATAAAATAAAAAATAAAAAAAGAAAGTGGGTGCAGGGGATGGATGGCTTCACTTATTAAAACTAGCATTAGATACAAGGTTTGAGTTTAAGGGGCCCTTTTCTGTCAGTTGTTGTCACATCTCTTTCTCTCCATTTCTCTTTCACTCTAAACCTTAGAAATTCAACACAGGCAGGGAAATATGAACAAATGTCTGGTCTTGCAATTTCTGCCCTCCATGTTCTCTCTAGGGTAGAAACATTAAGTTAGGAGAGACAAAGGACCTTTGCAAGGGAGAAGGGCATTTTTTAGGTCCTAAGCTTTTCACTTTCAGTACGTATCCTAGTGCCCAGCAAGGAGGACTTAGTGTATGCAGCTTGGACACAGTCTTTATCATGCATCATCATTGCCTCTTGCAATCAGGGATTACTTGGGTTGTTTTTTCCTCTCCTGCCATCACAAGGGCAGCAGTCCCAGAATAAGGTAGCAATTACCAGCACTGCCCCCATACAAGCACCAAGCAGGAAAATAGGATTTTTAAAAATGGGCCCACTTTATACCTTCACTGTCCCAAACAAGAAGAAGAGAAATGAGTTACAAGGCAGTTTGCATTTACCAGTCTCTGGACTATGGACTATGTCTATGAGGGAGACTGCTCCAGGCCTGCTTAATGATTCCTAACTGAGCCGGAAAGGCTTCCAGGAGAGAGGCCTCAGCTTGGAGGGGCCTGGGCATGGGTGAGATCAAGGGCAGAGAATACTCACAGAAAAAGGCATGAAAATTCTGGAGAATGAGGTTAGCATTTGTTATTTGGAAGTAACCAGTGGAATGTCCAGCAGTGGGCTTGTGTGGCCTTCATGTCCCTACTTGTCATCCTCCAATGCAGAGTCACTTATAGTGGTGTCTATAGATACAAACAAAGCATCCACTGGGAGTAAATAACAAAAAGCAGCCATCCCAGGTCTTTGCAATGTGTCTATCTTATTGGCTGGGGTCCTTCCTAGCACTAGTCCACCCTTGTCCATCTTTCCATTCATTTCCAATTCTTCTGTCATCCCCTTAACGCTGTATACCTCACTCGGAGCTCAGAACACAAAGGTCTTGTCTGGGTACTCTACAGAGCTGCTCACCTCCCTCATACTGTGCTTTGCTCGTACAGACATCCTGCCTTTACAAAGGGCATTAAAAACCATCGGCTTGCTAGGCAGAGACAATAATTCAAAAGCATAGTGTTTGAGAACTTTTCCAGCAGGTTCTGGAAGGTTTTCAAAAAGCAGCTTTACAGCTCCACTAAAATGGGCTCAAGACTTCACCTGGTTATGAAAGACAGTCCTTCACCTGGTTTATCTAAATTTTCTTTTGACAAGAAAGAAGACTGTTTCTCTCAATTTTTTATTCTGCCTTTTGCCTGCTTCATAGCCTCCATTTCACTCCAGAGTCCAGGAGTTTTCATAATTTCCAGGGTGAGTAATCACATAAGTTTTTTGTAAAAATCTCAATTTTCAGAAGCTACCACCAAGAGATCTGGAATGCATCCAAGAATTGGCATTTTTAACAAGAACCCAGAACATTTGCTGCAGGGTTCTCAGCCCACAGGCTGAGGACACAATTTTTCAACATTTGGTGTTTAAACTTGATGAGTTGGCAATGAATGAATAGTATCTGAATCCATTTTCAGCTTTATTGCTTTTATGTTTTTTTCTATTTCAGAATTAGAAATGAAAACAAACTAAGTTCAGAATGCCAGAAAAACTTGCCACTGCTTTATTCCCATATCGCAGTCTGTACCTCTCTTGTTTTCATTTAGTGAGAGGAAACTATTTGTTCCCGTTGGGTCAGATTTTCAGCATTCAAGGCCTAAATGAGCTTCATAGAGGAACTGAGTTTCCTCTGTGACACTTTGTGTTTTGTATTATTAGATGTGTTAACATAGATAAGAATAGATTTTCTTAGAAAAATATCCTCGTAGAAAAATTGAGAGGTTCGTGGCAAATAGGACACTGGCTAAAATAAACAATTTCACACATAAATGAAAAAATTGACATTTTAAACTCTCTAAATATTGATATCTTGAAGAAATCAGTAACTGATTTATTAATTTTATTGGTACAATAAGCATATATTTGGAAACATGAATAATTATTCAATTTTACTTCATGCATAAATTTGGTTATCTGCAGAGCATGCTGTGCTATAGACAGGTGTATGTCTTGTCCAAATAACCATGGTCATTAACAAGACAAAAATGAGCAGTCACTAAACAAAGAAAGGGGATACAAATGAAGGTCCATTTTGTATCTGTACATACAAAATAGGATAGATATACAGCTACTTTCTCTTAATTCAATGAGAAAAAAGATTTGTATCAATAATGTTTGGACAGGATATCACGCCTGCATCTTGTACTATGAATAACCACTGCAAAGACAACAATATGCAATAAATTAATTATTGAAACTGTCCTACTAATCGGTTTTGAAACTGTCTCATTGCTATTTGTTTCTCAATAAAATTAAGAAAAGAAAAAAGTTTTCACTGAATAATTGCAAAAGAATAAAAATCTTCAGATAAAAAAAATTAGCAGTGCTTACTTGGAGAGTAAGAGGGAGATGGATCTGATTGGAGTAGATAAATAGGAAGCAAAATGACATACTGAGTTTTAAGTAGCTGCTGTCTGTATTATAAAACTTCTACTAGGCAACTGCTTCTGCTAACCTTATTTTATGGAATCAAAAACTGAGCTCTATAAACTTTTTAAAAGTCACAGAGAGGACAGCTAGCAGAGCTAGGATGTGAGATCACATGCAGTTCGGACACCTATGGTCCTCCGGTTCCTGAGTGGTTTCTTCGCATGTAACAGAGGACAAAGGACAGGATTCAGAACAAGTAGACTAAGTATCCTCATCTTGTCATGTATTATTTTCTAATTTAAATAATACACAAATTTATTGCAATAACATTCATCACCAAATCTTGACACCTATGCCACTTTTATCTAACAAATTATTTAGAGAACAAGATCAGATGGGTGAGAAATTTAAACAGCCCGAAATGAGTACAGGCTGTATATTGTGCTACTTTAAAACAGCTCTCTAATAAATATCAGCAGCACAGTAGTGTATGGCAAATGATCTGCATTTATTTTTAATAGATTTTGACATAATGATGTAATAAATTTCATGTATTTAAATTTTGACACATGATTGCATATAATAAGTTTCATATATGTAAATGTGACAATAAGCTAAGTTTTCACATGCATAGCATAACTGCTTGCAAACCAGCATCATGATGAAGATAAATACCTCCAGCCACCTTGTAGACTGTCATGGATGGGGCTGTCCTGTGTCTTATTAGTATGGATGTGTTAGTCTTCTAGAATTTATAAGGGAAACACCTAGTATATATCCTTTTTATCTGGCTTCTTTAATTCAAATTAATATTTTTGAAAGTCATAAATACTGTGTCAACTATGCAGCTCTATCAATAGTTCCTTTCCCTCATATTGATGAATAGTATTCCAAAGTATGATTACAGCATAATTTATTTACCCCTGTTGGTGGACATTTGTATTGCTGCAATAACTAAAGCTACTATAAATATTTGTGGAATATATATATATATATATATATATATATATATTTGTTTTCAGTACCACTGGATCTAGGAAATAGAATAAGTGCATTATTTGATAGATACATTGCATTTTTAAGAAATTCCAAAATTTTTCCAAATGTTAGTACCATGTCACATTCTCATTGGAAGTATTTGAGAGTTCCATCATCCTGTATATTTGTCAAATCCTGATATTGTCAACTCTTAAATATTTAGACATTCAAAACTGCATCTTACCTGCTTAGGCAGACACAGCGGCAGGGAGTTTGATCCCCTCACCTGCCATACCAGCCCCACTCACAGGGTGCACGGAAATGGCAATTGAGACTGGGCTTGGTGGCACACACCTGAAATCCCAGCACTTGGTAGTGACAGGAGTATCACTGCAGGTCTGACCTACACAGTGAGACCTTGTACACCCTGTCCACCCTGTCCTAAAATACAAAATAAATAAAAATAAAAAATAAAAATGCATCTTATTATAGTTTAAATGTGCCTTCCCTAATTATCAATTAGTTTCTTTGACATTTGAATATCTTCTTTCATGACATGCTTGTTTAAAACTTTTTCCTTAATTTAAAAATTGAGTGATTAGTTTTCTTAGCATTGCAGTTTTGAAAATGTTGATATATATTTCAGATGTGAGGTTATTCAATAGGCAACATATAAATCTTTTCTCAAATACTAGGCTTGTCCATTCTTTTAACAACATCTTAATTTGTTGTTAAAGTCTTAATTTTAAGCTTTTGATTTACCTCTTTTGAATCATCCTTTTGGTGTTGTAACTAAGCAGTTTTTATGTAACTCAAAAACACAAGAATTCTATTCTGTTTTCTAGCTGATGTGTAGATTTTGATTTTATATTTATGCCTATGCATTCTTTAAACTTCATTTTTGTATATTGCATAAATTTTGGTAGAGTACTTTTTGTCTCTGTGTGTCTATTTGAGTTAGCATCATTTGTTGAAAAAATACTACTTTTCTCTCCATTCCCACTGCAAATTTTTAAATAGTCAATTATCATAAATGTTAATAGTCTATTTATGGACTGTCTCATATGGAAATGCCAACTACAGTCCACATAAAATTTAAGTGTTCAAAGTTCCATCATAGTTTGCTGTACTTTTTGAACACCAAAAATGTAGGTACTATAATTGAAAGCTGTAATTTTTCAACTTTATTCAAATTAAATTAGTGATTTTATTTTAAGAAGAAATAAAACAAAATTGCATAAATAATGAGAACACAAGTCATTGCATATTATGTCATTTTCTTCATATTAGTTTCTTAGAGTACAAGACATACATCAAAAAGTCTTACAACAATAAACAAATAATAACATAAATTTGTTTTTGATGAACTGCAATCAACTGGTAATATTAACAAAATCAATTAGGATATAGATTGAAATATTTTTAAACAATAGAATATATAATTTGGGAAAACATATGAACTTCTCCCTCTTTCTCAGGGATACATACATAACAATGTTCATAGAGCACAATTTATACTAAGTAGGTCTTATTTTATATAACCATCAATAAATGAATAGAGAAGGAAAATGTCATATTTATACCCAATGGGCTACTATGTTAGAATAAAGAAAGGTAAATCTGAGGCTTTCCTAGGTAAATGGATTCCACTTGAGAAGATAATATTAAGGGAAATGAGTCAGACACACCAACTCAATTTTAGTGCCTTGGACAGTGCCAGTATAGAGGGTGAAACCAGCAAAAGATGTAGGTTTTAAGAAATTTAGTGAAAGTTGAAGTAATGAAGAAAATTAAAATATAACAGATTAGAAAAAGGCTGAGGAAAAGGTGTGCTGCCTTATTGTATACATATCAGGGATAAATATCCAGGGAAACATCATGAAATGGGGAATTCATACTATGAAAAATGAGGAAGCATGGCAAGCATATATCTGTGGAAAAAAATTCTGGCCATGAGAATGTATAACATGCAAAGTCTCTGTTTGAAAGAGCATGTTTGATGCATGCAGGAAAGATGTGGATGCCAATATGAATGAAACAGACTAGTATGGAGGGAGCCTGATAGGAGATGAGATTAAGAAGTTCTAGCAATCTGTGTATGCTGTCATAAGCAATGGTAAAATGGCAATTACAGTGCGTTGAGCAGAAAAGCGATGTGATGTGATATATCTTTAAAAGTATTAGTATACCGGGAAAAGGGAATGAACTTATTAAAAAAGAACGAGTTTCTGACTTGAGGAGGACAGTAGAGGGGTGGGTGAAAGAGATTTATCTATGTATATAAACAGGATGGTTTGGACAACTGTATTGTGCATTTCTGCTGGTCTATGGAAAGAAGGAGAAGATAATTTGTTTTCTCTGCTTATTTTAATTGTTTGTATGTTTTCTTTTCTTAATTTCGTATACATTTCTTTTTTTCTTTCTTCTTCAATTTTACATACATATATCTGATAATATGAATAACTGGTTAGAAGACACTATGTATTACAACAAATACTGTGAAATTCATATTACTTTGTTAAGCAAAATTCTGTATCACTTGTATTTTTTCTGTTTTAATTCTAATTTGTACTCTCTTTAAAAATAAAACAAAAAATGTCATTATTTTTATTGTATGCAATATAAACTATGGACATCAGGGATGGACGGAAAAGCAGTAAGGAGGTCCTTGTAATAATCTTCAGGGAGATAGAATGGATATTCAGAGTAGGAGCAAAATACTAAGAAGCATTAAGAATGGGTCACATATTTTGAAATAAATATATTTCAAAATGGAAATAATATCATAATGGTTGATTGTCCCAACTTGGCTGGATCAGCTGGGCAGCTCCACACCGTGGGATGTGGGGAGGGTGCAGCCCACAGGGCATTGAGGGCTCATCCTAAGACTTGGAGGTGCATGCTGTAGCAGGGAGAGGGGCCATCCCAGAGTGGCTTAGCACAAAAGGGGTATATGAAGGGGTTGAGGAAGGATTCGACATTTGACATCCTTGGAAAACTTCAATCTTCGCAGTCAGCTTGGAATCATCTCCTGGCTTCCAGTGCAGACTCTGACTTCCAGGTTGGATCCTTTAGCTTTCTGTTGCAGATTCTTCAGCCTTCCACTTCAGACTCATCAGCCTTCCATCCCTTCTATCGCAGACCCATCAGCTGACTGATACAGATTTACATGGAACACTGTAGTGAGCTGTAGTCCTTGGGACTGAATCCTGCACTCTCCAGTGTGCAGACACCCTTTGCATGTTTCCTCATCCAACTCTGCAGCTGACTGTTGTAGGCCAACCTTGTAATTTCTTATACATTTATACATCTTGTGTTATATCTGTTTCTTGTATTATATCTGTTCCTGTAGTGAAACCTTGACTGATAAAAATTATGGTACCATGAGTGGGGGGCTTTGCTGTGACAATAACTGACAACACGGATTGCAAGCTTATGGGAATGGCTTATGGGAAGAGATAGGAAAGGTTTGGAGATGTCACCTAATAGTGAAGACCTGGCATGCCTTTGTCTCTTCTGTATGGAAGATTCTGGTCAGAGCTCAGAAGACCAGCATGCTGATAGAAAGTCCACCTGTAAAGACGAGCCTGGGGAAGTTTCTGTGGGAAGGACTGCATTGGTTGTTGGACTGCAGGTGATTTGTGTTATGCCTTGGCAGAAAGTTTGTCTGAATTTTTCTCCTTTCCAGAGATTTTTCCTGATACTGAGATTAAGCACAGTGGACTAGTTAATCTTGCAAAAGAAATCCCAAGGCAGACTGGCACATGGCAACTGGCAGCAGTTCATGGAGGTGGAAAACAGTGAAGAGGAGAGTAAGGAGCAGC
Organism: Octodon degus; assembly: GCF_000260255.1. Lineage (NCBI taxonomy): Eukaryota > Metazoa > Chordata > Mammalia > Rodentia > Octodontidae > Octodon > Octodon degus. The sequence goes on from NW_004524718.1 coordinate 5,870,505, forward strand.
AGCTAAGGCATCTATCAAGCCTCTTTCCCTTCCTTCCATGCTGATTGTAAAGACTGGAGCTCCTCCAAGGAAGTGGCATACTGTGAAGATTGGAGCTCCACCATGCTAATGACCTACTAGAGCTGCTCTATTTCTATTGTATGAAATATGAGCTATGGACAGCAAGAATGGACAGAAAGCAGTAAGGAGGTCTTTGTAATAATTTGAGGGGAGATAGGATAGATACTCAGAGTAGGAACAAAAAATACTAAGAAGTATTAAGCATAGGTCATATATTTTGAAATAAATATATTCCAAAACAGAAATGACATAAAAACATATATTTCTAAATATACATTGAAATAGAGATGATAAGGTTTGGTGATAAGTTTGATACATCATGGAGATCAGTAAAGTTGCAAAGATGATCTTTAGTTTTTTGGTTTAAGCTCTGAAAGTGTGGAATTTCTATTTAATGAGAAATAGAAGGTTGCAAGAGGAAGAGATTTATAAGAGGAAATCAAACAACTTATTGGGGGCAGATGAGTTTGTGCTGCTTTTCAGACATTGTCTTACCTACCTCCTTGTTGCAAGGGCAGCTATCCAACACCTTTGCTTCACAGAAGGACGTATTGTGGCTCACAGTTTCAGATGAGAGTTGGCTTGCTCAAAGGCAGAAATCACACAGAAGAAGGTCACGGTAGAAGGAAAGCTGTTAAACCCATGGAAGACAAAGAGCAGGGAGAAAAGAGTGGAGCTGGGAAAAAGAATATATTTTTCCAGGTCGTGTCCCCACCAATCCACCTCCAACCAGGCCCCACTGCCTAACTGCACATTCAGGTACTGAACTAATCAATGGATGCCTGTACCAATGAATACAAGATACCCATGATAAAATCAACCTCAATACATGAGATTTTTGGAGAAATTTTATATATAAATCATAAAATTCCACTGAAGGTCCCAAAAAGATGCATACTGATCTCACTATGCCAATTGCATGTAGTCCATCTCTAATAGTTGTCAAAGTTTTAAGAGTTCCAGTATTGCTAAATAGGCCAAAATAAAAAATCTGAGACTCAAGGCAAATGCTTAGCTGTCTCTATAAAAATAAAAAAGAAAGCTAAATACTTCAAACACACAATAGCACAAGGTAAATGTTTTCATTCCAAAAGGAAAGGAGTAACAGGCATTAAAGAATTGCACTAGAGCAAGACTAAAGTGCAGCAGGGTAAATATTAATCCCTGTAGCTCTACAGCCAGAGCTGGGGTGGGTTAAGATGAGATATGAGCTCCAAAGAACTTGGACAGTCTTACCCCCTGGCATTTCTGCCAGAGCATAACACATGTGATATCTGGTCTAAACACTAATAGAGTCCTCCTCATGCCCAATGGAAATTTCCTGTGTCTGAAATTTACTAGCATGCTTTCTCATCAGTATTCTAATCTTCTGAACTCTGACTAACATCACACACATCCAATATGACTTACAGGTAAACTAATAGAGAACATAGTTACAAAATGTCTTAGTAAATTCTCTCTTCTCTCTCTCTCTCTCTCTCTCTCTCTCTCTCTCTCTC
>NW_004524718.1:5872163-5888246 GCF_000260255.1 Octodon degus
CTTTTATTTCTCCAAGTTTACATTTTCAAAGAAAGATTTATATGAGACACATATGTGAAATCTGCCCTGAAATAAGCACAGACAACGTGGATCATTCTGGATTTTAATTTCAAGGAAGACAGGCTCTTTCCTTCTTTCCTGTCCTTGATAAACATGGTTGAAGAGTATTTTAAATACTAAGATTTCTTATGCATCTTGTGATAGTTAACTACTTGTATCAAATTGAGTAAGAAACACCTAATTAAATTGAGTCAACAGTTGTGAGGGAGGCTGAAGGGATTTACTGAGGACAGAGGACCCAGCCTAGCATCTGAATGGTATAAAGAAATTGATCCTGTGTGGGAGGGCAGGAAGAAACCTCACTGCCTAAAGCAGTCAAGCTACATCAGTATGGAGAAAAACATCCTGCCTGGACATTGTGGGGTATTAGTCATTAAGCAACCTTGTGTCTTGCAATTTTGTAAAAGTATAAACACCCCCATTACAGTTCAGGGATTGCTTGCCTACAAGGTGTGGTCCACCACCTGATCTCTGCTATTAACTTTTGTCTTTATTTTCTGAATCCTCTTGATATTTTCTTCTAGTTACTGCTGAGAGACCAACAGATTGCAATAATAAAGGGAAACAAAGAAGGAAAGATCATTTCTGTGTTTTCAGAAAAGCTCCAGTCAGTATCTTCAAGTTGGATGTTACCTTCAGCCTTCCATCTAAGACCCTTTGATCTGATATGGACTCAAATGGGACCCTACAGTGAGCTCCAGGCCTCTGACTGGATCCTTTGGTTCTCCAATGCACAAACAGACCATTTACACATTCCCATATTTGACTCTGGGTGGTGATTGTAAGATAATCCTGTAAATTCTTATTTATTTGTATATCTTAGATTAAATCTACTTCTTTAGTAAGCACTGACTGCTCCATCTGTGTAGCAGACTTCTCCCAGAAGCTCAAAAGCAATTAATACTTTTTATTAGTTAACTCATCCAGTGTTCTCAGGAGCCAGGCACAGGGCAGGTGGTGTTATCTCCTCTGTTCATGTGAGAGAACTGGAAGTCAGGGTGATGCTTCCAGACTGTTCTCAGGGGGACTTAGTGACAGGAGAGCAAATCTCCGTTGTTTACCAGAATTAGTATTTTCACCAGGACATATTTTTCTTTCTTTTTTTTCCCATAATTTTATTGAGAAACAAATAGCAATGGGACAGTTTCAAACCAAATTGGTAGGACAGCTTCAATATTTAACACATTGCATACATTCTTCCTAGTGGTTAATTGCTGTACAAGATGCGGACATGATATCCTATTTATAAACACCATTAGAACAAATCCCTCTATTCATTAAGAGAATGTAACTGTATATCTATCCTAACCACTTTGAATACACAGATACAAAATGGACATTCATTTGTATCTCCTTTTCTTTTGTTAAGTGAAATAAACCAGACACACACGTGTAAATATCGTATAGTTTCCCTAGTATAAGAACTCAAAAGAAGAAACACAAATAGAAAGGTATAATACAAGTAAAAGAAAAGCAGGATCTCGAGGATTAACTAATCAAGAGAGGGAAAGGAGAAGAGCTAGGAAACATGACAATGTCAAGCCAGTTATATGTAGAAGATGAGCAAGGCGATGATCCTGAGAATCTCCAGAAAATTTTTGAATCTAACAGTTAATTGGAAAGATTCTCATCCTGACTAACTATATATACTGATATCTGTGAAATAAGCAACTGCAATGAAGGTGGTAATCTGTAATAGTAGTTTCATGGTTGGAGTGCCTGTCATTCTTGTCTTCTAAATATGGGCTGCTTGTCATGACATGACAGTTGCTGCTGTGCTGTCTCTCAGGTAGATGATTGTTCAAAAAGAAGAATGAAGGCAAGAGATAGGAAAAGGAATATTTTGGGACTGCCCTGCTTCAAGGTTGTATGTGTTAGATTTTTGGACTTATATGTAACCATAAGGAGTGTATAATTCTTTATGCCTATTTTTAAAAATATATTGCAATTTTTAAACATTTTTTCATCATATTCTGTAGGGATTTAATGTTCAACATATCAATACTTGATGAAAAATACCTGTTCCATGTTATGCCTAAGATGTTTGATATTCAGACAGATAGTGAGGTTAAGCTTAACAGCCTAGCTTGTATGGTAATAAAAATAAGCTTGTCTTCTGGATGGTTAATAACCTAAGTTTGCAGACCAAAATTAGAGATAAAGGAGGGTGGCAAGGAAAGTGAACATTTTGGCCCTAGCCTTCCAAGGTCAATTAAGACTCAGGACATATGAGAACCTGTACTGTAACATCATGTAACTCGGTAGTGTCCCAAATTTTCTGATCAAGGAGATTATGGGGCCAAAGAGAAAAGTGATCAGTGATGTAGAGTGTGCCTAAGGAGAGTCACATGGAGAGAAAACATTCTCTCAGGCTTTCACAGAGAGCACATTGGCCAAGCAATGGCTGTGACTCATCCACATGGCTGACACTGACAAAGGACAGGATGTTAGTATAAATCCTGAGGGGATTTCACTGACCTTATCAGACCCAAAAGCTACAACTCTTGTTGCATAGGTCCTGCTTTCCCTTGGTCTTAACCATCCAGCAGAAAAGTATAAAAACAAAATATAAGAAGTAAAGCCATGCTGTCATGTTGAGCTGTAGGGGATTCAGGTCAACAATTTCTGACATTGCCAGTGAAGTGGAAGACCCAATACTATTATGGACTACTGGACTCTTTTAGAATATTTGGTGAGTTAACACACCTATAATATTCAAATAACAGAACTTAACATATTTTTCTTTAAGCTGAAAAAAAAATTACTTGAGTTCAGTAATGGCAGACTTGCATTGCTAAAATCCAAATTGGCAATTTCTTTCTGTCAGGCAATGAACCTTTGTTTTACTTTAATGAAGCTTTAAAGATTTCAAAGTACCCTGCAGTCCATGTATGTATCCATTCATACATCCGTCCAGGTGTCCATTCCCAACAGGTCAGGTTATAGGCACATCACATATCCTGAAGCTACAAAGCTGAAAAAGATTTAATTCTTACTCTGCATAGTCTTACATTCTCCCAGAGACAGAAGCATTAATTAATTAATTAGTTAATTGATTAATTGTTCAATAATTAATCAGTTCTTTAAAATAAAGCAGATTCTGTGGCAAATGCATGTGCTGGGAATAGTATGACAAAAAGGCAAAAGTACTTCAATTCTTTCTGGGATCAACTTTATCTTGAAAGTACAGCAACCTACAGGGAGTTTAAAATCCCAAACAGGTGTTTTAAATTTTGCTACTGACATATGTTACAACTGTCTTTCTCAGACTTCAATAAGCATGAGAGCCACCTCAGAGGCTGACTGAAATACAGATTCCTTCTGTTCATCTCCAGCAACTCTGATTCATAATTCTTCAGTGAGTGTATTTTTATAAGCACCCAAATGATGTTGCCACGTGCATCACACATTGAAAATAACTGCTCTAGGGACAGATAGAACCTTTAAAAATCACAGTTTCAACTGGGTGATTCCAGAGAACTTAATCTGTGAATGAAATGTTTAAGAGAGACAAGTGTGATCCAGAATTATTTATGTTTTATTTATAGCCAAGTTAGCAACAAAGGGGGCTCTGTACTGCTTTTCAAACAGTGCATTTTGAAAACTGTGCTTTATAGAGCTAGGTAGACTCTCAATCTACCCATTACAGGATTTGAACACTTTCAAGAATATGAAAATATTGATAGAAAATGGTTTATAAGTATGGGTTTTTCCATATATAAATGATGACCAACATAACCATGGAGCAAAAGGAACAACTTTTGAGGAGGGGGAAAAGCACCACTTTTGTCAGTGGGAATGAACTAACAGATTTCACCTTAGTGCTGTGATGTTGCAGTCCACCTCATGTCTCAGCTAGAAACACAGCTCACTACTTCTCAAGAAATGTCTGATCTGAGGCTATCAGTCTGACTGCACCCTGTGTACTGTACTTTATGTATCTCTAGTACTTACATAGTATAGGACAGAGATGAACCTCAGGATATCTTCAAATAATGATTTATTCATTTCTTCATCAGTTTCAGAAGATAGATACATCAGTTAGGGATGTTCCAAGCCTCCTATCCACTTCAGACATACAACATTTCTATACGGCTCTGCACTGTGTCCAGGGACCATCCTACTTATCATTATTTATTCATTTAGTGTTCACATGCCTTAGATTTTCTTAGCTGTGGTTAAAATTAAAAGCACAGCTTTGCTGATAAGTATGTTCACAATTTGGCGAAACATGTCTCAATAGCATTGTTATCCTGCAATATGACACACTGTGTTCACTTACCAACTCCTTTTACTGTTTTCCCAGTCCTAAGTAAACACTTTTGCACTTTCCATTTCTGTGAGTTTGATTCCTTTAGATACAGATTATACACGGGATCACATAGTAATTGTGTTTTTGCACCTGTCTCATGTAGCATAAATTCATGAAGTTTGTCTTTGATATACGGGGTGACAGGATTTTCTTCTTCAATATGGCTGAATAATATTCCACTGTACATAACACATTTTCTTTATCAAGTTGTCTGTGTATAGACATTTGGCTTAATTGCACTTGGATATTATTAATACTGATGCTACAAACAGGAGTGTGCAAATATCTCTTTTATATCTTTTTTTTCTTCTCTTTTATATCTTGCTTTTAATTTTTTAAATTAATTTTATTAAGAAACAAATAGCAATAAGACAGTTTCAAAACAGGTTAGTAGGACAGTTACAATAATTAATACATTGTATATAATGGTCTTCCTAGTAGTTACTCACTGTGCAAGATGCAGACATGATATCCTGTCCAAACACTGTTAGAACAAAGCTTTCTTCTCATTGAATTAAGAGAACGTAGCTGTATATCCATCCTATTTTGTATATACAGATACAAAATGGTCCTTCATTTGTACTCTGTTTTTTGTTTAGCTTTGTCAGAGATGGGTATTCCATCATCATTTAAATAATTTAGGTGCATGAATTCAGCAAAATTATCCAAAATAGTCCAGTAGTCCACAATAGTAGTGGGTTATCCACAGAACTGGCAATGTCAGAAGTTGTTGACTTGAGCCTTTTACAGCTCAGCATATTAATATGGCTTTACTTTTTTTTTTTCAAATCAAATTGGTAGGACTGTTTTAATAATTAACATATTGCATACTCTCTTCCTAGTGATTATTCTGCTGTACAAGATGCAGAAATGATATCCTATTTACAAACACAGAACAAATCCCTCTAGTCATTAAGAGAATGTAGTTATATATCTATCCTAAACATTTTGAATACACAGACACGAAATGGATATTCGTCTGTATCCCCTTTTTTGTTTAGTTCTGTCATTTGAATATTATAGGTATGTTGACTCAGCCAAATATATTCCAAAAGCATCAATATCATTAAGCTTCTCTTCTGGAGGGTTAACAACTTAAGTTTGCAGACTAAAAATTAGAGAAAAAGGAGGGCCGCAAGGAAAGCCAACATTTTGACCCTAGCCTTCCAAGGTCAAGTAAGACTCAGGGCATAGGAGAATTTGTAATTTAATGTCATGTAACTCAGTAGTGTCCCAAATTTTCTGATCAAGGAGATTATGGGGCCAAAGAGGAAAGTGATCGATAATGTAGAGTATGCCTAAGGAGAGTCACATGGAGAGAAAACATTCTTTCAGGCTTTCATAGAGAGCAAACTGGCCAAGCAATAGCTGTGACTCATCCACATGGCTGACACTGACAAAGGATCTACAATCTGAGGTACAGGGTCTCATGATAAATTCTGAGAGGATTTGACTGACCTTATTAGATCCAAAAGCTACCACTCTTTTTGCATAGGTCTTGCTTTATCTTGGTCTTAACTATCCAGAAAAACAGTATAAAAATAAAGTATGAGAAATAAATCAATGCTGTTATGTCGAGCTGTAGGGGACTCAAGTCAACAATTTCTGACATTGCCAGTCAAGTGGAAGACCCAATACTATTATAAACTACTGGACTCTTTTGGCTTTACTTTTTATACCTCATTTTTATACTTTTCTCCTGGATGATTAAGATCAAGATAAAGCAAGACCTCTACAACAACAAATGTAACTTCTGTATCTGATGAGATCAGTCAAATCCCTTCAGGATTTACCTTGAAACCCTGTACTGCAGTTTGTAGAACCTTTGTCAGTGTCAGCCATGTGGATGAGTCATGGTCATTGTTTGACCAGTTTGCTCTCTGTGAAAGCCTGAGAGAATGTTTTCTCTCTGTGTGTCTCTCCGTAGGCACACTCTACATCATCAGTCACTTTCCTCTGTGGCCCCCTAATCTCCTTCCTTAAAAAATTTGGGACACCACTGACTTAAAGGATGTTGCAATACAGTTTCTCCTATGTCCTTTGTTCTCATTAAGCTTGAAAGGCTAGGGCCAAAATGTTGGCTATCCTTGTATTTCTTCTTTTTCTCTAATTTTTGGTCTGCAAACTTAAGTTGTTAACCCTCCAGAAGAGAAGCTTAATGATATTATTACCCTATAACATAGGCAGTTGAGCTTAGCCTCACTATCTGTCTGAGTATCGAACATCATATACACAGCATGGAACAGGTATTTTCCACCAAGTATTGATATGTTAAACTTTAAATCCCTACAGAATGTGAAGAAAAAAAAGTAAAAATAAAAAACATTAAAAAATATTTTTCAAAAATAGAAATAATTACATATTTTTACACAAAAATTTAGAAATCTAACCATGTACTGAATTGTAGCAGGCTAGTTGTATGACTTTTTTTCTTGTCTCTTGTTTTCATTTATTGCCCTTTTTAAAAAAGCAAACATTTACTTGAGAGACAGTATAGCAGTAATTGATATGACATTGGAAGCAGTACATATTTAGAAGAACAGATTGATGGGCATTCCAATAATGGCCCTGGTATTACACATTGCTGTCTTCAGTGAAGTTGTTTAGTTCACAGGTATCAGCATATGTAGTTAGTCAGGATGAGAATCCTACAAATTAACTAGAATTAAATATTGAAAGAAGGCAAGGAGAAAAGCTAGGAAATATGACAGGGGAAAACCATACATTTATATGCACATGATAGTTAAGGTAATGAACCTGAGAATCTTCAGCAGGTTTTTGAGACTAGCAGTTTTCTTCATTTTAAAATTCAAGTTATTCATATTTTTGTTGTTAAAGTTAGAGGAGTTCTTTATGTGTTCTGAGTATTAACCCTACATGATTTCCAAATACCTCCCATTGCACTGATTTGCTTTTCCTTTTATTGTTAGTGTTCTTTGATGTGCAAATGTTTTAAAGTTTGTTTTAGTCCACTTGTCTATTTTCACATTTGTTGCCTGTGGTTTAGTATTACATTCAAGAAATTATTATCAACTCAAATGTCATGAGGCTTTCCTTGAAATTTTTTTTTATGAATTTTATACTTTTAGATCTTATGTTTGGTCCTATAGTACATTTTCTTTGTGTGTAAGGTCCCAGTTCATTTTATTGAATATAGATATTCAATGTTTGCAATGCTATTTCTAGGAGAGATTGTCCTTTACCCAATGAGTGGTCTCAGCAGCATCTTTGCTGAAGATCATTTGACTCTTGTATGTAAGGGTTTTCATTAGGCTATTTATTCTGTTCCATTGATCTATTTGATTTTTTTCAATTTTTATTTTTTGTTACTACATGTTTTTGTAATTGCAAAATTCTTCATGCAGAATTGGTATAAGTACATAACACTTTTTAATTCTTTTTCATCCTCTTTTCCTTCTTTCTCCCTCTGTCTCTCAGAAGTATGCTAGGGATGAAGCACCTATCACAAAGTTACAGCAATTAGAACACCTGGTACAAAGACAAACATGCCACCTTTTGCTAAGAGAAAAGGGACTGAGAGATGGTATATTTATTTTTATACCAATACCATATTACATTTTAATTCTGTGTTCAACATAGTTTTTGTTATTTATAGTTTTTAATTTTATTGGTAATATATATATATATATATATATATATATATATATATATATTCACCACATTTAATAGGGGAAGTTGGTACCTGTATGTGATATTTCTTGATATTTCTTTTTTTTCTGAGCCTCCCTTCTCCTTTCAATCCCTCTTTCCCCCTTAGTTATAAAAACTTTGTTTACATTTTTTCCTTCTCTCTTCCTTTTCCATCCTATCCCTTTTTGCCCTTCCCATTTGATTATTTTCTTCTTACTTCCCAGGATCTGTTATACACTTTGGTACCAACTTACCCTTTCAGTTTCTCCCACTAGTGAAACAATGTGATATTTATTTATTTATTTATTTATTTGGTACGGGGTCTCGCTTTGCAGCTTGGACTTGTGGTGATTGTCCTATCTCAGCCTTCTCAGCATTTGGATTACAGACATGTGCTTGTTTCCAGGCCTGGTTCTGGGACCAGGAAACATGAGGTACAGGGGATTGAACCTGGGTTCTAGTGCCTGCCAGACAGGTGCTTAGATGACTTAGCTATCTCTTCAGCCCAACAATGTGATATCTAAACATGTGTGTCCAATTTATTTCATTTAAGAGTATAGAATCTTAAGGGCTGGTGAGATAGGTCAGCAGACTAAGTGCCTGCTTAGGCAAGCTCATCTTTAGTCTAAGGAATATAATTGGCTGATGCATTCAGTGATTCATCTTTGGTGAAAGGAGACTGGAGGGAAGGTCATTTGAGTATAAGAGAAGGACATACGTAGGAGTAGTAGCATGTATAAGCTGTTCATGAGCCCTCTCTCAATTCCTTCACTTATTACTTGCAACTTTCTTCCATGAATAATATTTTATGTAGTGCACCAAACAAATTCACTTTTTCTAATATCCCTTTTCCCAAAGTATATGCATGATAGCTACAAATGATATGACAAAAAGTATTTTCTCCAAACATCTACTGATGGGCCCAGGGGTTAAACTCAGTGACACAATGCCTACCTGTTAAGCATGAGGTTCTGAGTTCAATTCCCAGTACCCCCCAAACAAACAAACAAACAAACAAACAAACAATATGTACAATTACATGTGTCAAATGAAAATAATTTTTTTATAAAAATACATCTACTGATAACATACTTTATCTGAAAAGCCTTAGACAGTTATAGTGATTAGTCTGATAGCTGATTGCTTCACTCTGGATAGGTCATCTCCATTTCCCAGGCACCACCGTGGAAACAATGACTGCAAATACTTTTTCTATTGAGTGTGCAAGACTCACCTCGATTGAGCAGATAGAAAACAACTGCAGACTCCTTATCCTGGTGCACCGCACTCTCAGGTGTTAAATATACACTGAAGATGCATCCCAGAAAAATTATGGAATTATCTCTTTTTTAAAGAGAATAAAAAATTTAAAAATCATTAAAACAATACAGAATTTCAAAACAAGATGGAGGAAATCAATAATTGCTGTTACATTGCATATTGTTATCTTAAAAGTAGTTGTTCAGATTACCAGATATAAACATGTAAAATTGGTCAGTAAATAAATAAGCATTAACTATCTCTTTCAATAAACCAATAAAAATTAGTAGTATAATTATCTTAGTTAATATTTATTATTTATATATAATATATTTATTATTATATATTTGTATATATTATATATTTTTTCTCCTTTCCTCATCCCAGTTGTTTCCTTTTTAGCAACTTCTTTTCTTGTCACAGTATCTTCTGAACCTTTTAGATTTTACTTACTCTTTTCGTTTCTTACACTAGGGAGATAACATGATGTTTGCACATGTGGGTCTGATTTATTTCACTTATGAGTATGGTCTCTAGTTGCATCCATTTACCTATAAAAGCTTTGAGTTTATCTTTCTTTATAGCTGAATAACACTGAATTGTATTAAAAAGCACATTTTTTAAAATCCACTCATCAGTTGATGGGGAAAAATATTTAGCCAACTGTCCCTCAGACAAAGAAATTCTATTCAAGAAGATATGAACAGTTAAACATCAAGACCTCAAAATTCAAAGACCCAATCAAAAAACGGGAAATGTCTCTTGAAGATGAATTTGCTCCATTTCTTTCACTTTATCTCTTTACTTAAAAAAAAAAATGAATCTTTTCTTTTAAATTTTTTTTTCAGGGTCTCACTATGCAGCTCAGATTCATAGTGATCCTCCTGATTTCTGCCTCCTTAATGCTGGGGTTACAGGCATGGGCCACCACACCCAGACTCTATCATGGGCTCAGCGTGCCTAGGGGTGGGGCCGGCATGGCATGCAGTGCTAGGGATTGAACCCTGTTCCCTGCACTTATCTCAGCAAGTGCTTAGTCCACTGAGCTATAAAAAAATGAGTCTTACCTCTGAAAAAACTAGTAAAAGTTTCATATATTTAATGAAGACTGGGATGAGTTGGAGGTTAGATTTGGTTTGATGGGCCTATTGTAAAGACAGACATGTATTTTCTTTACCCCTACTCCCAGTATCTATTTGGGTTTTCTTTTGGAGGTGGCAAGGAATCAATCTCAGGACCTTGAGTTTGCCAGACAGTGCTATGCCACTGAGTTATATCCATGCTTCTCCTCCTCTCATGGTATCTCCTTGAATGCACTGGATTCCATGGGAAGCCAATAAGCTTCTTTTGGTGAAGCATCAACAACTGAAGGTTCATTTTCATATATTTGTCTGTTACTTCTTCTGTGAAATAACTGTGAGCTAGTAAAGTTATAGTAAATAACTGGAACTTCTTCAAGGCAAAAACTGGGCTTGGAAGATAACTCCATGGCATAAGTGCCTGCTTGGCAAGTGTAAGGTCTTGAGTTTGATCCCCTGTACCACATGCCATGCCAGCTCCAGAACCCTGGGTGCACAGTGCAGGCCCTGGAAGTGGAGCACGCCTGTAATGCCAGCACTGGGGATGCTGGAACAAGAGGATCATTACAAGTCTGACCTGCATAGTGAGACCCTGTATCAACAACAACAAAAAGACAGACTATTATATTGTTTGTTGGTTTTACTAAGTTTAAACTAATGCTTACTATGTAGCTGATGTATATTATTCAGAAAATAAATGACTGACTGAATAGCACAAACAAATGGATGAAATATTAGGAAAATCTTGGATTTTAACACACTGTTATCCTGGCCTTGACATATGACTTATAACCTAGATTCAGGAAATGCACAAATGATAATTGTTCATAAAAGAAGCATTGGATACTGCATAAAATAATATTGGAAGGGTAAGAAAAAATTCTTGAGAGAAAAACTGTGATGAAAATACTTTTCAAAAGATTGTTAGAAATATTACAAAGTGATTTGAGAAATGTTTTGCTGAGAGAAAGATGAATAAAAGAAGGAGAGAGAGAGAAGTCTTTAGTTAGGGTGTCAAGCCATGTGAACCAACACACAATCAACAAGGATACAAAAAAAAAGAGATAAAACAAAACTTGCAGAAAGAGAATGTGTAAATAATGGTATGAGAAAAATTTCCAAAATATCATGGAGGTGTCCAGATTGCAGTTCTCACTGAGTGTCCACTTAGTTTATGAGAAAAACTAACAGCAGAGCAAATTATTACAAAACTTCAGAAATTCAAAATAAGGAGAAGGTTCTCAAAACCTAGAGAAGAAAGTTGGGATATAGATAAAATGTACTGGAATTACAATGGCATCAGGATTTTCCACAATAACATCACACACTTAAAGATAATGTTAAGTCTCTTCAAAATATGAAACAAAATGATATTCTTAATTAGGGATTACACCCAATGAAACATGGAGACAAATCAAGAACATTTTCAAGAATATGCAGATACAAAAACCTTATTTCTGCTACACGATTTTTTAGTGTGTTACTAAGAGACGCTCTTTACCAGAAACAGGAGGGGGATTTACTGAAAATGCAGACATAGGGTATAATAAACAAGGCACATATCATTGGCAGATAGAGAAGGGATGTCCCAGTGTGCACCAGAACGTTATAATAATGAGTCCTTAATGGAGTAGAAGGTTGAGGGTTTATGTTACAGGGGCCTTCAGGGGTCAAAAGAAAATAATTCATAGGCCTTGATATGAAAAATATTGGGAAATATTTAACAAACCTATCGTTTGATTAAATCATATAGAAGATTAAACCAATTAAAGAAATAAAGGAGGAAGATTTCTTTGTAGGAGAAGTAAAATCTTTACAAAATAAATGTAATCATATACTCCTGGCTTAGTGAGAAACAGTATTTATACACTGAAAGAAATATAAAAATAGAATGCTAATTAAACAAAGTCAGTGATATAATTACATTTGAAAGATGGGCAGGGGTTGCTGAGAGCCATTAAAATCTCCAGTTACCATAACAGAATAAAATAGGATCCAAATGTGGTAAATCTAGAAATCTTAGTAAAAATATGTTATTTGAAAAAACACCCCAGGAGAATATAAGTGACAAGAAAACAGGAATAATTCTGATTCTTTAGCCTGGTAGAACATTGGTTTAAAGAATCTATGAACAGGGAAAGCTGACATATCCCTGTAATGAGCTGTTCAGGAGGCTGAGGCAGGAGGACTTTAAATTGTAGGCAAGCCTGAATGATTTAGTGAGAACCTGTTTTAAAGTAAAAACCTAGTGGTAGAGTGCTTGCCTACTATGTACAAGGGCCTGACATTAACCCCTTTACTGTAAAGCAGAACACACTATTCTATGATATATTTAAAAGTGACAAGTAAATGACCAAGAACAAAATTCCCAACTCATAAAAATAAGTATGGGAACTCCAATCCTAGGGTATTTTTTTTCTGTATTGAAGACAAGGTTTACAGGGTTTTCAGGGTCTCACTACATATATCAGACTCATAATGATTCTCTTGTTTTCAGCCTCCCAAGATCTGGGATTACAAGTGTGCACCACCATGCCCAGTCTCAATCGCTATCTCAGCGAACCCCAACTGCTGTGCTCTGCCTAAGCAGGTGCCTTAGTCTTCTGAGCTATCAGGATGGCCCTTCCAGTCCTATATATGTAAGGAATCTCTACACTGATTTTCATAGTTTTTGTACCAGTCTGCACTCCCACCAGCAGTGGAGAAGTGTTCCTTTATCCACACATCCTCTCCAGCATTTGTTATTGACTGACTTCTTGATGTTAGCCATTCTCTCTGGGGTGAGATGGAATCTCAGTATTGTTTTAATTTGCCTTTCTCAAATGACTAATGATGTTGAACATTTTTTTCAGATATTTACTTGTCATTTGTATTTCTTCATATCAAAAGTATATATTCAGAAAGGTACAATTGATACCGTGAAAAGGAAATGAACTTATTCAAAAGGTAAGAGTTATTGAGTTGAGAAGAAGGACAGGAGAGGGAGTAGAAGAAAGAGATATATCTATATATGTAAGCAGGATGGTTTAGACAACCGTATTGTGCATTTCTGCAGATCTATGGAAAGGAGCAGATAATACTTAAATTGTTTTATCTTCTTTTTTCAATTGTTTGTACTTTTTCTCTTCTTAAATTCTTATATACTTCTTTATTTTTCATGAACATTTGTTTGCTATTTTTAAAGAGTACAAATTAGAATTAAAACATAAAAAAGTACAAGTGATGCAGAATTTCACTTAACAAAGTGATATGAATTTCACAGCATATGTTGTAATACACTGTGTTGTCTTTCAACCGGTTAATCATATTACCAGTTATATGCATGTAAAATTGGAAGAAGAAAGAAAAAAAGAAATAATGAAAAAAGGAATACTTAGGAATCAATCTCACAAAGGACATAAAAGATTTATAGAGTGAAAATTATGGTACTCTGAGAAAAGGGGTTAAAGAGGATTAGAGAAAATGAAGAAATATTCCATGCTACTGGATAGGAAGAACCAACATTGTGAAAATCGCCATACTCCTAAAATACAGACTCAATGCAATCCCAATTAAAATATGATTAGTATGCTTCACAAAGCTAGAGAAAAATTTTGTCAAATTCATTTGGAACCAGAAAAGACACAGAGTCTCAGAAATAATCCTGGGCAACAAAGGAAAGCCAGGAAATATCACAATCCCTGGCCTGAAATTATACTATAAAGCTACTTGATAAAATCAGTATGGTACTGGCATAGAGACAGATCTGAGCATCAGTGGAATAGATTACAAGATGCAGACACAACTGCAAACATACTCAAGCACCCTTTCTTTGATAAAGGGACCAAACATGCTCACTGGAAGAAAGATGGCCTCTTTAATAAATGGTGTTGGAAAAACTGGCTTTCCACATGTTGAAGTCTAAAACTAGATCCATGCCTATCACCATGCACAAAGCAACAGTTAAAATGCATCAAAGATTTAAATACTAAAACAGAAACACAAAATTTTGTGGAGGAAAATGTAGGTAGAAATCTTAAAGATATAGGGGTAGGTAGAGAGTTCATGAGCAAAAACCAAACTGCACAGGAAATATTTCAAAGAATCAACAACAGGTATCTCATCTTTTTGAAAAGTTTTTGCACTTTAAAGCAAATCTCCAACAGTGTTAAAAGAAAACCCACAAACTGGGAAAAATTATATCCAACTGTCTCTTAGACAAAGGCCTTCTATCTAAATATATAAGGAATTGAAAAAATTAGTCCCCTCGAATTCAAAGACCCAATCCAAAAATGGCATCTGAGCTGAATATACACTTCTTAGAGGAAGAAATACAAATGAAAATTAAATATATGAAAAAATGTTCAACATCACTGGTCATTTGAGAAATACAAATTAAAATAATACTTAGATTCCATCTCACCCCAGAAAGAATGGCTAACACCAAGAAGTCAGCCAATAATAAATGCTGGATGTGTTGTGGAAAGAAAGAATACTTCTATTTTCTTTCTTCTTCCAATTTTATATGCATATATCTGGTAATACGAATAACTAGTTGGGAGACAACACTATTTCAGAGTATTATAACAAATACTCTAAAATTCATATTAATTTGTTAAGTGAAGTTCTGTATCATTTGTAATTTTTCTATTTTAATTCTAATTTTTACTCTCTTTAAAAATAAAAAGTAATGTTTGAAGAAATAGGAATGTATATTACTTTGACTTGATTATTATAATCTATATACATGCCTTGAGCTATCATAATATAGTCTATAAAGATATATAAGTATCATGTTTCAGTAAGAAATAAATATGAAGATAAATATGATGGTAAAGAAGTAAATATTTGAAATACATTGCCTAAAAAGAATGAGATTATGCCATAATAAAATATGGAGTAGAGGGTTACCACATTTGCTACTGTTAATCTTAAAAACAACAACAGCAACAGCAACGCTTTTAGAAAACTTTATGAGGTACAATTTGTATTAGTTTGGTTGAGGTGTCACAAACCACATAGCTTAAATAAGACACACTGTTTCTTTCAAACTTCTGCATGTTTCAATTCCAAGATCAAGGACTGCTGCATTCTGAAAACCTCTCTTGCTGGCCTGAGCCGATGTTCTTGCATGGTCCTCCTCTGTGGCATGTGTCCCAGTTTCCCATTCTAATAATGACACCAGTCACGTTGGATTAAAGCCCTCACACATGACCTGGTTTTGCCTTGATTGCCTCTTTAACAGCTCTGTGTCCAAGCGGTCACATTCTGTAGTACTGAATTTAGGGAACAAAAACATTTCCATATGTGAAGCTTTGTAGAATCTTATAAAGGAGATGCCATTCTCACTTTTATTTGAAAGATGGAAAAATTGGTGTGTGAGATAATTACATCAATTTTCCATGTTCACAGAACCAAAAGTCGTTCTGCCGTGATTTGGACCAGGAAGCCTGGTTCAGAGTCTGTGCCACTGTCGTGAAACTGTACTGCCTTTATGATTTAATTTTTAAGTTGTAGACATGATTCTCTGATAAAAATAGAAATAAAAATATGAGTATGGTTTCTCAGAAGTTCACTTAGAATAAATTTTGGGATTAGAAATTTCTTGCTAATATCAGGCTCTTTTCAAAAATAGAACTTCAAGGAAGAAATTAAACAAGCGAATAAATACATGAAAAAATGCTCCACATCGCTAGCCATTCGTGAAATGCAAATTAAAACTACATTGAGATATCATCTCAC
>NW_004524718.1:5890191-5914242 GCF_000260255.1 Octodon degus
TCACAAGTCTGCATCTTGTACAGCAATTAACCACTAAGAAGAATATATGCAGTGTATTATTTGTTGAAACTGTCCTTCCGATTTGATTTGAAACTGTCTCATTGCTATCTCTTTGTCAATAAAACTTTGAAAAAAAAAAAACAAAACAAAAATAGAACTTCAGTATATAGAGGCAATTCCTATAGTGTTAAATTTGTATAAAATTAAACCAACCCTGTTAACAAATTCTAAATATATAGTACAGTACCAACTCTAGAAACAGAATTATATAAAGCTAAGACAATGTGTACACATGTTCTCTTTGGTGCTAACTTTTAAAAAGTTTGCTTTTTCTTCTGACTGTCTCTGTGTATTGGGCTAGTGAGAGCCGTCTTTTCTTTGATTCTTGGGGTCCTGGGATTATTGAATGATGCTTCTTTAGTCCACTGAATATGTCTAAATCTGATTATGGTCATTTGTTCCTGTTTATCTAAAGTCTTGTTATTTTGTCTTGCATTGTTGTGATAAGTTCTTTCTGTGTGGTTCAGATTGACCTCAAATTACTATGAGGTCTAGGCTGGCTTTTAATTTGTTGTAATCCTTCAGCCTCCACCTCCTGAGTGCTGGAATTATAGGCGTATGCTACCATGTCCACCTCTGTTAATTTTCAGATTGGCAACTTATTCTGATGTTTCCATAAACATGGGTTAAGGACCAACATGTGGGTCTCAAATTTTGCAAAATGAATAGTGCTGTGTATAGGCCCACACTATATCTGAATACAATTTGTGACTTACTCCCCATGCCTAAAAAAGATAAAAAGAACTTCTTCCATTATCTAATGACTCCAGGAAAATTTAAACTTAATCCTTTCATTGTATGCCTTGAACCATTACAGGAACACATGAAGAACAAAACACCTGACAGGAGCTCAAAGGAACAAACACTGTTTGTTGTAAGCCTATTTATCCCTTAGCTAACACCATCTGTTAACACACAAGGAAATTCAGAGGTCTCTGAGTTATAGCTGCAGGTAGAGAAATGCCAGATGGAACCATTTTAGCAGCTGTAGAAATTAAAGAATAATTATGAGTTCCTGTATTTTGTGAACAAAAAAGTCCTCAGGAGATAAAACTAAAATAGTCAAAGGCAAACTGTTCTAGCAGACCCATTGGCCTGCTTTCTGCTGTCCTGCCCCTATGAGAGACCAACAAAACTCAGATCTATATGGTGACTCATGTGGTGAATATGCACTTGGGACACAAACCACTTTACTGAAGTATCTCTAGTATCCTAACTGGAATGTGTCTAGAGAACAAATGGATATCACCTTCTAACCTCCTTAGCATCTGTGCGACTCAGTTTTAGGAACTTGCATGCACCTGCTATCTACCTACTGAGATTGACTGCTGGTGTCTCCAGACACCTGAAGTTTCTGGAATACTCACTACTTCCTGCATACCATAGTTGGCTCTGCATTGGTTCTGTCTCCTGTGAAAATTTTTCTTGGATTATATAGTGATTCCATAAATCTATAACTTATACTTTGCGCAGTCTATAACTTATACTTTGTCTTTAGATCTTACTGACCACTCCCTACCTGCAGGAACTCTAAGCAAGCTGTACTACCTATTAAAAGATTAAAGTTAGCTTGTTAATTAAGAAGACTGCCCTGCTGTACTAATCTGTTTTTTGTTCCTTGCCTTGTTAGAGCAGGCAACCTAAATACCTTCAAATAATATAGCTGCTTATTTGGATTTGCTCTATCCCAATTCATACCAAACATTGTCATCCTAGGGGAATCAGTCTAGTTAGCAAAAAAGGTGATATCCATTTATTCTCTAGACAGTGTCTAGATGTGTTTTAAAGTCATAAATTTCCTGACCAGTAAGTGCTGTGGGGCAGAGGGCAGAATATAGAAAAGGTACAGAGAGTCGTATGGGGACAACAGCTGATTTTAAATATTAGCTCAAAGTTAGTCACTGTGGGACTACTTATATCACCACAGAAACCTGTGAGCAGCAGAAACAAGGGCTTTTCCCTCCCTTGGAGAGGTGGCTTGCCAGCCCATCACTAAGTGCTAGTATGTGATTGTGTGTGTGTGTGTATGTGGGCTTACCGGAGACTAGGTGGAGGAGTAGGGCGAAAGCATGGAGGGATGATGCATATGTCCCAATTTCCAACAGCAAAATATTGTAAATAAGACCCTCAAAAATGTCAGAAATGCAAATTTTGAAAAACAACTCTTGGTTCAATTCGTTCTCATGAGAAGAATGCATTGTAAATATTTAATCAATAAAAACATTCAAAATATAATTAGCACCTTCCAGGGACCTGTCCTTTCTCAAGCATATAGATAAAAATACCTAGATTCCTGAACCCAATTTACATGGTGTTGAATTTAGATTGGACAGCTATTACTTAGCTATTACTCAATTGATAATACTTTCTGAAAACTAAGTGCCAACAATATAAATCTGCATAGGAGAAATTGGAAGACATTCCAACTTTCTCCTGCCTGAATATAGACTGCAGTGAGGTATAAGTTTATCACACAAACTTAGGACTCTGCTTCTCAAGGGGATGTCATTTTCCTAACATCAAAGATGTATTAATACTAATGATTCTCAACTTGAAAATGTGTTCTCCAAAGTTTCTCTCCAGGCCCCAATCCCAGTTGCTTAAGTGCTGATATTTTAAGCTCATTGCAATTTGAACTTCAGCTTTTCTATTGCGTTACCATTGTAGTAAAGATGCCTTTCAATTATATTTTTCCCTGTGGCTTTTAGTACATCTAGCCTCTCTAGAGATATTTTGCTTATGCTAACAGAGTGTGTCACTGACATTGCCTAAGTAACAGACACTAAAACTGATTTTACTCTAAATCATAACCTGATGCAAAGATACTGCAGGTAGTATTTCATGAGATGGTTCTGCAACTAGTTCCCAAGATGCCAAAAAAATCTGTCCAGCTGTGTTCTCTCAAGCATTCCTAGACAACAAACACCACTGTTACTTGTTCTAAACCACTAATGGAATTAATAAAACCAAAAATAAAAATAATACGTACAAAAGGAAATCTCGCACTATCGGTTTGAAGTGTACTGGGAATATAAAATTGCAAATAAATAGAAAATGAAGGGAAACATAAAGCAAGTGTCCACCTAGATCCTAATTTTGCTTTTTTTCCACAATCTCTTCCTTTATAAGAAGTTAGATTATTGAGGAGTTTATTAATAAATTACCTCTATAATTTTCCATCATGTACTCTATTAATGATTGACACTATATGAATGTTTTCTTTTTGCTTTATTCAAGGCTATTTGTTGTTGGATACTTATTTCAGCAATCATAGCCCTTTTTCATTAGTATAAGGACTTAGAAGGATAAATATTATTCTAGCGTTATTTAGTTTTCTTATTGGCATTATTACATTGTAGCTAGTCAAAATTTTAGTTTTTCTTTTGTTTGATATACAAAAATACTTTGAAAAAAGAACCAAAGGAACAACTTCTATCTTGTGGTGTAAATTTCCAGATTTAAATTGAGAAAGTAATAATAGCTGATGTACAATCGTTACTTATTATGGGACAGGCAATATGCTCAATTCTTTACATGCATTATTTCATTTAACTTTCAAAGCAAGCCTTTAAAGGAGTTACTATTCTCATCATCAAATCTGTTGCTTTGATTAAAAAATGCAGGTACATAAGAATATATCAATCACTGTTGGTCAGATGGTCTTGTTTTGAAAATCTGTAACATGGGTGTATTCTTGAATGTTATCCTGTTTCTGTCTTTGCTTTTTTTTTTTTTTCTTGCTCTTGTTTTTACTTTTCAAAATAAAAGAAAATATAAAAAATCGTTATTATTAAGTACTTTTGTGTAAAATAAGATTAATATCTAAAACTTTATTTATTTATTTTTAATATTTTTATTGAGAAACAAATAGCAATGAGACAGTTTCACAACTGATTACTAGTACATTTTCAATAATGAATACATTGCATATTGTTGTCTTAGTGGTTATTCATTGTACAAGATGCAAACCTGATATCCTGTCTCAAACACTATTAGAGCAAATCTCTCCATTCATTGAATTAAGAGAGTGGAGCTGTATATCTATGCTAACTATTTTGAGTATACAGATACAAAATGGTCGTTCATTTGTATTCCCCCTTTTTTGGTTAGCAAGTACTTTTTTTTTTTTTTTTTTTTTTTTTTTTTTTGCGGAACCGGGGATTGAACTCAAGCCCTTGCGCTTGCCAGGGAAGCGCTTATTCCACTGAGCCATCTCCCTAGCCCAAAGGACTACAGAAATTATAAATATTCTTTTTTTTTTTTTTTTTTTTGGCAGAACCGGGGATTGAACTCAGGCCCTTGCGCTTGCCAGGGAAGCGCTTATTCCACTGAGCCATCTCCTCGGCCAGCAAGTACTTTCTTGTACCTTTACCCATCCCAGGAATTAAAAATAGAGTGGAGGCTTGGAAAAGTTAAAGTACTTGATCAGGATCACAATTTAAGCAAGGGCCAGAGCCAAGATTAAAGCCCAGCTATTCTGAGCTGGGTTCTTGACAGTGCTGCAGGATATGAGTGTTTGTCCTAGCTCATCAGTTCAGGGCTGACTGCTCCCTGGATTTGAGGGACTTAACTCTGTGGATGAACCGAGCATCTGCTCAATGTCTTCCAGAAGTAAGCCACATTTCCAATCAGTAGGAGGAAGGAATGCTCCCTGAGTCATTCCACCTGAATGATTCCCCACTTGGATTTAACAATCGCTGTGAGCTTGTGATTCTATAGTGCTCTAAGTGATGGTTTTGTTTAGGAGACCCACATAATCATGATCTGTATTTATACCCATCCATACATTCACTGGGATGGAGCTCAGGTTCTGAAATGACGCTGATAAGTATTTTCTAGGCATCTTCTGCGGAGGAGTTAGGAAACTTGATCACACGCAGAATCACCTGGGGAGCTTTAAAAATGTCTCAGTGCACAAAACTCATTCCAGATCAATTAAACCAGATCTCTCCAGACATTAGCTGGTATTTTAGGAATGTGATGTTCTTGATAATGACAGTGTTTTGGCTTTTGTTTATACTTTTGAAAAACAAACACTATCCTTTAACTGTTTGTTCAGCAGCAGAGCTTACGTTAAAAATGATTTGCCTCCCTGATGCACAATGTAAGATGTTTATCTTTAGTATATCAGTTTTTAAAGTAAGAGTAAAAAACACATAAATCCCCAAAATACAAGCTCAAAAGTAATGGCTGCGGTAGATTGACAACTGGTGCTCAGCTTGTAATGCCCAGCTGAACTGGACCAGCATGGTGCTGCGTGTGTGAGGCCCATCTGAAGACTTGCTGGCAGCATAAGAGGCAGAACTGGAGGAGAAGAGAAGCTTACAGGGAGATGTTGGTTTTCCTGGACTCTGTTGGTTCTCCTGGAGGAGCTTGTCATGCTGACAGTCCTGATATGAACATGACCATTTAAATTATGCAAGGAGCTGCTAACCTTGCTGTCACTGAGAATGGGTCTGGTTCACTTTAAGGAGATATGATCTTTACTTTGAGCATTGTTTTCTGGCCCTGGTACGGATCCTCTTTGGACTTTTCCAGTGCAGATCTGCAAAACAGACTTGTGTGAGACATTGTCGTGGGCTCTAGGCCTCCAGTTGGACTCATGGGAACCATTGTTATTGGTTCTCAAACGTCCACTGGACTCATGCAGGACACTGCCATGAGATCCAAGCCCTCAGCTGGATTCTTTGGGTTTTTAGTGTGTGGATAGATTTTCTGCACTCTCTGTGTATGTGACTCTTTGGGTGACTGTTATCAAATAATCTTCTCATTGCTATTTGTTTCTCAACAAAATTAATAAAAAAATAAACTAATCTTATGATGTGTCCTGTATTGTTTCCCTTGCAAACTCTGTTCACAAGAATGGCTAAGTAAGACGCAAGTGTAGTTATTACCTGAAGGTTGACCATTAAATTGTGTAAGTTCACAATTATTTACTCTGATCAGTTGAAAAGAAAAATAATAGGAATTATTCAAACATTTAGGAGAAGAAACTTTTTAAACTGTCACTTAGGGTAGCTTTTCCTTAAAATAATTTTTCTTTTTAAAGAACCAAGTTCTCAAAACGAGGCAAGAGGAAGAATGAATTAAGTAAATCTGGTGGGAAGGGCATTTAATCCGAAGGGGATGGAGAGCAAAGACCCTACTGCTGAAGCAAGGGCATCCAAGGTGGAGGGCCAAGGAGTCTGGAGAGCTTGGCAGAGGCAATGCTTTCATACATTGAGAGGCACAGTCAAGATTTTGGTCCTCACATGGGAGAAGCATTAGCCATTTAAAGGGTGGTAGGCAGGGGCCTAAAGTGATCAGTTTGTACATTGAAAAAATATTTCAGTTTCCTGTATGGAGAGTCAGCTTTTGTGGACAAATGAAAATGGAGAGACTAAGGTGGAAGTAAGGGCAAAGGACCACGTTGGGGAAGGGAAAGCAGATGAGTTCAGTTTGGATATTTGTTGATTTTGAAGTATTTTTGGTGCATTCATTTGGAGAAAACACAAAATAACTTAGGTTCTCAGAGGAGTATATGGGGATAGATGTATAAATCTAAATATTATTGGGTTCAAATGATTATTAAAACATTGAGTTACCATCAGATTGCCAGAATAGCATATATAGAGTAGGAAGAGAAGAGGCCAGGGCTGAGCTGTGAGGAATCTGCTATTAAAAGCCATCCTGAGGAGAATGTGAAATCAAAGAGCTAACTAAGATAATAAAAACATTTTTAAACTACAGCACACATTCTGTATAGTACAATTTTTTAACAGTACACATTCTGCTAGCAATTCACATAGAAGAAGTTTAAAGATGCCAATGCATTTTTGGCAAAGTAGATGTATGTCAGTGGCCACCCTAGCAAAAGGCATTTGTATAATCAGAGAGTGAGGAGAGGGTGGAAAGAGACAGACAGCAGAGGAAATTTACTCTTGAAAGTGTAGTAGTGAAGTCAAGGAGAGATTTACAGTGATTGTGAAGGGTTGTGTGGCTGAAGGAAGGATTTTAATTTTATTTTTTAAGGTGGAATGGACTTGAGGGTATTTGTAGGCTGGAAAAGAGATAAGTTTTGAAAAGGTAGGAGAGGGGCCGGGGAGATGGCTCAGTAGAATAAGCGCTCCCCTGGCAAGCACAAGGGCCGGAGTTCACTCCCTGGTTCCAGGAAAAAAAGAAAAAGAAAGAAAGAAGAAAGAAAGAAAGAAAGAAAGAAAGAAAGAAAGAAAGAAAGAAAGAAAGAAAGAAAGAAAGAAAGAAGGAAAAGGTAGGAGAAAATATGGTCTAATAAAACAAAGAGAGATTAATTTAGAGAGGAGGAAGTATATTCTTCCTTTTATAACAGGAGGAATCCAAAAGGAGTAAATATGCATCCATAATATATGTAAGTCTTCTAAGAGAGCATGCAAGATTTCCTATATCTGTGAGCAAGTACTTTCTAAGGTAAAACATCAGGCTGTTTGTTGTGAGGGGATGGTTGTGAGTTGTAGGATGTATATTGTTAGGTGCGAGTAGGAGTGTTTAGATGTGTTGATGAGAACATGAAAGGTTTAAAGAAAGTGTGTGGGGGGTTAAAATAGTTGTTATGGAGAATGAGAGGCTCAACTGAACAGATTGGCAGATAATCATGAAGTAAATGACCATAACTTATAATATTCTTGCTTCATTTACTTTTTGTTCCAGAAATACTTATTGAGTGTTATTTTTCCAGGTACTGAGGATACAGAGGCAAACTAAGCAAATTCTGTGTTATTATGGAGCTTGCATTCCTATCGAGGATGAGCAGACATCAAATAAATAATAAACATCTCATGGGTATTATGAGGCATTTTGTATTATTTTATGTATTATATCATTATTATTATTATTTGTATTATTTTAGGTAGTGATAGTTATCATGAAAAGAAATTATTGAGTCCTGGGAGGATGTCTATTATATAAGGCAATCAAGAAAAGAGATATTTGCACAAAACATTTGTGTGGAATGATAAATGAGACTTGCCTACATCTGGAAGAAGAGCATTCCAGATAAGAAAATGGTAAATGCAAACCTTATGAGCCAAGAAGATGCTTGGGTTACTGAAGATTCAGTAATGAGATGAGACTGGATGGCATTGCATGAAGAGAAGATGAGATCAGGATGTAAACTCTAATCAGATTATGCAGTGGCCTAGGCACAAAGAAATTTGGCTTCTGATCAGGTCAGAAGATAAACAATTGGAGGGTTTGAGCACATTAATGATGTGGTGAGCTTTGCATGTTATGATCTTTCTTTTTAAAGTTCATTTGCCTGAGTATAAACTTAGAGGCAAAGCTGGAGTTTAGCCAGAATTGAAAAAAAAAAAAAAAAAGCTTGAGCCATATTGAGCCAGACTTACTAAACTTGTTGCCATAGTAATGTAATATGCGTAAAGGATACAAATACAGGTAGAAACCAACGGGTGGCATGATATGGAATACAATTATCAATGAACTAGAGACCCCATGAGGACAAAAATTGGCTAAACAAAGTAGCAATAAG
Source organism: Octodon degus (assembly GCF_000260255.1). Classification (NCBI taxonomy): domain Eukaryota; kingdom Metazoa; phylum Chordata; class Mammalia; order Rodentia; family Octodontidae; genus Octodon; species Octodon degus. The sequence continues at coordinate 5,898,755 of NW_004524718.1, forward strand.
GAAAGGAGACTGGTCAGGATGGGGACTGTACCTGATTTTATTATTTTAAGACTCACATGGCTTTCTCACATGGCTAAGAGAACAACTATGTAAGAAGGATAAGCAAAAAAGAGGCAACATGTTTTCTGAATTCAACATACTTTATTTAATATGTAGTTGAACTGAATGTTTTCATTATCCATACACTTAAAAGAATGAATTCTAGAGAACAATGATAGCCTTGGCAAGTGCTTTATTGTAAGTAGGCCAGAGCTCAGAGTCCTAGTTAGAATTTTTTTTCAAAAAGAGATTTTCTTGAGTGGCTCCTATTGAAACAATTTCAATGAGAGAATCATATTTGGTGTACGTGATGTATGACTGATTAGATAGATGAGTTCTAGCGTGCTTAACTTTGTGTAAGTGGTTCACATGGAAAAGTTTGACAATGTTAAATTATTTTACCACATTTATTTGATAAATTAATTCATTGAGACCACTTAGTAATTTAATCTTGGGTGACTATTGAGTCATCTAGAGCATTTTCAAGATATAAATTCAGAATCCAGTTTTTACTCTGAATCTACTATTTTAGAAATTTTGAAAGTGATACCCAGATAACACACACACACACACACACACACACACACACACACATGCACACACACACATCTACACATGTATGTATGGATAGATGTATAAATCTAAATATTATTGGGTTCAGATAATAAATAAAACCTTGAATTGCCATCAGATTGCCAGAATAGCATATATAGAGTAAGAAGAGAAGAGGCCAGGGCTGAGCTGTGAGGAATCTGCTATTAAAAGCCATCCTGAGGAGAATGAGGCCACCGTGGACACAGCTGGCTGAAGAGGTGGAAAGTTCAGAGAGTGTGAAATCAAAGAAGTTAACTAAGACAATAAAAATGTTTTTAAACTACAGCATACATGTAAACTACAGCATACATGTAAACTACAGCATACATGTGCAATACAAATTTTTTCCTTTTTTTTTTTTTTTTTTTTGGCAGAACCAGGGATTGAACTCAGGCCCTTGCGTTTGCCAGGGAAGCGCTTATTCTACTGAGCCATCTCCCTGGCTCCACAATACAATATTTTTAACACACACACACACACACACACACACACACACACATATATATATATATATATATATATATATATATATATCCTCCTGCTTTAGCACCCCCAGCACTGGGATGCTGGGGTTACAGATGTGTGCCACTATGCTTGGTTTTGTATCTTATATATTTATATAAAACTTTTTGGACAAAGTGTAGCTAAAATTGAAAGGAAAATATTGGACCAATGTCAAGTGAGCAGCCATCGATTTTGCCTGCTTTCCCTTGGGCTCTTTCTGTGGCCATAGAGGCTTGACTTGAAACATTAACCCTAACCCACTAGTGGCCTGGGTGCTTTCATTAGAACCAGTGTACCTGGCTCTGCTTAGAACAGGTCATTTGAGTCTGGTGGCTTGAGAATCATCTCTCTTCCTATGAGCATTAAATTTTGGATGGCATAGGAGTTAAAACAATGTGATTTTCCCTGAAGACCCTGTAAACCCTTCCTATTAAGGTAGTTAATTCTTAGACTTTTTAACTTCATGAGTTTTAGTCATTCTTGTGTCTTATGGGTTAAATATAAACAAATAACTGTGGCCAGGTATCCCAGAAAAGTGAAGATAATGCCTGAAAAGGAAAGCAACACAGAGGCAAACAGAGACAGTACAGGAAGAGAATCTTGCGCCAGTGTGCTCTGCAAAGGGTCCAGCCACTCTTTTATTCATTTTTGTCACTCCATGTTCCTCATTTGCTTAAATGATAAATATTAGATTTTCTGTCATTAGGAACTTGATATTAATGCAAGCCTTATCTACTTCAGCTCTGCAGCTCTCTCCTTTTCTAATAGACCCCAGGTCATGTGGCTTCATGTTCTCAGGAAGGTTTTGTTTAGCCACATTAACTGAGAAAATTTACCTCCTTGGAATCTGGTTTCCATGTTAGGGGCAACAAAAACACAGAATCAGGTAAGGATGAGAAGAGAATTGGCACTCTGAGATTTTATGGTCTCTGGTAATTACTCAATATGCACAGACTGCTTGGCTTCTATTTATGCCTGGTTCAATGCCTGAAGAATTAAGGAGTGAATGGCTTCAGTCAAAAGAAAGCTATTTTGGATCGAAAAGACGAGAAGTAATTGAATAGAACATTATGTTCCAAACTCAGGTTTAAAATATGACATAAGCCAGACATATTAATCTAAGCATTTTTCTGTGTTGCACTTTTTTCAAGGCCTTTAATGCCTCTTTATGACTTTGCCCAGTGGATAGCCAGTTTCATAAGATCACTAATATTTCTAAATTAAAGAGCTAAGTACAGCATGTTGTCACAAAATGAGGAGTCACTTTATTTCTTCAAGAAACTTTGAAGAAATCAAGTTTTTATTGTAAGGAATACTGAGAACTATTGAAAGATTAGCTATTCCAGTGAGCTCCCTGCTTTTTAAGTCTTTTTCTGAAAGTTTAGCTCCTAAAATGCTAGAATGAGCTCAGTAGAAGACATGTTCAATTTTAATTTATTCTCACAGGAAAGTGGGATTATGCACTCTAGTTGGCTTCTTGTCTTGCAGTTCTTCTGGTAGGTGTTGTTTCCTTGGGACATCAGCTACTATTGTTTAGTGTCTCTAGAAGAAACAGCTTTAAGAGTTTCTCCACCTGGGCAGAGCACTAACATTTATGCACAACATCCAGCTGTGTCTGAAATTGAAAGGTTACTCAATGGTAAAACATTTGAAAATGTATCCCCAAAGAAGTTTTGATACAACTAATATCCTTTCATTTCTCTTGAAAATTACATAAACTTATGACTTCTGGTAGAGGTCATGTTTAACCATATTTCTCAAGTGTCACAATCATTTTAGAATCCTGCATAAATACAAATTGGTATCAGTTTCCTTCCATGAAACAATTTTCCCTGATAACCTGAAACTCCCACTGAGCCATCATGTCTAACTTTTTAAAATATTCTCATGTAACTCAATTTCAGGGCAATGGAATAGCAAGGATCATTGACACATGTCTAGACAATTTATATGAAGTTATGTACTATTTTTGTTTCTTTGTTATCTTTTGTAGCTTAAAGGTAAAAAATTGAAAAAAAAACCTCAATAGAAACAACAAATAAAACTAAATGTTTGCTTGTAGAAAAATATAGCAACACGTACTCCCTTATCTAGTGCTTAAAGTTAGGATGTTAGTCAGTCCACTGGCATGTACAGACTACTTTCATTCATTACTGTTAATTGCATAAAATTGTATGGATTTCTAAGAGTTTGTCTGCATGATTAAAACTGTTCTGATTTGTCCTTTTTCTATTTTTATTTTTAGTTTTGTATTTTTAAGGAAGGGTTTACAGGGTCTTCAGGGTCTCATTACTAGATCGGACTTGTAATGATCCACCTGTTTACAGCCTCCCAAGAGCTGGGATTACAGGTGCACACCACCACACCCAGTCTCAATTGCCTTCTCAGCACTCCCAGGGGTGGAGTGGGGGGCCCAGCTTGGCAGGCCTGGGGATCAAACACCCTGCCCCTGCACCTGATTGCAGGCACTTTAATCCACTGAGCTATTTCTGATTTGTCCTTTGACTGTGAATGGTGAGGCAATCTCAATTGAAGGCTTAAGCTTATTTCCTGCATTTGAAAATCAAATTCAGGGAAAGCACAAAACTATAATGCAACATTTAAAATGCAAAATTTTGTCAACTAAGTAATATGCATAACCCAGTTCCCTCAACACTTAGTAAACATAAGTGGCTTTAAATTCAGAGAGAGAGAGAGAGACAGAGAGAGAGAGAGAGAGAGAGAGAGAGAGAGAGAGAGAGAGAGAGAGAGAGAGAGAGAGAAAGAGAGAGAGAGGTGGGGGAGGGAGATGGAGATAGAGACAGAGAGAATTTAAGGAGCTGGTTCACAAGGTGACCATGAGACATGACACACTTGAAAGCTGTTGGGCTGCCCTATAAGATGGAATCTGAGTAACAAGTGATGTTTCAATCTTCACTCTAAGTTCTCTAAAACTATAGGATAGAAACTAAGACGTGTTCTTTGTAGCAGAATTTAGGAGAATTCATTCCTTGGCAAACTTCAGTCTTTTGCTTTTAATGTCTTCAACTGATTGGATGAAGCCCAGTCACATGAATAATTTATTCAAATTGTACTATTTAAAATGTTAATCATACCTCTACAAAATCCATTCTAAGAATATCTAGACTAATGTTTGACTTAACCACTGGGCACATAACTTAGCCAACTTGACACATAAGACCATAACTATCCAAATGATCATTAGCAGCATCAATTATTAAATTAGAATGATCTTTTAGGGTATACATCTGACCATAATTTTTTGGAAGAAATACCCATCTACTACCATTGGACAAAGTGCAAAGCAGTGGAAACATTTCCCATGTCCCTTCAAGGTCCATTTACCTGTCTAAGAGTTTTTCATTTCTCCCTCATTCTTACTCTGTCCAACTGGGTTTTCATTCAATTACTCTGTCCACGTACTTCACACATCTTATTTCCTCCCTTGGACTGCTTATTCATGCTTATCATTCAGGTCATGTTTTATATATTGTCATATCACGAACTCTTTTTTGGGGGAGGGAACATGAGAATAGCTTCCTCTATAGTATGCCCCAGTGTGCTTCTGATATCCGTCTCAAAAATCCCTCTTCAATGTCAAACCTACCCTCTACCCCAGAAGTTGACAAGGGGCTCATGAGGAAATTGGCAAGTTAGACTGAGAAAGTTCCAATATTCTGCCATTTAGCCATGCATATGACCTCCTAACTATCTGCCTTTCTGCATTTTGTGTTTACTTTTTTAGGGAAAAATAAAAAAATGCAATCCACATGACTTGAAGCAAAGCTGAAAGTCTCTGTAAAGCCAGATAATAATGTTTTCTTTTAAGCTAATCTGTTCTGCAAAGCTGTAGATTCCAAAAGTTCTTAGTAGGCCATAAAGGACCTTGTTCTTTGCAGGAATAAAATGTCCAAAACAGCATCACCCTGATTTATAACTTGTGAAAAAAGCAGGGAAGTCATTTTAGGCACTTTATGTACAATTGCTGCTGGTAATCAGGCTTGACTGATATTTCTGCCCCTCTACTCCTTCTAGAAGAGGACTAAAGGAGAGACAAATGACATGATCAATATTTCTGTCAGCAACTTTGGCTTCCACTCAATTTTAAACTCAGCTTTCTGGCACTCCTGTTAACATAAACAATAATTACTTTATTGTTTTATTTGCTTTTAACGTAACTGGTTCAGGGTCTCCAGGGTTTCCAGGGTCTCACTACATAGACTGGACTCATAGTGATCCTCCTGTTTTCAGCCTCCCAAGCACTGGGATTACAGGGGTGTGCCACCACGCCCAGTCTCAGCATGTTCCAGGGGCATGGCCGGCACAGCATGCAGGAAATGGAACCCTGGCTGCTGTGCTCTGCCTAAACCAGCGCTTTAATCCACTGAGCTATCTGGCTGGCCCTAATAATTATCTTTTATCATTAAACTCTAATAGAACAACTTCACTTTTATTCTTAATTTTGAGAACATCAAAGTTTTAGCAAATCGTTAGTATCTTTACAGAGAAAGATTACAACCTCTGTAGATTAACTAGTGATAGTCAGCATGTGTCCCTGTGAAGGAAGTACTTTGGGCCCTTCAATTCTATGTACTGGTTCTAGGATCCATCCAAGTTAGTGACAGAGTGGCAGGCATCTTATAAAGAAGAAAGATGTTTGGTTATACCTGTATTGTGAACGTTAGCAAACCAACGTTATGGATAACCATAAAACTAGTCTTTCTCAAGTTCTAGTTTATGATGTGTCTCAAGGATTACTGGGTATGACTCAGTTTCAAATTTTTTATTGAATTACATTTCCAAAGAAGAGTTTCTTGATTCTTGTCTTTCCTCATGGTCTTATAGGGCAAAAATGCCTGCCAATTTTAATCATGGACCTTACTCAAAGAAAGTCTTTGTGTAAAAGAAACCTCTAGAGGTCAAGTACAAGAAGCTCCTGGCCCAGAGATGACTACCCTAGTCCTAGGCAAGGATAGAATTTGAGAAAAAAAAAAGGTGGAGCCAGAATATGAAGGGGCTAGAGGCTAATAGCTCTCCCTAAGAATCACATTTCAGTTTTTTCTCATGAGCTCATTGAATTTCTTTCTCATAATTCCAGGACACTGCTTCTATGTTTATGTGTACTCATTTCATAAAATAGCTTTCCATCATCCACAAAAACCATGTCCATTTTTGTCACTTGATAAACTGGAAGGAAGGCTGGCTGCTCACATGTAGCTCAAATAATAAATAGCTTAATGGCCACTTTCGCCAGTCTCCTCTTCTCCTCTGCATTCCTCCTTTCTTTTAAGGAGAATTCAGTCATTTATTGGCAGACCCTCGGGTAACCTCACTAAAGGAATGAAGATCTGGGTATTTTGACCCTGACCTTATGTGAGCACCCAAAAGATAGCACTTTAATCATACTATTTAATCAAAGAACACAAGTTAATCTCACTAAACAGAAAAACTACAATGAGTAAAGACATTACCTTTATTAAAAATACCTAGGCCAAATTACTTTTATTATAAATGGTTCAAAATGCACAGAAAGTGCAGCTAATATTATATGGATAAAATACAGAGATAATCAATTCTTCAGCATTTACAGACTATTTTTAGATATATTCTTAACTATAAAGATAGAACTTCTCTACTCATAAAGGGCCAACAGACAGCTGTACCAACAATTTACAAAGAATTAGGACAAAAATAACTGCATAATCAGTGATGTGGGTCACAGTGATAAAGAGATTATCCCTAAGGGACACAAAAGAGACCATATCAGAGGTGCAACATAAAAAGGGGCCTTAAACAATCAATGGAAGTTGAACAGGCATAGCAGGAACAATGGTATTTCAGAGAAAAGGGAAATGCAGCAACACTTTCATCCTCTCTCAGAGATGCGTTTGTAGGCGCACTTTTAATCTTAGTCTCCTTGCTTCACCCAGAGAATGTCACCTACTATATGCCTTAAAGTAATTTTGACTAATAGATTGTGAATGAAGGTTCACTGTTCATGTAAAAGAGATGAGATGGAAGTAAAACTGTGCTACTCAAGAAGGCCAAATACAATTTTATTAGATTGCATATAATTGAATAAAAAATATTTACTGTAGAGAGATTCACAGCCTTTCCCTGGCTCTCTCTGACTATTTTCTTCTTCTACTTTTATTCAAGGGAGGAAAAAAATGAGATTCTCTCATGTGGGTTCCTTAGAAAATAATGCAGAAGGGAGTGTTGTATTCCCACAGGCTGCAGATGGGAGCTAGGACTGTCAGAAGAATGCAGTGAGGGCAACAGGTAGCACAGACACAAGAGCTGCTCTTAGAACTAAAATGCTGGGGTCTGGGGAGCACAGGTAGAAAAGGGGCATTGGTTGAAGAACAAGAGACTCACTGTTTCGAGTAGAGGGGAATAAAAATAATACACCTAAGTGGCCAGCCCAATAGCCCAGTGGATTAAAGCACCTGCTTAGGCAGATGCAGGGGTCGGAGGTTCAGTCACTGGCCTGCTGTGCCATCCCTGCCATTGTGCCCCACTGACACAGTGATTGAGACTGGGTGTCATGGTGCACGCCTGTAATCCCTGTGCTTGGGAGACTGAAAACAAAAGAATCACTACAAGTCCACTCTACATAGTGAGATTCTGTAGACCCTGTACCAAATACATAAATTAAAGAGATAAAAGAGAAATAAGACACTTAAAAGACTTGCCATGAAATATATATTTGGTGCTTCCTGGGTGAAAAAAAATACAAGGTTAGAATTTATGTTTTAACTTATTTAGTGTGACACTGAACCAAAGTATTTCATGCATAAAACATATACAGTAATTCTTCAGGGTTGAATCATTCCTACTAATGTGAGAAGGAAACCAGAATGAGAATTTACATTTATTAAATACCTATCATATGTATGATATCTCAGGCTTTAGTTACACTTTTTACTTGGGTTTGTAAAAACTTGAATTGGATTCCTACATCTTACGATCAAAGCTGCTGTCTCTTGGAAGCCTCGAGCTGCTATTAAGCGATCCTGCTACACTGGTTTGGTTTGCTGTAAAGAAACTCTCAATATTAGACTTAATCTTCTACTTAACCCTTGGGGTAGCAGAAGTAGCTTGCTTTTTTTTTTTTTTTTTTGAAATCTCCAGCAAATATTATCATTATGCCAAATCTCCTGGGAAGCAGTTTTCACGGAAAACTTATGTACAGTTTGTGTGTGAATGTTCTCCTCATATTCTACTCCCCATCTATGTGTAATTTGTAAAAAATGGGGCTGCATATAATAAGATTTTCACAGAAGACCACCCTATGCATCCAGGGACCATCTACCTGCGCTAGTTCTCCATTGACAAATAAAATGTTGTCAGCAACTCCGAGTCTGCCCCTTGTGCAGTCAGATGCTATGGTCTAATGAGGACTTACCTCACTGCAGGCCGTTTTACAGAGTTGCTCTCTTTTTGTATTGTTTTTCTAGAGCTGCTATAACAAATTGCTGCTGACTAGGGTCTTCAGAGAACAGAAATGTATTCTTTTCCAGTCTAGAGGTTAGAAGTCAAAAATCAAGGTGTTAGCAGGGTATGCTTGCCCTGAAGGCTCTAGTGAAGAATGTTTCCCTGCCCAGTTTCTAATGGCTCCTATAATTGCTTCATTTGTGGAAGCATGTCCAGCATCTGCCCTTGTCTTCCCATCATCTTCATTCCTGTGTTTCTCTGTGTGTCTTCTCTACTTATAGGGATGTTATTTATTGAATGTGGAAACCAGTCTTATCCAGATGATCTCATATCAAAGCCTTTAACTAGTTACATTTGCAAAAACCATATTCTACATTTTTTTCTTCTGATCTTTTTTGAAATAATTTTATTGAGAAACAAATAGCAATGAGACAGTTCTAAAACTGATTACCATCATAGCCTCAATAATTAATACATTGCACATTGCTGTCTTAGTTGTCATTCATTGCTCAAGATGCAGACATAACATCCTGTCCACAAATACTATTAGAACAAATCTTTCTTCTCATTGAATTAAGAGAAAGTAGCTGTATATCTATCCTAACTCTTTTGAATAGACAGATACAAAATGGTCATTCATTTTTATCCCCCTTCTTTGTTTAGTTTTGTCAGAGAAGGGTATTCCATTGTCATTTAAATGTTGCAAAGACTCAGGACATAGGAGAACCTGTACTGTGACATCATGTAACTCAGTTGTGTCCTGAATTTTCTGATCAAGGAGATTATGGGGCCACAGAGGAAAGTGATCGATGATGTATAGTGTGCCTAAGGAAAGTCACATGGAGAGAAAACATTCTCTCAGGCTTTCACAGAGAGCAAGTTGTTCAAGCAATGGTTGTGACTCATTCACATGGCTAACACTGGCAAAGGATCTACAAAGTGCACTATAGGGTTTCAGCATAGATCCCGAAGAGATTTGATTGATCTTATCAGATACAAAAGTTACATTTCTTGTTATACGGGTCTTGCTTTCTCTTGGTCTTAACCATCCAGCAGAAAAGTATAAAAATGAAGTCTAAAAAGTAGAGCTATGTTAATATGATGAGCTGTAAAGGGCTTGAGTCAACAGCTTCTGACATTGCCAGTCTTTTTTTTTTGTTCCTTGAACGCCTTCAGGGCACTTTTGGCCAGCGGGCGAGTTGTGAGGTTCGAACTCCAGCAACCTGAGGCTGACAGCTTTGTGGAAGCAGCCACTTAAAGGCCTGAGCTAGGGCCAGGCCCCCTGACATTGCCAGTCTTTTGGAAAACCCACTACTATTATGGACTACTGGACTATATTGGAATATTCTGCTGAGTTCAAGCACCAACACCACATTTTGACATTTGGATTGGATGTGCTTTTGATAGAAGAAGAGACTATTCAATACAATATATTCCTTTACACATTCAAGCCAAGGGAAGAAGGAAGGTCTGAGGAGGATCAGTGCCCTCCTGGGCCCTCTCAGGACATTGCTCCTAGTTTTCCTGTATACCAGTTTCACAAGGTAGTTTTCCATCATGACAATTAATCCTTGCCCATTTTTATCCTTTGATAACCTGGGCAAGGCTGGCTGCTCATATGTGGCTCAAGTACTTGGCCTTCCCATTACCTTTAGTCACCTGCTGCCCTGCTCTGTCTCTGAGTTGTACGTGCTACCCAGCACACACATGTGTATCTAAAACACCTTTGAGCTTGTGCATCCTGTACACTGATTTGTGACTTTTACACCAAGGAGAAATGCTACTTGGAATATTTTTCTCTAACTCAATCTGCATTCTAATAAGCTAAATTAAGGCTGTGACTCAAGAAATAACCATGGTGTCCACTTTAAACATTCTGCTGGTCTTCCCAAAGTCACTTTTAAATGTGTGACACTTTTCTCATTTCAGCCAATTTGAAATAAAAAAAAATTGGTAAAATCTACACAACTCTCACAGTCTCAATGTAACATCTGCATTTTCTAAACATAAAGCCCAGACATTTACAGTGTGGATGCTTGCACTCATTTAAGCTACAAAACTCTGGAAACTCAATTTGTCATAAATATAGAGATGTGCAATAAAGCCAGCCAGGTTTTTGAGAGAAAAATATACCTGCAGTGCACATATTTTCTATGAAGACAAAAACACTTCCATGGCAAAACTCTTACATGTTAAATCTCAAACTTTGTTTATATAATTGGAATCAAAATTAAGTAGAAAATAAAAAATACACAGTTTTAAAATGGATTAGCAAAGTGATATTTAAGTATTTATCATAATTCACACAATCATAGAGCCTAAGATTTCATAGATGATTTCTGACATGAATCATCTCCTACTGATGATTTTTAAGCTTTCATCGAATGGCAAGGCACACTAGATAATTCGGTAAGCGAAGATGCAAATTATCCAACACAGTAGTACATTTGCTGCAAACTGCAGTATCTTTTCTTTTGTCTTAAATTTGTTCATTTTATGATATCATTTTAAAAGACATTCTTAAGGCAATTAAGACTTTGATTTGAAATATTTCATTTCTCCCTATGAAAAGAATAAAAAGTTAACCTGTGTGGTTTCAATTTGTCATTTTATCATTATTTTACAATTAATTCTTATCTCTTATTTGAATATTTTAGAAGAAAAAACATATTCAGCTACACTGATACTCTGGTTCAAATTGCTGTCCTTTATGGGCACTCACAGCTGAGGTGAAGCTTGGTGATGATCCTTGAGATGCAATACTAGTAGGTAAACACAATTCAAATAAATATAATTACTTGTACAGAATAGTTTCAGCAACAAACTGCTCAAATTCAAGTTAGCTCTGTAAATCCTTATTTTCAATCTTTTTCTTCCACCATATCTGTTTATATACAGATATGTTTATATACAGCCATAGGATAATGGTAGCTCACTTATCCAAGTTGCTGTACTATAAATTGAGTGACTTTCCAACAACAGAAATCTATTTCTAGAGGTTTTGAATTCTCAGGATTCCAGGATCACAACACCACAGAGTGGCTATCAAAGGAGGTCCACTGTAGTTGGCTTGTTCTTACTCTGACCTCACTTTACAAAAAGAACATGAGCTCTTTGGTCTCTCACTTACAAGAGCACTAGTCTCATTAATATTAGTTCCTAACTAGGATTAGTGTGCAGCCCATAGCCTTTCCACCTCCTAGAGGATGTAAACAGATGGCCTGAGATGGTGGAGCACACATAGACAATCGCAAAGGTCCAGACCTGCCCCTCTCTGAGAATAGTCTGTACTGTTCTTCCCATTTTCCCCATTTGCTCTGGTCTCTGCCTCCTTTCAGACCAGAAACCCCCAAGTGGCTTTTCCTTTTCATCCTTGTTCATTTTTCACCTATTCACAATCTCATCTCTACTTCTTTCAGATCACTGCCAGATGCATCACTCCAATTGACACAGAAAATCAGACAAGAGTTACAGGTGCAAACAGGCATATCCTCATCTCATATGCACTGCCCCTGAGGCATTGCCCATGTGCAATTCTTATTGGTTAAAAGGCTCTCATTTGGCCATAGAGTTAGGCTGACAATCCAGGATGGGGCAGCCATAGTACTGTTCCTTACAATGATTGCTTCAGCTCAGACCCATTAAATTGTGGTTAGGAAAAAAAACTCTTCAAATTCATTTATACTTTTACTAACAGAAGACCAGCCCTGAACTATCTTTCTTTGTTTCCTTACACATTTATCAAACAAGAAATGAGAGGAACACATACAGGACATCAGAAGATAATTTGTAGATATTTCCCAAATCTAATTGCCCTAGGAAACATTCCTTTTGTTGAATATAATAAATAATTTGTCCCTTTAAAATTATGGGGGTGTGTGCACTTGTGTCTTACAAGTGAAACAATCCTGACTCATGTAAGAAAGGTGGGATTCTGGGAAGGAAGCCAAACCTAAGCCTCTGGAACACTGTCAAGTGGGATCAAGTGGAGCTTACTCTTTTAGGGGCAGTAACCACATGTTGAAAGAAACTGGAGTGGGAACAGATGACGATGAAAAATTCAAAACACAAAGATGATGTAGAAAAGTCAAAATGGAGGTCAAAACTCATGACATTGCTCTAATACAGGGAGGTGAAGCAATCTCCTACATTCCAAATAGCAGAGGAACTGCAAGGGGTTATGAGCAGATAAAGATACCTGGAGAACAGGTGGTAGTAGCTATCAGTTACTTGATCATGGGATACTCAGAATTCTAGAATTTAGGTTAAGAAAAGATCTGCTTAGAGAACTGGGCCACCACCAGACTTGCTTTTCTTAGGGTAAGAATTCAGAAGGAGCTTTTTCACAATGGGTTTGCCATGAGAGCACAGGTGTAGTGAAAACCACCACTAAATCAAAGCCAACATGGGAAAGGAAAAGACTCACATTAATATCATCAGGCGAGTCCACCACCACCTTCCATCTGATCTACAAATGTGGTGTCATTCACAAAAGAGCCACTGAAAAATTTGAGAAGGAGGCTGCTGAGAAGGGGAAGGATTTCTTCAAGTATGTCTAGGTCTTGGACAAGCTCAAAGCTGAGCATGAGTGTAGTATCACCATTGACATCTATCTCCCGGTGGAAATGTGAAATCAGCAAGTATGTGTCCATCATCAATGCCCCTGGACACAGAGACTTCATCAGAAACATGATTACATGCACCTCTCAGGCTGACTATGCTGTCCTGATTGTTACTGCTGGTGTCGGTGAATTTGAAGCTGGTATCTCCAAGAACACACAGACCCATGAGCATGTGCTTCTGGCTTACACACTGGGTGTGAAACAACTAATTATTGGTATTAACAAAATGTATTCCATGGAGCCACAGAACAGCCAGAAGAGATATGAGGAAATTGTTAATGAAGTCAGCACCTGCATTAAGAAAATCAGCTACAACCCTGACACTGTAGCTTTTGTGCCAATTTTTGGTTGGAATGGAACCAAGTGCTAATATGCCTTGGTTCAAAGGATGGAAGATCACTTGTAAAGATGGCAATGCCAGTGGAACCACACTGCTTGAAACTTTGGATTGCATCCTTTGGCCCACTCATCCAACTGACAAGCCTTTGTGGCTGCCCCTCCAGGATGTCTACAAAATTTGTGATTATTGGCACTGTGCCTGTGAAAACTGGTGTTCTCAAACCTGGCATGGTGGTCACCTTAGCTCCAGTCAATGTTACAACTGAAGTCAAGTCTGTTGAAATGCACCATGAAGCTTTGAGTGAAGCTCTTTATGGGGACAATATGGGCTTCACTGTCAAGAATGTGTCTGTCAAAGATGTCCAGTGTGGCAATGGTGCTGGTAACAGTAAAGATGACCGACCAATGGAAGCAGCTGGTTTCACTGCTCAGGTGAATATCCTGAACAATCTGGGCCAGACCAGTGCTGGCTATGCTCCTGTACTGGATTGTCATACAGCTCACATTAGTTGCAATTTTTCTGAGCTGAAAGAAAAGATTGCTGGTCTGGTAAGAAACTAGAAAATGGGCCCAAGTTTTTAAAATCTGGTTATGCTGCCATTGTTGACATGGTCCCAAGTAAGCCCATAAATGTTAACAGCTTCTCTGACTACCCAACTCTGGGTCATTTCACTGTTCATGGTATGAGACAGTCAGTTGCTGTAGGTGTCATCAAAGCTTGGACATGAAAGCTGATAGGGCTTACAAGGTCACCAAATCTGCACAGAAATCTCAGGAGGCTAAATGAATATGAACCCTAACACCTGCACCCCAGTCTTAATCAATGGTGGAAGACTGGTCTCAGAATTATTTTTCCCAATTGGCCATTTAAGTTAATAGTGAAAGACTGGTTAATGATAACAATGCATCAAAAAACCTTCAGAAAGTAAAGAGAATATTTTATGGACCATTGTGTGTGTGTGTGTGTGTGTGTGTGTGTGTGTGTGTGTGTCAGTTTATAAATCAGTAGTTTTTTGTCTTTAAGAGGTTTGGTATCATTTTTTTTCCATAATTTTATTAAGAAAAAAATAGCAGTAAGACAGTTTCAAATCAAATTAGTAGGGCAGTTTAAATAATAAACACATTGTATACTGCCTTCCTAGTGGTTATTTGTTGTACAAGAAGCAGACATGATATCCTATTTACAAACACTATTAGAACAAATCCCTCTATTCACTGAATTAAGAGAATGTAGCTGTATATCTATCCTGACCATTTTGAATGCACAGATACAAAATGGTAATTCATCTATGTCTCCTTTTTGTGTTTAGTTCTATCATTTAAATATTATAGGTGTGTGAACTCAGAAAAATATGCTAAAATAGTCCAGTAGTCCATAATAATATTGCATGAATGGCAATGTCAGAAGTTGTTGACCTGAGTCCCCTACAACTCAACATAACAACATGGCTTTGATTCTTATAATTAGTTTTATATTTTTCTGTCAGATGGTTAAGACCAAGATAAAGCAAGACCTGTGTAACAAGAATGGTAGCTTTTTGATCTGATAAGATCAGTGAAATCCCCTCAGGATTTATTCTGAGATCCTATACCTCAGATTGTAGAACCATTGTCAGTGTCAGCTATGTGGATGAGTCATGGCCATTGCTTGACCAATGTGCTCTCTGTGAAAGCCTGAGAGAAAGGTTTCTCTCCATGTGACTTCCCTTAGGCACACTTTACATGACCGATCACTTTCTTCTTTGACCCCATAACCTACTTGATCAGAAAATTTGGGACACAACTGAGTTAAATGATGTTAGAGTAAAGATTCTCATATGTCCTGAGTCTTTTTTTATTTTTTATTTATTTTATTTTAATTTTTCAACAAATAATACACTGCATATGTTCTTCTTAGTGGTTAATTGCTGTACAAGATGCAGACTTGTGATCCTATTTACAAACACCATTAGA
>NW_004524718.1:5916412-5931032 GCF_000260255.1 Octodon degus
AGAGAGCAGACCCTTGTCTGAGTACTTATTTGTCATGATTTTTTCCAAATTTGTAGGTTGCCTTTTCACTTTATTGGTAATTTCTTTTGACGTGGAAAAACTTCTCAGTAAGAACAGATCCCATGTCCTGAGTCTTAATTGACCTTGGAAGGCTAGGGCCAAAATGATGGCTTTCCTTGTGAACCTCCGTTTTCTCTAATTTTGGTCTGCAAGCTTAGGTTGTTAACCTTCCAGAAGAGAAGCTTATTGTTGTTAACACACAACCTAGGCTGTTGAGCTTAGCCTCACTATTGGTCTGAGTATCAAACATCTTAGACAAAACATGGAGCAGGTATTTTTCATCAAGTATTGATATGTTAAACTTTAAGTCCCTACAGAATATGATGAAAAAAATTTAAAAAATTAAAACATATTTTAAAAATAGGAATAAATAACTATATACGTGTACACGTAAGTCTAGAAATCTAACCATATACAGCATTGTAGTAGGAGAGTACCACAACACTCCTTTTCCTGTCTCTTGATTTCATTCAACACCCCCTTCCTTCTTAAACAAATGTCGACCCAAAAGACAGCATGGCAGCAACCGGTGTGTCATGACAAGCAGCACATATTGAGAAGACCAGAATGACAGACACTCCAAGCATGAACCTACTATTATAAATTGCCATCTTCAGTTGCTTAGCTCACATATGTCAACATATATAGTTAGTCAGGGTGAGAATCCTTCCAATTAACTGCTAAATTTGAAAATCTTCTGAAGATTCTCAGGATCATTGCCTTAGGCATCTTGTACACATAACTGTATGGGTTTGCCTCTGTCATGTTTCCAAGCACCTCTCCTTGCTCTCTCTTCATTGTCTAGTCCTCAAGTTCTTGTTTTCCATTTAATTGTATTATACCTTTCTATTTGTATTTCCTCTTTTGAGTTCTTATACTAGGAAGACTATACTAGTTCTTATACTAGGAAGACTAACGATATTTACACATGTGTGTTTGGTTTATTTCACTTATGAGTATATATTCAAGTGGCATCCACTTAAATATGAATGCATTCGATTTTATCATTCTTTTTGCTCCCAAAATTTTATTAAGAAGGAAACAGCAATGAGACAGTTTCAAAGAAAATTGGTAAGACAGTTTAAATAATTAATACATTGCATACATTCTTCCTAGTGGTTAATTGCTGTAAAAGATGCAGACATGATATCCTATTTACAAACACCATTAAAAAAAATCCCTCTATTCATTAAAAGAATGTAACTATATATCTATCCTAACCACTTTGAATACACAGATACAAAATGGACATTCATCTGTGTCCCTTTGCTTTGTTAAATTAGGTTATTGCAATATTATAAGTGTGTTAACTCAGCGAAATATTCTAAAACAGTCCAGTAGCCCATAATATTATTGGGTCTTCCTCTTGACTGGCAATGTCTGAAATTGTTGACCTGAGTCCCCTACAGCTCAACATAACAGCATGGCTTTACTTCTTATATTTCATTTTTATACTTTTCTGCTGGATGGTTAAGACCAAGGGAAAGCAGGACCTATGCAACAAGAGTTGTAGTTTTTGGGTCTGATAAGGTCAGTGAAATTCCCTCAGAATTTATCCTGAAATCCTGGACCTCAGAATGTAGAACCTTTGTCAGTGTCAGCCATGTGGAAGAGTCACAGCCATTGCTTGACCAATGTGCTCTCTGTGAAAGCTTGAGAGAATGTTTTCTCTCCATGTGACTCTTCTTAAGGAACACTGTACATCATCAATAACTTTCCTCTTTAGCCCCATGATCTTGGTCAGAAAATTTGGGACACTACTGAGTTACATGATGTTACAGTACAAGTTCTCATATGTCCTGAGTCTTAATTGACCTTGGAAGGCTAGGGCCAAACTGTTGGCTTTCCTTGCAGCCCTCCTTGTCCTCTAATTTTGGTCTGCAAACTTAGGTTGTTAACCATCCAGAAGACAAGCTTATTGTTATAACCATACAAGCTAGGCTGTTATGCTTAACCTCACTATCAGTCTGAATATCAAACGTTTTAGGCATAACATGGAACAGGTACTTTTTATCAAGTATTGATATGTTGAACTTTAAGTCCCTACAGAATATGATAAAAAAAATTTAAAAATTGGAATGTATTTTTAAAAATAGGCACAAAGAACTATATACTTCTTATGTTTACGCATAGCCCAAAAATTTAACCATATACAACCATGAAGCAGGACAGTCCCACAATATTCCTTTTCCTATCTCTTGCCTTCATTCATCACCCCCTTCTTTTTGAACAATTATCTACCTGGAAGATGGCACAGCAGCAACTGGCTATTCATGACAAGAAGACCATATTCAGAAGACCAGAATGAGAGGCACTCCAACCATGAAACTACTATTACAGATTAACATCTTCAGGGCAGTTGCTTAGTTCACAGGTACCAGTACATATAGATAGTCAGGGTGAGAATCTTTCCAATTAACTGCCAGATTCAAAAATCTTCTGGAGATTCTCAGGATCATTGCATTGCCCATCTTCTACATATAACTGTATGGCTTGACATTGTCATGTTTCTTAGCTCTTCTCCTTTCCCTCTCTTGACTACTTAGTCCTTGAGATGCTGCTTTCCTGTTACTTGTATTATACCTTTCTATTTGTTTTTCTTCTTTTGAATTCTTATACTAGGGAAACTATACGATATTTCCACATGTGTGTCTGGTTTATTTCACTTATAAGTATATGTTCAAGTGTCATCCACTTCAATAAAAAGGCTTGAAGTTCATCATTCTTAATAGCTGAATAATACTCCATTGTGTAAAAATAACACATCTTCTTCAACTTTTCCTCAGGTGATGGACTCTTTGTTGTTTCCAAGATTTGGCTATCACAAATTGTGCTGCTATAAACATAGGCACACATATATCCCTATGATATGATGTTTTCAGATCCTCTGAGAAAATTCCCAGTAGAGGAACAGCTGGTTTAAATGGGATTTCCAGTCCAACTTTTCTAAGGAGTCTCCACACTGATTTCCATAAAGGTTGCAGCAGTCTCTCCCACCAGCAGTGGAGAAGAGTTCCTTTTTCCCCACAGCCTCTCCAACAATTGTTGTTGGGTGATTTCTTTATGATAGCCATTCTTTCTGGGGTGAGATGATATCTCAATGTGGTTTTAATTTGCATTTTGCAGATGGCTACTGATTTGGAGCATTTTTTCATATATTTATTCACTTCTTTAAATTCAACCTCTGAGAAGCATGTTTTCATCTCAGATGCCCATTTCTGTATTGGGTCTTTAAATTTAGGGCCCTAGTATTTTTTAGTTCTTTATAAATTCTAGAGAGCAGACCTTTGTCTGAGTACTTATTTGTCATGATTTTTTCCAAATTTATGGGTTGCCTTTCACTTTGTTGGTAATTTCTTATGACATGAAAAAACTTCTCAGTAAGAGCAGGTCCAGTTTTTAATTCTTTCAAATGTTTCCCATTTGATTTGATTTTTGTCATGAAGTCTTTGCCTACCCCTATGTCTTCAAGAGTTCCACCTACTTTCTCTTCCAGGAGATTTAGTGTCTCTGCTTTAATGTTTAGATCTTTAATCCATTTTGACTTTAGCTTAGTGCATGGTGATAGACCTGGGTCAAGTTTGAGTTTTCGGCATGTAGAGAGCCAGTTTTTCCAGCACCATTTGTTAAAGAGGCTATCTTTCTTCCAGTGAGTATGTTTGGCCCCTTTGTCAAAGATAAGGTGGCTGAGTGTGTTCGTAGGGGCTTCAGTATCTTCTAATCTATTCCACTGATCCTCAGGTCTATTTCTTTGCCAGTACCATGCTGATTTTATCACAGTAGCCTTGTAGTATAATTTCAAGTCAGGAATTGTAATGCCTCATACATTGTCTTTATTGCCCAGGATTGCCTTTGCTATTCTAGGTCTTTTCCAGTTCCAGATAAATTTTAGGAATGATTTCTCTACTTCTGTGATGTATGTTGGTGGTAGTTGGATAGGGATTGCATTAAATCTGTGCAGCAATTTTGGGAGTAAGGCCTTCTTCACAATGTTGGCTCATCCTATCCAGGACAATGGGATATCTTTCCATTTTCTGAAATCCTCTACGATCTCTTTTTTAAGAGTACTGTAATTTTCCTTGAAAAGATCTTTGACTTCTTTAGTTAGATTAATTCCAAGGTATTTCATTTTCCTCGGTGCTATTGTAAAAGGTATTGTTTCTATAATTTCCCTCTCAGTGTGTTTGTTGTCTGTGTAGAGGAATGCTATTGACTTTTGGGTATTGACTTTTTAACATGCCATGCTCCTGAATTTCTGCATTAATTCTAGTAGCTTCTTGGTGGAGTTTTTTGGGTGTTCCAAGTAAAGTATCATGTCATCTGCAAATAATGATAATTTAGCTTCTTTACTATTCTTATTCCTTTTATTTCTTTCTCTTGTCTAATGGCTGTAGCTAATGATTCCTGAACTGTATTGTATAAAAGTGGTGATAGAGGACATCCTTGTCTTGTACCACATCTAAGAGTAAAAGATTTCAGTTTTTCCCCATTTAGGATTATGTTAGCCATTGAGTTTTCATAAATGACTTTTACCATATTGATGTAGAGGCCATCTATTACAATTTTTTGTAGGACTTTGAACATGAATGAGTATTGGACTTTCTCAGAAGCCTTTTCTGCATCAATGGAGTTGACCATCTGGTTTTTAGTTTTCTCTCTATTGATAGAGTATATTACATTTATAGATTTTCCAATATTGAGCCATCCTGGAATCCCTGCTATGAATCCTACCTGGTCATGGTGTATCATCTTCTTGATGATTTGCTGTATTCTATTTGCTAGGATTTTGTTGAGGGTTTTGGCATCTATGTTCATGAGGGAGATTGGCTGTAGTTCTCTTTCTTAGTTGCGTCTTTCCCTGGTTTTGGCATCAGTATAATACTTGCCTCCAGGAATGATTTTGGGAGGATTGTTTCCTTTTCAATTTCATGGAAGAGTTTGAGGAGTATTGGGACTACATCTTCTGTAAATGTCTTGTAGAATTCAACTGTGAATCCGTCTGGACCTAGACTTTTTCTTGTCGGTGGTTTTTAATTATATCTCATATTTCATTGGCTGTTTTTGGGCTATTGAGAGTGGTTATATCTTGTCAACTGAGTTGTGGTAATTTGTTCCTTTCTAGGAATCTGTCCGTTTCTTCTGTGTCTTCTATTCTGTGAGAGCAAAGATTCTCAAAGTAGCTATTGATAATCTTTTGAATTTCCACTGAGTCTGTGGTAATTACACCCTTTTCATTCCTTATTACTTGTATTTGAATTATTTTTCCTCTTTTTGATTAGGTTAGCTAGGGGCTTATCAATTTTATTTAGTCTTTCAAAGTACCAGCTTTTTGCTTTTTTAATTTTTGAATTGTTTTCTTCCTCTCAATTGAATTAATTTCTGCTCTAAAATTTATGATTTCTTCCCGCATTTGGGCTCTGGGTTTGCTTTGGTCTTCCTTTTCCAGTTGTTGAACATGCAAAATTAGGGTATTTATTTGTTCCCATCCTGTTTTCCCAATGTGTGAGTTCACTGGTATGAATTTCCCTCTGAGAATTGCTTTCATCGTATGCCATAAATTCCGATAAGTTGTGCTTGAATTTTCATTGAATTGTAGATATTGTTGAATTTCTTGTTTAATTTCCTCTGTGACCCACTGGTTGCTGAGGAAGGTGTCATTTAATTTCCATGTATTTAAGGTTTTTTTCTGCTTTCTTTTGTCATTTATTCTCAGTTTCATTGTAATGTGGTCAGATAATGTGCATGGGATAATTTCTGTTTTCTTATATATACTTAAGCATGACCTATGGACCAGTATTTGGTCTATTTTAGAAAATGACCCATGTGCAGCTGATAAAAAGGTGTATGCAGCTCTGTTTGAATGGAACACTCTGTATAGGTCCACCAAGTCCGTTTGTTTCAAGCTCTGGTTCAGTTCTGTTATTTCTTTTCTAAGTTGTTGTCTGGTTGACCTATCTTTTGGGGATAAGGGAGTGTTATGGGCTCCTGTTAAGTTTGTGGTATTGGATAATAGATTTTTCATGTCCATTAAGATTTGCTATATGTATTTGGGTTCTCCCTTGTTTGGTGCATACATATTCATGAGTGTTACCTCTTCCTGGGTTGAATTAGAGACTGTCTGAGAATAAGATTGCTACCCACGCTTTTTTCTGACATGCTGGGGCATTAAATATTGTGTTCTATCCTTTGACTTTCAGCCTATGAATGTCTTCATGAGTTAAATATGTTTCTTGTATACAGCATATTCTTGGATTTTGTTTCCTAATCCACTGTGCTAGTCTATTTCTCTTAATTGGTAAAGTGAGTTCATTTACATTTATGGTTATAATTGAGATATATTGATTTACAATTGACATGTTATTTACCTGTTGTCATTTACTCCTTTTTCTCCTTTGTTTAAATGTTTGCCCTGTTTAATTGGTTGCTTCTGATCTCATTCATGGAGTTCTGATCACTTTGGTCCCTCTCTAGAACACCTTTCTTTAGCCTGTGTAGGGTTGATTTTGTCATCATGAAATTCTTTAGCTGTTCTTTGTCATGAAAGTATTTCACTTCTCCATCAAACTTGAAAGAGAGTTTTGCAGGGTATATTGGCCTGGGCTGGAATTTGTTTTCATAGAGGACTTGAAGTACTCTGCTCCATGCTCTTCTTGCCTTCATGGTTTGTGCAGAGAAGTACTCCATAATTCTGATGGGTTTTCCTTTGAATGTGATCTGCTTCTTTTCTCTAGCAGCTTTCAGTAGATTATTCTTGTGCTGAATTTTTGGGTTCTTGACTATTATATGTCTCAGTGTGTTTTTCATTGGGTTGAGGTTACTTGGCATTCTGTATGTTTCAGTTACCTGAATGTCAGGTTGTTTCCTCATATTCGGGAAGTTTTCTGCTATTATTTCTGCCTATATTTTTTAATGTCATTTTTATTGACTCCTTTTTTCCCCTTGATGCCTATTAGTCTCATATTGTTCATCTTTGCATCACCTTCAGGTGATGGATTATTTTTTCCTGCATCCTAGTTGTTTTTAAGAGATCCTTTCTTACCTTTTCACTAGCTGCATGAGCGTCTACAAGATCTGAAACTTTGTTTTCACTTTCACTTAAACAGTTTTGCAAGCTTGTGATTGAGATTTTAATTTCACCTATATCTCTTTGACTCTGCTTCATGCGATCTATTTCTTTCCTGTATTGCTCATTCAAGGAATCTGTCATTTTTCTAATCTCCTCTATTTTTTTATCAATGTCTTCTTTAGAAGCAATTATAAATTCTTTTACTGAAGTTTTTTATTCAGATTGGGTTTCCTCCCTATTTTTCTGTGGTTGATTCTTTACTTCAAATGCTATGAGTTCTGAGAATTCTTTTTTTATTTCAGAAAATAATTCTCCTCTGAGTTTCTCTATAACTTTCTGCTGTTGCTTATTTAGTATCGACGCTATTAATTTGTACATTTGAGCTAAGCTAGTAGAAAAGATTTCCGCTCTGAGTTCCTCTATGACTTTCTGCTGTTGCTGATTTACTATAGAAGCTATCAATTCATACATTTGAACCGATCTAGTGTCCTCCTCACTTGTTCTGAGTGGGCATTCGGTTTCCTCCATATGTTTCTGCATTTGATTCTTTATTGCAGATGTTATTAATTCAGCAATTTCTTTTTTCATTTCCAATCTGAGTTCCTCTATACCTTTCCGCAGCTGTTTCTTTATTTCAGAAGCCATTGACTCATTGCTTTCAGCTGTGTGATTCCTGCTTTGTTCTGTGTTAGTGTCCTCTGCACTTGTTATGGGTGGGCTTGGGTTCTGAGTTCACATTTTGCTCCTTCTCATTGTCATTTTGTGTAGCACTGTCTTCTGACCTTTGTTGTAGATCTTTGTTGCAGTTATAACCTTAGCACCTACTGAAGTTCAGGTGCAGATTTACAAAGTTTGGATTTATCCTGCTGTGCCTGGCTTGGGTCTGGCTGCTGTGCTCAGCTCCTTCCTGCTACTTCTCTTGGGGGTGAACCTGTTTTGTCACTCTGTCAAGATGTTCTGCTCCTGGACTAGCTGGGTGGTTCTCTCCCCTACACCCTCTGCAGGGATTGCAGCTGCAGGGTTTCACCCCAGGCCTGTATGTCAGGCCTGAGCTGAGTCTGGAGGGGACAAGGTGGAGTAGGGGGGAGAGACAGCTACACTCACCGGGCCTGGAATATGACTGGATCTGGTGGTTCCTGGAATGCAACAGAATTTCCTACTCTGTGGGCAGGGAGTGGGTGTGTACTACGGAGTGATGGGGGGCCTCCCAAGAGTGTGAAAGAGGGTGTCACCCATGCTGTGCCAGGGCTAGGACCAGTAGTTCACGCCAGCACAGGATAGCTGGAAGCTCTCCCACACACTCAACCGGCCTGAGCTAGGACTGCATCTGGGGTTTCCCAGAATGCGGCAGAAATTCCTCCTGGGCAGGTGGGGTAGGGGAAGTGCTGCAGAGTGGTGGGGGTCATCCCAAGGGGGTGGAAGAGAATCTCACCCATGCTGTGCCTGGGCTGGGACCAGTAGGTCCCACTGGCACAGCATAGCTGGAAGCTCTCCCACACACTCATTGGGCCTGGGCTAGGACTGGTTCTGGGTGTTCCCGGAACACGGCAGAAATTCCTACTCAGCAGGCAGAGTGGGGGATGTGCTGCAGAGCGGTGGGGTGCGTTCCAAGGGGGTGGAAGTCGGTCTCACCCACGCTGCACCTGGGCTGGGACCAGTATGTTCTGCAGGTGCAGGGTAGCAGGAAGCTCTCCCACACACTCACTGGGCTTTGGCTAGGACTAGGTCTCTATCATTCTTTATAGCTGAGTAATATTCCATTGTATAAAAATACCACATCTGTTCCATCCATTCATATCATAGTGGTATACGTGTACTATGTTTATAGCAGCACAATTTGTGATAGCTAAATCTTGGAAACAACCAAGATGCCTGTCACCTACAGAATGGATAAATTATAAGTTCTTAAAATCAATACTTTTTAAATAAACAACTTGACCAAAAATCTATCACAGAATTTTGAGATTCATTAAAAGAAAATTTAATGAGAGGGGGAAAAAAGCATTCAGAAGGATTCTCAATCTCAAGGAAGGAAAGCCACTAGTTTTTCTCTTCTCTGTAACACTGGTGGATCTCTTGTACATTATTCAGAGAATGGTACTTCTTGGAAATATGTCTCAATGTCAATAGAAATCTCTGATTCTTTCAGAGGACACTTATAAATAGTATGCTTACCCTGGGGTATTTTTGAGCAGGCAGCTTTCCTCTGGGTTTGAGCTCTGAGCCTTTCCTCTTGTTACATTAGACTCCCTACAGAGAGGAGGAATCAGGGCCCTTGGAGTCAGCTGCTCCTTGGTGCTGCAGCATCACTTGGCAGATGGAACTTTATGGCTAGGTTTTGGGGAAGGCATTTCTTCCTGACATTGCCAGGAATTTAGGACAGTTTCTTCCTGGTTCATGAAAGTTGTATTTGTAAACACTGTCATTTTAGCTATCTGATACTCAGTATGCTCCTAGAATGATAATTTGGAAGCACATTATAATTAGCAATGTTTTAATCGATGTGATTTTTACCATTTATGTTTAGCTATGATATTAAGTAAGGATGCAACCACTGCCAGAAGTCCATGGAGACTGGGGAGGAACTGAATAAAAGACAGGCTGTAGTTTACAAATCAGTGGTGAAAAATTCATTGCAGTTTATAAAGTACTGAGTATGCTTTGCAGCCAACAATATATAAAGTAAGTTCATTATAGTTCACCTGAGCATCAACCATTTCATAAGAGTAGAGTCTTATCACACAGAAATGTTACTTTCAGAAGAGTGTTTCTTAAACCCAAATTTGGCTATATTAAGAATTATTCTTAAACTTTCTTAAATTTAGACAAGAAAATTTATGCCTCTGATATGAATGTAACATTGAGCTTTCCACCTCCAGCCTCAGCAGAGAGAGGAGTCCCCACCATGTCTGCCCATCTGCAGTGAATGGCATTGTGAAACTTCTCCAGCTTCCTAATCAAGCAGAATAAGCAGACATACAGCACGGAGACCTGAAGGCCCACAACTCTTTTTTGCTACAATGGGCTGATTCACTGAAAGACGGTGGGCGTGGAGACTGTGGCCAATGGCAAGGGGGTTGTGGTGGTCATGAAGCGGAGATCCGGACAGTGGAAGCCAGCCACCTCCTAAGTGAGCAGTACCATCAACAAGAGTGAGTGCACGTACCACCCTCAGCAGCATCCACCACAGGATCTGAAAGAACAAGTACCGCCTGGACCTGTGCATGGCTGCCATATGCAGAGCCACCACCACCCAGAGCAGCCAGAAGCCCATGTTGGTAAAAAGGAAGCAGACCCACCCACCAAGAGTGCCTGTGCTGCCCCCAGCAATAAAGAGCTTTCCTTGGTCCTTGGCCATGTCTCACACACACACACACACACACACACACACACACACACACTGAATTTACATTGAATAAGTTCAGAACAGGCACTTGGCCGTAGAGTACACATAGGTCACAGTTCTACCAATGCACCAAAGTGAGGCTCAACGCTTGAAACATCATCGTTGGCTCCTATTGCTAAGTAATGAACAAAATGTCTTTTAAATATTAGAATAAAATTAATGTGGCAGCAACTTGCACAATTTGGGAATGTGTTTAAGTTAACAATTCCATGGGAGAGGAGGAAGACTCTAAATATGCTTCATTTTTGATAGAAACACAGAATGGTTTGTTTATCTTCGGATAGGGATCTCACTGAATCCTAGCTTTGACTGCACCGGGTGAAAGAATAAGAATGATTGGGTCCATGTTGCTTTTAATGGCTGATGTAGTGGATGTCTAACAGGTGGTCAACTTATTACATGTAGCTGAATTAAACTGACATGATGCTGATTGCAGGAGGAGGGTTGTTGCCAGCAGCATAAAAGGCAGAAGAAGAGAAGCTGCTGGAACGCTGTTAGAGATGCTGTTCAGAGAAGCTGTTGGAAGCTGCTCGTTCTCCTAGGCTGCTCTGCCGGAGGACCTTGTCATGCTGGCTTTCTTGATGAACTTTGGGGAAGTTTGAGTCCTCATCTTGAGCGTCGCTTCCTGGCTCTGGAGGGGAAGATGGTACACCACTCATCCTCATGAAGAAGCTTGTTACCCTGGCTTTCCTGACAGGAACTCAGCTTTCCTCATTGCTGGGGAAGTGCAGGACTTCACTGTTGCTGAGGATGGCTTGCCTTGGGCATGGCTTCCTGGCTCCAGTTCAGGATTCCTCAGCTTGCTAATACAGATCCTTCATCCCACTAGCATAGACTTCCTAGCTTCCCACTGGCCTTGGGGCCTTTCCAGCACAGATCTGTGAAGTGGGCCTGTATGAGACTTTTTTGAGGGCTCGAGGCATCCAGTTGGACTGGTGGTAGGCATTGTTATGAGTTCTAGGTGCTCAACTGGATTCTTTAGTGTTTAGTGTATAGATAGATTTCCTGCACTTATTGTATATAATTTGTTGGGTGATTCATTATAAAATATGTCCCATATGATATTTTTTCCCATGCAAAAACACTCCCAACCATGACAGCTGATATCAAGGCAATAGCAGAGAAGGTCCATCTCAGAGTGATGATCATACGTAACTAAAAGTAAACTGCTGAGCCGATCCCATTTGGGCTGAAACATTGTCTATAGAGTTTCTAAAATTTTGTGAAATAAAGGAATAGCCTATGGGACTACATAAGTTATTTCAGATAAGATAACACATATGAAGTCAACTTAGATCTTAGTAGCAGTATAAAATTTCAATTTGACTACTTACAAATTATGAAGTGATATGTATCATGTTGATCCCGTGTGGGGCCTCCAATGTATTTCTTTTATAGGATGCCATTGGGAAAAAATATTACAAATCCTCCTTCTTATTCCAGTTCCACCCCCAGTGCCCTTGACTTCAGAAGTTACCCATGACAGTCTCTCTTCAACCTGTACAGAATGACTTACTTGTCAGTCTAAAATAATCCATATTCAGAGCTTCTTCAAATTGAACCTCAGCAGTAGTTTAGCTCTTTTCACAGATGGTGTTAATTAGATAATGTAGTCAAATTTAATTGATACTTTTGTTCTTACTGTTCCTGTTTGTTGCCTAATAGCATAATGGGAAAGAGTCTGAACTTTAAGAAGAAATCTGCGGGTGTGAATTCCTGTTCTTTCATTTACCTGTTCTTTCATCTTAGGTGACTTTGGACTATTTTCTTTGCCTCTTTAAGTTCTAATGTCTCCATCTGTAAAATTAGATCAATATCTATTTCATAATATTGTTGTGAAAATTACTTAATAAATTTTAAATTCTTCATACCTCCAATGGTAGTGGGTCTTAAATGTTAATTTTCATAATAATCACTTTAGGAACTTTTATAAAAATAGCAGTGCTTTTGAAGTTTCTGATGCAAAGATCCAGGAAGGGGCCTGAGATCCCATATCTATTGAAGAAACACCTCTGGTATCTCTGACTCAAGTGTTCTAAAAAGCATACAGTGCTGCAAAAATGCTATATTAAGCTTTCAAGGCTGTTGATTTCCTTTCCTTTCCCTCCCAATATAGGGTTGCAAACAATGCATAGGAATTTGATTTTGGGTCCAGACATCATTCCCAAATATCAGTTATTTCAGGACTTTATTGATGTTTTCAGTGACCCAACTTTATTCCATCTATATCTGACATCACACTGCTGTAACTCAGAGAAAAATGGAAGCCATCAGGTAGGAATTGTGCCAAATTTACAAACTGGCTTCTTTTCACTCACTAGCTAATACGTACTTCATGCATGATACATGCCAGACATGATTCTAAGCCAGTAATCAGGATTTATGGTCCATGGGTAAATCCTATTTGCTACCTATATTCACAAGTAAAGTTTTGTTGAAGCAGAGCCTCATTCATTTGTACATATCTGTAGCTGCTTTTGTACTACAATGGTAGAGTCAAGGAGTTATAATAAAGACTGTTTGACCCTGTGTCTTAGGTGTTTTGGGCTCCTGCTACACTGTAAAATACAAATACAAAACACTATAGTCTAGATAATTTATAAATGAGAAATATTTGCCATGGATGGTGCTGTATACCTGTTGTTCCAGCAAGCCAGAGCCTAGGGCAGAAGGATCAAGGTTAACCTAACTAGACCTGTCACAAGAAAATCAATCTTTGTTTCTCACAGTTCTGCAGGGTGGAGAGTCCAAGAGGAAGACAGTAGCAGACTGAGTCTAGGAGGCCCTGCTCCTTGTAGAAGTTGTAGTCCAGCTATTTCCTGGCAGGATACAGAGAAAAGCAAGTTCCTCTGATCAGTTCATAAGCACACAAATCCTGCACACAGCAGGACTTTTATGGTACAGCAGCCCTTCAGTGGCCCCTGCCTCTAAATAGCATCACCTTGAGGTTTAGTATTCAACGTATGAAGTGAGGAAGGGAGATGCAAATACTCAGAGAATAATACCCTGAAAGCCCAAAATATTTATTCTGTTCCTTTTAGAAAAGTTTGGGGTTGGGGAGCTAGCTGGACAGTCTATTGCCTGCCTGAACAAGTGCCTGCCTGGCAAGAGCAAGGACCCAGTTTCGTTCCCTGGTACCACATGCTGTGCCAGGTTCTCACTGCCATGCTGGCCACTGAAACTGGATATGGTGGTGCACATCTTTCATCCCAGCAGTGGGGCAGCTGAAACAGGAGGATCACTATGAGTCAGAGCTGTTTAGCAACACCTCGTACTAAATAAAGAAATAAAAGATTTTTTTTAAAGAAAATCAAAGAAGTTCACTGATTGCTGACCTAGGGTGGATATTTTGGACATCATTTCTCTTATGAACCCATTATTTTCTCCTTGGTACTCCTAAACACCTAGATTTTCCTGTTCACTTCAAGAATAGTTCAGTATATAATCTGTCATTTCAGTAATCAACAGAGTTCTCAAAAGACAGTGCTTTACAAGTACATTTCAAATGTCCTTATATATGTCATTGGATAGTGGCCAAAGTAAGCTATAGAGTAGAGTGAAATTATACCATAAGTTACATTTGATCAATTTGAGCACAAAAAGTGTAATATTTTGGAGGTAAACCTATCAGATTAAAATCTGAACAAACTGGAGTTTAGAGAACCTAAGATGGAGCCAGAGCAAATGCTGTAGCTTTATTTTATTTATTTATTTATTTATTTATTTATTTATTTATTTATTTTAATGTATTTACTGCCGGGTCTACAGGGTATTCAGCTTCTCACTACATAGGTCAACTGGTAGTGATCCTTCCTGTTTTCAGCCTCCCAAGCACTGGGATTACAGGCACGTGCCACCACACCCAGTTTTAGTCACTTTCTCAGGGTGCCCTGAGGGTGGTTCCAGCTTAGCATGCCGGGGATCAAACCCCGACTGCTGAGCTCTGCCTAGACAGGAGCTTTAGTCCACTGAACTATCTGGTCAGCCTTCCTTTCTTCTTCTTCTTCTTCTTCTTCTTCTTCTTCTTCTTCTTCTTCTTCTTCTTCTTCTTCTTCTTCTTCTTCTTCTTCTTCTTCTTCTTCTTCTTC
>NW_004524718.1:5931132-5944143 GCF_000260255.1 Octodon degus
TCTTCTTCTTCTTCTTCTTCTTCTTCTTCTTCTTCTTCTTCTTCTTCTTCTTCTTCTTCTTCTTCTTCTTCTTCTTCTTCTTCTTTTTATGAATGCTGTAGCTTTAGCAGCAGAAGTTTCTTAATGCTGGAGTCCAGATGTTGAGCTGACAAATGGCTGAACTGTTACACAGTCAGCCTCCCATTCCCTCCAATGCTCAAAGCACAGGTTCCAGAGCCATTTCCTAGAGATGGTTCACCATCCCTGCCAAGAGCACCAGAAAGGGCAAAGGAGAAATGCCCTTAAGGCAGTGATGGTGAACCTTCTAGAGACCAAGCGCCCAAACTGCAATCCCAAACCCACTTATTTATCACAACATGCCAACATTGCAATTTAACAAGAATACTGAGGTTTTGGTTTAGGAAAAACAACTGTTATCCAATTGGCTCACATGTCAACAGAGAGGGCTCTGTCACTCAATGCAGCAGGCACACAATAAGTTTGCCACCACCTCAGGGAAAACAGAGTACTATTAGGCAAGGGTTATAATTTAAATAGACAAGAAAATACCACCAGCTCCTTGAGAAAGAGCTCAAAGCTCAAATTCTATTTCCCAAATCTATTTAGGCTTAGATTAAAGAGGTTATATAAATCTGAAATGAGGCATTGTTCAAGAAGCCAGTCCTTCTTGACAAAATAGCGTGAGGTTCGCTTCAATGAGCTTTTCCACTAGCTCTTTCTGCCCACATCTCACATGTGCAGCCTCTACTGATGTTTTAGTACTTTTACACACAATGACTGGGTGTGGCATTCACACTTCCTCTCCACCCCTTCTTGTTGGCTGGGTCCCCAAAGGATCCTTTCCCCTTCATTCCTTTTTGACAGAAACACAAGATCACTAAGTAGAGATACTGAACATTAAATAAAAATAGGTTTGCTTTTAATTCATTAAATGAACACTTAATTCCTTAATGTGCACCAATACGGTATTGCCCTAAGCCCTTTAATCTTACAAATAGTAATTCATTAGTAAACACAGAGAAATAGGTAACTAATTTTGTGGACAAGAAAACTGAGAATAACAGATACAAAATAACTTAAAATCTCCCCAGAAATCATAAAGCTAGTGACAGAGCCAGTGTTTCAATTTAAGCAGTTTGGCTCCAAACTTATTTTCTTAACTTCAAAACCAAATTGCTTCCTTTAACAGTGCAGTTTACTGATCCACAAAAGGATTGGAAACATAATAGTAATCCAATTAACCACTAAAGATCTGTTAAAATAAGAATTTAATTATGTAGGTTAAGTTTTGTGAAATTTCATGTTGCAAAATATAGTATACAAAACCATCACATGTTAATGACCAGTATCTACCAAGGCATGATCCATTTAAGTCTTATTTATTTATTTATTTATTTATTTATTTTATGCAGGGTTTCACTACACAGCTCAGACTCATAGTGATCCTCTTGCTTTCTGCATCCCTAGTGCTAGGATTACAGGGATGCACCACCACACCAGGACTCCATTGCCAGCTCAGTGCACCTGGGGGTGGGGCCGGCATGGCATGTGGTGCCAGGGATTGAACCCTGGTCCCTACACTTACCTAAGCAAGCATTTAGTCTTCTGAATTGTCTCACCAGCCCTCATTTAAGTATTTACTGTCTTTTTTAAAAAATGATTTACACAAGCATATGAAAAACATGTATTATGGGGTCGGGGAGATGGCTCAGTGGAATAAGCGTTTCCCTGGCAAGTGCAAGGGCCTGAGTTCAATCCCCGGTTCTGAAAAAAAAACAAAAAACAAAAAACAAACAAACAAAAACCCATGTATTACCCTGGTATCACTTGGAGACACCAAAAACCTATGTTTATGCAATGGAGAGATGGATATCTATCTAATCCCGACTTTTTTAAAAAATGTGTTTTGTACGGGGTCTATAGAGTCTCACTGCACAGATCAGACTTAGAGTGATTCTCCTGTTTTCAGCCTCCCAAGCTCTGGGATTATAGGCATCCACCACCATTCCCAGTCTCAGTTGCCAACTCAGCCACCCCACAGATGGGGCAGACTCAGCACGCTGGGGATCGAACCCCAGTCCCTGTGGCTGCCCAAGCAGGCACTTTAATTCACTGAACTATCTGGCCAGCCCCTAATCCAGACTTTAAAGGACATAAAAGAGACTTTTGGAAGTCAGATCTGTAGCCTCTATAGAAAAGAGGAAGACCATCAGATGGATTATAGGAGTTTGCATCTAGATTCCAAGGTAAAAAGCTGTGTATTGAATACTGTCATTTGAAAAAAAAAGTAACTCAAACTAGAGTATAAACATAAACAGTTCAGTGATGTTTGTATTTAAATTTCTATTTTAAAATTAGTGTTTTAGTCACACTAGTTATATTTCAGGTGTGCTAATGGCTGTTCTGTTGAGCAGTGTAGGTATAGATCAATTTCATCCAATAGTAGTTTATTGGACAGTGCTGCTCCAATGGGCTATTATTTTAAAAGGTTAATTTTTAAGTCAAACCTATCACTTATGAAACAGATGTGATGCAGGGGCAGTGGCTGTTGACAGTGTTGGAGGATATAAAGACATTCCAATAAGCCTTCACACATTAAGTTAAAAAGATTATGAATTAAATCTGAAGAAAAGATGTTGGGGACCACAAATGCACAATGGTTAATTTTAGATACTTCCCTAAAGATTAAATAGAGGCTTGGTATTATCAGTATCGCTGGTTTGAGATTTCCTATTATCTCTTTAGGGATAGGCCATCCTCTCCCACTGACTAAGACCAAAACTAAAACCACTAAGGTTACAAGACACTCCAAGGCTCAGTCCTTATTAGCATAAGATCACTTCCGCCTTCTTGAGTCATTCAATAATCCCCTCCTCAATCAATAAATGTTGAGGTTCTGGCTGATTCTTGGCCTTTTCTTTCTTGGGAACAATTAGTCATCTTGGATCTCCAGTGTACCACCATTTTGTTTCTTGCTCTTTGTTTCTCTTTAGCTGAGTGCCACCACAACACCTGGCAGGAGACTGGAGGCTTACTACAGTAAAAGGGATCCTTTGAAAGGAGGAAAAGAACAAATTCAATTAGAAGAGTGTCTTTCATACTTGTCCCAATTTAGTTACCAGGATGGTCTGCAAAAACCTCACTTCTCTTCTTATCTATGACTTTTCCATGGCCAGGCTTTCCATACTTTTAGCTAATAACCAGAATCTCCAACCTGACTTGTGGCCATCACTATCTCAAGGATTTTCTTTCCTTGCAATTGTACCAAAACTTAGTTAGGACAGTGGTCTTAACTTCCCCTCCATTTCCTGCCATGCCCTGGTCTTGGTTTATAGCTGGCAACAATAGATCCTAAATTCCATGAGGACAGATACCAGGCCATTATCTGGCCAGAGGAACACCTCACCAATAATAACTTTTATACATTTATTCATGGGAAGAGTGGATGTACATTTTAGAAATATTACTGGCAGCAAGGTGGGAAATAAATTGAGGTAGAGTTGGGGGTGGCAAGCCACAAAATACAGAACTAGTTGGAAAGTGTCATCATAATAGTCCATGGCTATTCAGAAGCTATTGGATCATGGAGGTGAATCCACTCAAGAGTTTTAGAACTAAACCTGTGGAAAAGAGATGGGGTCTGCCCACTACAGCTGTGGCCCAAAAGGGTAAGTCTCCCACCCCAGCTGCCCCCTGCCCTTTCCTTTGCCTTCTATCTCCTGAATGCCATAACCCAAGTACCTTCTTTCCACCAGACTCTTCTACTATGCCCTTCCCACCCTGGAGCTGAGTAACTATGAACAAAACCTTTTAAAAAACATGAGCCAAAATAGACCACTTGTGTCAGAGTTCATTAGAGGAATAGATTTAATATAAATATATAATACAATATCTGGAGGATTTACAAAATAGGCTTATGATAGTTGTCTGTGGAGTCAAGGGTGGGAGGGTGCAAAAGGGCCATCTATGTGCCGTGGAGCCAGGGGATCCAACTGAAAGTTGAGAGACTGGAGCCCACTGCACGGTGGGTCCCAGGCAAGTCTCCAGGGAAAGTAGAATTGTCTGAGTGAGAAGGCTGAGGGGTCCAGGGTGGATGGCCAATGAGACAGGAGACAAATGTCCAATGTGATGGACTGGCCTGGCGATCCAGCAGAGAATGGTGAGAGAATGAACGTTTCTGTTTTAGACTATCATAGATGAGGAAATACGTTACATCAGCGCTAGGAAACTAATACAGTTTCTGACTTAAAAATCTGTTAAAGTATTTGTTGCTTATATATATGGCTTAAACATTATCTGGGCAAGTAACTCTTTGCTTAATTTGAAAAACAAATTTTACTTCCATAAAATGGCAGTAAGTTAATATTAATGCCTACTTATCTCTTGGTTCTGAATGAATGCTTCCCAGCCATAATAATTAAATATGGGCCTGTTTTGGCCATAGCCTTTTACAACTTAGCATCAGGCTCTTATGTAATTTCTTGTGCATTAATCCTGAAAATGCACTTATCTATTTCTCTATTCACAGCCAATGAAGACAATACAATGTATTGTCAACACAGAAATATAGACATAAATAAAACATTGTTGACTTAACCATTTACTTGTATTTATTTCGTGTGTGTGTGTGTGTGAGTGTGTGTGTGTTTTAGTACAGGGTCTACAACGTCTAACTACACAAATCATACTCATAGTGATCCTCCTGCTATCAGCTTCCCAAGCTCTGGGATTATAGGAGTGTGCCACTATGCTCGGTCTCATTTGTCTTCTCAGTGTGCCCTGGGGACAGGACTGGAACGGCATGCCAGGGATCGAACCCCGGTCCCAGCACCTAAAACAGGCATTTTAATCTGCTGAGCTATCTGGCTGGCCCTTATATTTCAATTTTTAGCAATTATCAGAAAATCACCACAAGCACTGCATATCTGTGACCTTCTACTAACTTTGTTATTCACCTCTACCTAATGGATCCTTTGGATAACAGTAAGAGAAGAATTTTGACCTTAAAAGCCAGAGAGAAGCATGGCCCCAGAGTACTTTGCTATGTCAATTAATGGCAATACTTAGGAAATTTTCTTTTTCTGTCCAAACAAACTTCAAATAACTGAAAGGCAATCACTGAAAGTCAGATTCTCAATTAAATCGGACAAAAAAGTGTTCTACTTGGTAAACTGAGGTGTTATGAGGTCAGAACTTGTCATCTCCTTCTTCCCAACCATAAACTCATGAACTCTGCTCTCCAGCTGTCATGTAGAGTTGGCTTCTGGAGGCATTACTGCCCTAGTTCTCCTACCACTCTACTGCCCAGCTCATTGCATGGTAGAGCCCAACGGCCTGTGGATGCAGAAAATGGCAAAACTTCTAATCATTCAACCATAGAAACACCCCAGGAATTTGTCTTACTTTAAGGAATGCTATTCCTTCTTATTCTCTTTTCTCAAGGTTGTGGCTACAAAACTCTAAAACATTTATGAAGAATGCAGCTTTTGGTGACCCATACGCCACTCCTCTCTACTCTGACTCTCATGTTCCACAGGCTCTTTTTTATTGGTGCCATCAATTGAACTCAGGACCTTGTACTTGCCAGGCAGATGCTGTGCCATTGAGCTATATCCCCAACTTCTACTGGATCTTAAAAAGGAAGACAGCTCAAACATTTTGTATGCATCTTCAGTATATTCCTTTAGTTTATATTCTTTTCTTCTTCGTGGGAGAAGAAATATCATAGTATAGTGAATAAGGGCTTTGAAAAAAAAGTGAAAAGACATAGGTTCAAATTCTGTCAATAACTGATTCTGGACTCTCAAGAAATTTATTTGTATTTCTATGAAACTCATTGTCATTATCTATAAAACAGGAACAATATCTATTAAGGATTGTTTTGGGACACTAAAAAGACAAAACATACGGAATATTTAGTGTCTTAATACAAGAAATAAAGAAAATCAGTGTCTATATTCTTTTGCTTGCTATTTACCCCTAGTCACATTTATATCAGACTGAAGTAAAGGGTGGCACATCCTGTATTTCAGTGAGGTTTAAATCCTGAATTTTAAAGCTAATGAAAGTGTTAATTTTGTTTCAGAGATTATAGTGTACCCCTGAAAGAGCACTGTCAGTATATGGGAAATGAATAATGTTTTATGCATCAAACAATAAAGAATTATAGTAGATTAAATATTAGCTTTAAAAATACACTGTATCTATACAAAAGACAAGAAAGACAAAAAGTTGAAAATAAATGTATTCAGTGAGATCCATAGCCATCTCTGATTTCAGTTGTCAGTATGTTTTTGATTTTGGTTTTATTTTACTGTGGAGTAGTGAAGATGTGAATTCTGTTCTGGAAATTGAACCAAGTGAGGCAGAATTTGCTCTTTTCTTTTGAGAAATATTACATATTATTGTGTTCCTTGAATAGTATAATTACTTCCACAATAACAGAAGACTGAACAGTCACAGGTGTTGAGTTTTTCATTGCAGACTGTGGGTGAAACCATCATTAAAAGCTTTGTTCTCAGTGTCACCCAAAGCGGGCATCACTGAGCTTTAACAGTTGCCAACACTTGAGTATATTCATAGAGCAAGACTCTTGCAAATATCTTGCAGCAACTTGGAGGAGGCTACTCATTTAAGAATACAACTTTCAGCAAGGCTTTCTCTCCTTTATCCACAGACCTCACAAGAGCAGCAGGTGTCAAGAACCACAGGAGCTCTTAAAATACATACTTAGTGATAAGTTTTCACTGTGCTAAGTCTCCTCTGAACACATGCTTTCCAAGACTTTATACAACATGCTGAGATGAGACTGGCTCCCCTTCTGCCTGTGCATGTCCTTCGTCTACCTCCCACACAGCTGTCAGACATCATACCTTATACCCCCTCTAACAGTGATCAGAGAAAAGCAGTAGAGCGAAGCACAACTCATGGTCTTGACCTAAGAAAGGGAAGACAGATCTTTAATTAGAGGAGAAGCAGGGTTTAGGGGAAAGGGAAGAGGGATGTCAGAAAAGCAGTTTATTATTATGTTTGAAGCATCTGTTAGGCATCTACATGGAGCTGTCAATTAAATAGTTCAATATGAAACAATAGAGTTCCTAGGAAAAGTCAGGACTGATGGCTATGTGTGATAAATTCTTTGATTCTTTTCTATTTGCCTATTCTTCCTTTTTGAAATGGTAATGTTTACCCCATGCCTTTGTATATTAAATGGATTTAACAGTAATTTTATTTTTAGTGTAGCTTGTAGCTAAGAGTGTTCCTTGAGTCTCAGAGACTTTGGGCTTAGGCTTTTTGACAATGAGTATTGAAACTGTTAATATTTTGGTGACTCTTAGAGATAGTTTAAATGCACTGTGTATGATGAGGTGAACATGAGCCTTTTGGTGGCCAGGGGCTTAGAGCTAATATGTCCCCTAAAAGTTCATATGTTTGCAGGTAGAGCCTGGAAGATGTTAGTCAATGGGGGAAGGGATGACCTAGAAGGGCACATTTTTTCCCTGGCTCTTTTCTTCTGTCTCTTCTTCTCAGCTGCCATAGAGTAAGAAAATTTCCTCTACCATATTCTTTTAGCGTGATCTTTAGGCTTTGAGGTTGACCAGTCATAGATGCCTCCCACCCAAATGAAGAGCTAAGTAAAATTCTCTCCCCTCCTTTAAATTTCAGGTATCAGTTCCTTTGCCTCATGTTCCAGACATCAACAAATGCAACGCATAATAGACTAATTGGATAGTAAAATGTTGTTATCAATCAGAAATGACAAATGAGGGCTAGGGAGGTAGCTTGGCAGTCTAAATACCTGCCTAGCAAGCACAAGGTTCCAAGTTCAATTGTGGATACTATAATCTGTGTCACCCTAAACCAAGGGTGGTCAGGCATACCTATAATCCCAGCACTGAGGAGGCTGAGGCACAAGGATCACTATGAGTCCAAACTGTGTAGTAAGACCCTGTGTCAACAAATAAAAAAAAAGAAAAAAAGACTAATAATATTGATTAAAGTATCCAAAATGTTAAGTACTCTGTGATAGGTTTAGTTTTATTTTTCTTATTTGAGTGGTGTATGATCAATGTAAATTTTTGTATAATTGGAACTTTGGGAAAACATAATATCTTAGGAAAAAATGCAATTTTTAAATTTTGCAGCTGGCATCTGGAAAGATAAAATAATTCATGCCCATAGAAGATCAGAAACGAAAATCTATTCTGGTGGCTTTTTTTTTTTTTTTCTGTTGAACACTTTGATAGAAATTAAGACACTGAAGAACCTAAATCTACTATATGCATCTCTTAAACTGTAATTATTTGTTCAACTGTTTTGTATATCCTAGAGCTTCACTTAGCTAATTACAAAGCCCAGCTGTGCCAGATGAACATACATAGTCAGCATGTTTCAAAATATTAAAGACATATATATATATAGTTAAATAAATATCAGCAACAGCATCAGAACAATTATCTTTACTAAATAAATATCAAATAAATGTCCATTTCATTTACATAGGGATGACTGTAAAAATTCAAGTATATCAGTTAATAAATGACAAGAAGAAAGGAAATTTTTCTTTTTCTTATCAGGTAAGCACAGAAAAACATACGTATCTGTTAAATTGTTTCAAAAAGTCTTTCTCTAAGTAGTGGGTCTGTTGAGACACAATATCATGGATAATAAAAGTTGTTCATCTTTTGACTTAAGAAAATTACAAGTATAATTTATCATGGCAAATAATGTTTCTCAACCACCTTTGATAAGAAATTTCCATTTTCTTAAATGATATGCCCTATATATGTATAAGAACAAATTTAAATGTTGAGGAAAGTATTTTTTAAAGTTTTAAATAAGCAATTAGTCAGCAAATAAAAAAAAATTTAACTGAAGGTCGGAACTCTGGAATATAGATA
This sequence comes from Octodon degus, assembly GCF_000260255.1. Taxonomy (NCBI): domain Eukaryota; kingdom Metazoa; phylum Chordata; class Mammalia; order Rodentia; family Octodontidae; genus Octodon; species Octodon degus. The sequence goes on from NW_004524718.1 coordinate 5,940,033, forward strand.
CATGTGAAAGCCACTTTCTCTTGGATAGTTTCTATTGGAAGTTGGAGGCTTTCGACTTCTATTTCAAAGGATAATAAGAGTTTGATAAAAGGAATTAAAGCTTGAGGGTCTACTCAAGTTAAGTATCCTAATAAAACACACAGATAAGGTTGGCATGCTAAAGGATTACACCATCTGAACAGGGTAAATAAGAAATAAACCTTCTGTGCAGAAAAGGACAGCTCAGAAATGTCTTTAAATTGCTACTGAATGGAGAGGAATACATTATTCCTCAATGTTAGAAGAGAGCAACTGAGAAAATGGAGATAAAGAATAAGGTATTTCTTGATGCTAGAAGCAAGCAATTGAGAAAATGGAGGCAAGATAATTTGTGAAGACAAAATAGCGTAGATTTTTCCACAATTATTGAAAAGCATAAAACCAAGGACTTCAAGCAAATTAAAAAGTTCATACTTACAAATATGTTGAAGAAACTGTAGAACATAGAAAACAGGAGGTCTTAAATCAGTGAAGGAGAAATTGTCTGAAATGAAAATTGCAGTAAGTATAACAATGAACTTCACAATGAACAATATGAAAAAGGAAAGGGTAATAAAATCTTATTTTCTGCAAGCTTAGATATTCAATCACCTAGAAGTCTACAGTGACACTACCTTTCAGGTTGCATTTTCTCACATGAGTTACAGTGAGGCTATCTTTCAAAATCAAAATTAAAAAGAAGTATGTAATTAAAATAATACAAGTTGACTATGTATAAACAACGCCTAAAAAATTAAAATGTGAATTTCAAAACCATCTTAGTTGTTTTATTCAGGATACACCAGAGAGAGAAAGAATCAATATATTATAATAATAACAAAAGAAAGAGATAAATATATGAGGGAATACTTCGAGAAATTTGTTCATGTGCACTCATAGAAACTGAGACGTCTCATGTATAGGTTATCTGAAAGCAGGGATAACACTTATGTGGCTTAATTCAAGAACCAAGAAAGATGATGGTATAATTCTCATTTTGTGGCCAAAGAGATGAAATTCTGTAAGTAAAACATTGATATAAACCCAGAGATCAAAGACCAAAATCCCTGGAGTTTTGATGGTCAAAGACAAATGAAGCAGGGTTTGCCCACTATAGGGATGGGATAGGGGAGCAGAAGGCCACCCATACTGAGTTCACCCCTCCCCAACTCAGTCATCTCATATGCCAATTTCCTCTACAAACATCCTCACAAATACATCTGTAAGTAGTATTTTATAGCTATTTAGGTACCTTATTCCAGTCAAGCTGATACCTAAAACTTTATCTGTCTGTCTGTCTGTCTGTCTGTCTGTCTGTCTGTCTGTCTGTGTATCTATCTCTATCCATCTATCTATCATAGCTTTTGGTCAGATGTCTTTAATCAATCCTCTTTGAAAAGTAGAAGGCAAGGTCATTAACCGAGAAGGAAAGGAAAGCCAAAAGTCAAAGTTTCATGGCCTGCATAAAAACTTGAGATAATCACTGCACAAGAGATACTGAGTTAATAAGAGAATATATTTGAATAAAATTGGCTCAACAGTAAGTATGAATAAATTTATTCAGTATGTATAAATTTAATTTTTAACTTAATTATTTCTTTTTAAGATAATACTTCATTTCTAGTGAAACCTATGCTACCATCCATTCAATTTCTTCTGTGTCATTTTAGGCTATGTTTAAGTTCAATACTGAAGCAGATTCATGACTCTGGAATCTACACATCTCCTATTAAACAGGATATATACCTGGGGAGTCAATAAATATAGGCAAGAAAATGAATAAATGAATGCATGAAAATTGAGATGTTCATGTTGCAGCAAAGACAAAAATTTATCTACAAGCTTACTGACTACCATAAATAGTGAAACATCTGGCCAACCTTGCTACAAATTTCTTTCCTCTATTTTGTCTTCATTAAAATGAAATTATCTGGTTATAATGTATAAATTAAACTAAAAAAACATTAGATAAATTATAGATAACATTCAAAAATTCTGTCAGAGAGACAAGGATGAAAAGACATATGGATAATTCCTTTCTAGATAGATATAGTTTAGAAAATTCTTTCATCCCTGAAGAAAGAGAAATAGGAGTTGAAAAATAGATATGTCCAATTTGCAAGGAACCTGGAGAACCCAGGCTTAAGTGTAATGACACCCTCAGAGGATGTGGAGAATTAGAATCTAGAGAAACCTTAAATGTAATGAACTCTCACTAACCAGATTTCTCAAAGAGGTTGTGCTTAGTGAGGGCTGTTCATTATATATATATTATATATTATATATTATATATATATATATATTATATATATTATATATATATATGTGTGTGTGTGTGTGTGTGTGTAATTTGAGAATTCATTTGATGCTATCAACAGCAGAGAAAACAGAGCAGAGAAAAAGAGCAGTAAACTCAAAGAGGTAAATACAAGAAGTTATCTAAACAAAAGCATCAGAAGTACACACACACACACACACACATTTTATACATGCATAAACACATATAAATGCACATATATAGATGCAATGAAAAAAGAAAGTCAACAGGGCAAACAAAATATATAAATTATGGACAGATTATGTTGATGAATTTTTTAAAATTGGTAAGACAATATCTATACAAGTAAAAAAAAGGAGGAAGAGTTGGAGAAAGAAAAAAGGGGGATTAGAGAGAGAGAGAATGAAGAGAACAGAGGAAGAGGAGCAACCTAAAGTTGCCCTGAACACACTTGTGGCCAGTGGTTATCTAAAAAGGAGGAGAAGGAAGATGAAGGGGTGAGGGAAGGGTTGGGAAGGAGGAAACACACCTAGGAACATTATAATCAAATTTCTGAAAAACCAAAAGTGAGAAACATTCTCTAATTTGAACTTTTGACAGACAATAATGTCATTGCTGTAATTAACTCTGAGATGAATTTCTTATTAAAGTGAAAAGTTAAAGACATCTATTCCAAAAGAAAAATGGTAAGAACTGTTAACTCTCCACATTGACTAGTGAATCATACAGATCCTTTGAGATCACCAGATAATTGGCATCAATTTTAGAGGCACTAAAAATTTATATATATTCTAGAAATATATAAATATATAATATATTTACATGTGAATACATATATATATATATGATATATGAATGAAACTTTCAACCTAAAAGATACCTGGGATGAATTCATGTTCTCTAAAACCAAAGAAAGAATTTTAGGAAAAACAAAGGTTAAAAGCAGAATATATTAATTGGAGGAAAGAAAACTCCATCCAGAAGAAGGACAGAAGGAGCTACAAGTTGTTTGCCAAGAAGCTGCCTTTTCTGTGGATTTTTGTAGAGCAAAACCATGAATAAAGGCATATATAAGGTAGAAAACATGGTAACTCACAAGGTGGGCATGAGGTGGGACAAAAGTATGGCCAATCAATACAAGCACAGCTATTCAAGTAAAATTGATTAAATCCAGGACTGAATCAATCCTGGATGCTTATCTTTAGGGAGGTAAGCATTTGTTGGATCTTTTTTCTTAAGTTCTAGTGCACAGTGCAAATATTTCTCCTGCAGGTTCAAGGTCTTGTCTTCCAAATTGTCTACTTTGAAGGCCTAGTCCTGTGTGACTGCCTATATGTTTATCTCAGCTGCCTATAACAGTATTATTTTCATATATATTATATAAATGCATGTATAGTCATAATTTTCTTTTAAAAGCTCACTGAATATTTGAGAAAAAAATGTGATTTTGAGTTGATAATACTCATAGAATTATAATATAAGACAGTAATTACACAAAGGGCTTGGAAGGAAACAAAAAAATTACAATTACATTGTTTTATCTTTTTTCCTTTATGAAAAGATAAGTCAAGGGCTGGCCAGATAGCTCAGTGGACTAAAGTGCCTGCTTAGACAGGTGCAGGCACCAGGGTTTGATACCCAGTGTGCCATGCTGGCCCCACTCCCTGAGCACGCCGAGACATTGATTGAGACTGGTGCATGCCTGTAACCCCAGTACTCGGAAGGCTTAAAACAGCAGGGTCACTACAAGTCCAATCTGCACAGTGAGACCCTGTAGACCCTGTACTATAATAATAATAATAATAATAATAATAA
>NW_004524718.1:5944243-5960992 GCF_000260255.1 Octodon degus
AGAAAGTATATTATAATATTTGAATTTTAAAATAATAAAAGGAATGAAAGGGCTAGTATACTTAATAAAACAAATCAAATATAAGGTGGGAAAAGAGAATAAAACAAAGTGATGAATAGAGAAGGACAAGTAATAGCAAGGTAAATTTACTCCTACATATATCAATAGACAATTCAACTCTCACTACTTTTTAAGCTTGCTTTCTCCCTTGTAGTTACTTTCTCCATTAAAAAAAAAGTTGTTTACTTACTTTTTATGAATTTAAGACAAGGTCCACAGGGTATACAGGGTCTCACTACGTAGATCGGACTCGTAATGATCCTGTTTTCAGCCTCCTGAGCGCTGGGATTACACGTGCATGCCACCACGCCCATCTCAATAGCCACCTCAGTGTGCCCCGGGGGCAGGGCCAGCATGGCATGTTGGGAATCGAACCCCAGCCATTGTGCTCTGCCGAAGCAGGCACTTTAGTCCACTGAGCTATCTGGCTGGGCTTTCCTTTTTTTAAAAGTCATTTAAAATCTTCATTGTTTTTCATATGGGCAATACTAAGAAGAGCTATGTTCCTTTCAAGAAGAGAAGTAATGTGCTGATAAACAATCTGATTCAGTGAACTAGGTCTGTAGCTTAATAACAGCCTCTAATGCATCTTTCACTTATAGTAAGAAAATTATGAAATGATATAAAATATGAATTGAGACCTTCATGAAGACATACATAAAGAAATATCTAATATTTTGCATTGGCTATGGTATAAAGATTGAGTGGTTATTTTTACACTATTTTTTTATTGATTTATCCACAAGAAGCTTCTATTAGCAGTTTATTTGTTTCTTCTATATATTTTGGAATGATGCTCTCCTCATGCTTTGGTGTCCAGGACAAGAGCAGAAACATAGGTTTGTCTACCTTTATTCCCAGCAATATTATTTTCAAATTTGAATGGATGGAAAAGATGTGATATTTTTATACAATGGAGTATTATTCAGGTATAAAGAAAAACAAACTTGAAGCCTTTGTAGATAAGTGGATGCAACTTGAAGCTATACTCATAAATGAAATAAACCAGACCCACGTGTGTAAATATTGAATTATCTCCCTACTGTAAGAACTCAAAAGAATAAAAATTGAAAGGTATAATACAGTTTAATGGAAAGAAAGAAGTTAAGGATTGAACAACAAAGAAAGAAAAAGGAGAAAAGTCAGGAAATATGGTAGGGGCAAAACTATGCATTTATATAAACAAAATGGCTAAGGCAATGGTCCTGAGAATTTCAGTCATCTTCAAATGAAAGTCGCTAGTTTCCCTTCCTTTTACCCTGGATGACTGTGATGTCCATTAAGCACAACAAGTCTTCATTCTTCAAAGGAACTATATTCTGGAAAACTTGTTTCCAATTCAAACTTATTGGGAAAGAAAATCATATTCTTACGTTTTAAATAACGCTGAAATTGATCTTTTATAAAATGACTTGTTTTGAAGTGAAAAGGCAGATATGTTTCTCAGGTGACTTCAGTCAGGGTGTGGTGGGGGTTGGGTGCATATGTATCATTACAATATGGTAATTCTTCCTACAGTTGTCCCAGTGGAATTTCCCAACTGTTTATATATGTGTTTTAGATGACTTCATAAATATAGATTCTCCTTCATACGGAATCTGCCATTTTTGTCTTTTTACTTTTCACGGAGATATCATTGATATCTAAAGGAAAAGGTCCTGTCCTCCTTTAATCCTGATGGTAGCTGGTTCAGCTGACAAAGTACCATGTCTGTTTGGTATTTGACTATTCAGAGACAGAATCCCAAATAAAGTCTCCTCCCAGCTGGGCTAAATTCTTAACAGATGCTGCAAAGTAATGCTGCCTTGCCTTCATGATCTTTGCATAACTCATTAACATGATTACAAAAAAGCTTTTTGCTTTAAAAAAAAAACTCAACGTTTTTCTCACTTTAAGATAGTTCAAATCCTTTTGGGATGGGAGGTGTTAACTGAGCAGAATTGGTTTCATGACCAACTACAGATGCTAAAATCTACAGATACGTAAGTCCCTTATATAAAATAATATAGTATTCATGTATAACTTATGTAGATCCTTTTATATACTTTAAATCATTTCTCTATTATGTATAATGGTTAAAACACTGTAAATGTGGCCTGAAGAGGTAGTTCAGTAGAATAAGCACTTGTCTGGCAAGCACAGAGTCCTGAAAAAAAAACAAACAACAAACAGTGTAAATTCTTTTTTTTTTTTTTTAAATCACAGTACTCTGGATTTTTTTTTTAAATTTATGTATTTATTTATTTATTTATTTATTTAGTGTGTGTGGCCAGCTCAGCCCACCAGGGGGCGGGGCTGGCTGGCATGCGGCGCTGGGGGATTGAACCGCGGTCCTTGTGCTTTGTTAAGCTTAGCTTGTTCTAAGTAGGTGCTTTAGACCACTGAGCCATCTCACCAGCCTGTAAATTCTATATAAATGCTACATAAACAACTATTGCACTAAACTATTCAAGAATAAATGCCTACATTTTCAGTACACATGCAGTATTTTTCCCAAAATTTTTCTGAGATTTGTTTAATCTATGAATGCAGAACTCACAGCTATAGAAGAACAACTGTATGCATATATTATAAATAATATGATTTATTTTCAAAAATGTAAATGAAAATATGAATCTATGTTGTATATAAAAAGAGGGAAATGATAAATGATGCATGCACATGAGTACAAGTGGAAAGGATATTCATGTTCATCATGTTTTATAAAATTTCTTTACAGGTTATTATAATTAAATTTAGCAACAGAGAAGATAGATATTGTTGAACAGCGAGGATGAGGAAAGCAAGAGGGAGGGCTCGCGTAGTTCACTGCTGGGATGCTTGGCTAGGACCCCCCAAGAAGGGCCTGAGTTCCATCCTCAGCATCTCGAAAGCAAGAGTGGATGTGGGGCAGTCAGCTAGGAGACCATCTTGTAGTAGTTTAGCTACCTTCTGGTACATAATCTCTGGGGTTGGCAGAGGAAAGCATTAGTACATGTGATCACTATTTAGGCTGCATAATTGAGTTGCTAAACAGAGTAAATTAGAGATGATTATCTGGAATCATGCTTGGCATCTGGTAGGCATTAAGTTGTTTTTTTTTAAGAATGGATTAGAACATAAATTTGAATAAGAGAGAGTTGTAGGGATGCCTTTTGGATCCTTCATTTCAGCAGCTGAGTGTGTAATCATACCATGAACTAAAATGGAAAAGAAAAGAAATAGCACATTTTGGAAGAAAAATTTGGGCAAGTTGAATTTGAGGTTTCTTATAGGTCACCAAAATGTAAGCTTTGGTTAGGTATTTATATAGAGAGCTCAGGAACAGCTGATTTCTGAATTGTTAGCCAATGAAATAACTGAAATAATCACCTCAGAAAATTGCCAAGGAAGAGACTCTAGAGTCAAAGTCAAACTGATTCAGTACATATACCTGAGATAATAATATTGAGTATATGAGGGAAGGAAAAAGTCAACAGGGAAGCCTAAGGAAAAAAATTGGAGAAAAACCAAAAAAGAGTAACAATAAGAAAATAAAAAATAGAGTATTTTAGGAGAGATGTAGTGTGCAAGACTTATTGAAAACTCAAACAAGATGAAATTCGACAATGAACAGTAAGACCTTGTTGGCCTGACAGAGCAATTTGAAAGAGAATCAAGGCTGACCCTGCTCTAAGTGGGGTTGCAAAGCTGAATGAGAGAAGAGGAATGAGGCTATGGGAAGTATGAGTGGACCAACTCCTTGCAGGAACCAGTCTGGAAAAGTAGAGAGAATAGATGAGGATTTGCTGGACGCTGCTGGAAGAGGATAGGATTTATTTTAGAAGGTAAGTGACAATTTGATACAGTACAGTTCAGTTCCCAACCAGCTAGATGCCCCAAATGGCAAGTTTGTGCTTTCGAAAATTTAAGAATGAATTCTAGCAACCAATTAATACTAGTTGAAGAGTAGGAAGAATTTATTGATAGAAAATTTCTGTCTATCTGAGAAGGACAGAAGAAAGCCCAGAAAGTAGACTACCACCAACTTGACTCCTTAAGGGGGTTTTAGTGAGCAAAGCCAAGAGGTGAGGCAACCTTAAGGTGGGACAGAAATATAACCAATCAGTAAGATTACAAGCACAGGGGCTGGGGAGATAGGTCAGTGGTCTAAGCACCTGCCTGGCAAGTGCAAGGACTAGGGTTCAATCTCCAGTACCATGTGTAGTGCCAACCTGGACTGTGCTGGCCACTGAAACCAGGTGGGGTGATGCATGCCTGTAATCCCAGTGCTGGGGAGGATGAGTCAGGAGCATCACTAGGAGTCCAAGCTGCATAGTGAGACCCTATACCAAATAAATAAACAAAATAAAACTTAAAGGGTTACAAATATAGCTGCTTAGGAAGGTGGAACAAAGCTATGATCAACCAATATGTATATAATTATAGTTAATTGGATAATATTGATTATATGGGGATCAAAAGAGGAAACAAATCATGTAGCAAACACACATGGGTAGACTGACCCTTTCTGGAAGGGGTGTGGTAAGGAGGTCTGCTCCTCCATCCTAAGGTGCCAGATGCCTACTTAGAATATTAATCACTGTTGTTCATCCCTGGGTAAAGTATATGGGTGAGTAGTTCTTCTTTTTCTTGAATCCTGGCCTTTAGTCCATGCACCTGGCCACAGTCGTTTTCTGTATTGACCTCCAGAGGGTCCAGTTCTGTCCTATTTCCTGCAGTTTTCCTATCTAAGAACAATAATTTGAGTATATATCAGCTCAAGTTGTAAACAGTAAATTGCAAGGCAAAACTATAGTTTTAAAAGAGGAAGGGAATGCTTGTTAGTGTAATGTCTCTGAGAAGACTAGAAATTTTGAGAATAGAAGAATAGAGGAATTGAAGGAAGGACTTGGAAAGAGGGATGGGACTCAGTTACCACAAAAAGGAGGGAAGAGTGTACGGAGGTGGAAGCATGGTTGTTGTATGAGTTCTCCAGCAAGAAAAAGCAGTAGCTTTTAGTCATATGTCTTTAATCCACTCTGAAAAGTAGGGAACAAGGATGTTTACTAACAAGGTAAAGGAAGGCCAGGAGTTGTATGGCAAGCAAAAGGAGCTTGAGATAATCATTTCAGAAGAGATGCTGAGCTGGTAAGAGAAAGAGTAGGATTTCTGGACAGTGTTAAATGTGTGGTAAGGTAGAAGTCCCTTAAACATATAAATGAGGCAGAAAGAAACATAAATCCAACTACTTCTGTATTTTTACCCATGACTACACTTGCAATTGTTAAAACTTTGGAGATATTTTGAAGATCTATTTTTAACTGGCAGATAAATTTATAATTGTTTCCTTTACTGATTATTTCTATCTGCAAATTTAATGAACAGTTCTGATCCTTTGAAAGTTCTGATTCTTTTGGACTTCTGCAGTGAATCTTCCTGGTGTAAACATAGTGGAGAGCGAACACTTGACTAGAGAGTGACTGGGAGCCAAGACATGAGGATGAGACAGTGCTGTAGAGAGGAGAGTGTGGTGATGGGGGCTGTAGCTATTGATGCCAGTGGTGGGTCTTGTAAGACTCAAGAATCCATTTGTGGTAGCCCTACTGTGAATCCCAATAATAATGACTGTGTATTGAGGGTTTACTATACGGCAGGTACCATGTAAACTATTCATTGCCTCATGTAATTCTCAAAATTGTATGGGATGCAGTATTGACTCTGCTTTCTAAAATTTAATTAAAACTATGCATAACCGCTCTACTAATAAGTTTTAAATCATATTAAGTATATTCACATTGCTGTGAATAGTCATCTCTAGAAAATATTTACCTTTCTGAATTGAAACTTTGCACCTATTAAAACAATAATTCCACATTATTCCCATTTTTCAAGATAAGCCATGTAGGGGCTGGTGAGATGGCTCAGTGGTCCAAAGCACCTACTTAGAACAAGCTTAGCAAAGCAGAGGGACCATGGTTCAATCCCCAACACCACATGCCAGCCAGCCCCGCCCCCTGGTGGGCTGAGCTGGCCACACACACACACACACACACACACACACACACACACAAATAAATAAAATTTAAAAAAAATTTTAAAAAAAGATAAACCATGTAAAAAAAAAATGTTTTCCAGGGACACCGAATTGGCTTGGGTCTTTAATTTATGGTCTGATACCAGGCATGGTGGCACATGCCTATAATGCCTGAAATGGTAAGGCTGAGGCAGGAGAATTGCCATGAGTTCAAGGTCAGCCTGGGCCTCATAATGAGTGCAAATCCACTCTGAACTACAGAGTAAGATTCTGTCTTAAAAAAAAAATGTCATTTATGTATTTAGAAGTGCTTCATTTGAACTGGATATAAATTTCCAAACAGAATTATCAGTTTGTACCTTAAGTTCCTGGTTCTAATAAAGAAGGATTGTACTGAGATAATAGAGTGGTCAGAGATGCAGTATACCAGAGTCCTTTTTAAGGTCATTGTGTAGTCCAGACTGATGAGTTTTCTGTTTCACAGCCTTTGTCACTCATAATGCATACTTTAGGTTTCTGTGTTTCTCTTTTATTTACAGAAGAATAATTCCTTTTGATGACCATCAGTTAACTGCTTTGAATTACCTTTCAGGCTAGAATGGCTAACTATAGGCTCATCTAATGAAAGGTACCACTTAACTCAAACTGGAAGCTCTTCTTTAAAAAAAATATAAAAAAGAATTTGTTTTTCTTGGCAATTTAAACATATATAACAATTTAAAATGAATACACATAGTGTTTTCTCCTTGTTTATTTACTAATTCTGATCAGAAATTAAGCCAGGAAAATTGATGGTATTCATTGGATTTTAACTGAACAGAGCAGCTTCTTGTAAGTTCCTCCTGAAACTGGTAATTTATGAAGTAATTATAGCCTGACCATCTTTTACTCAGATTGAACAGAGAAAATAAAACAAAGAAACTGTATTACTTTTCCTAGTAATCTTATATTTCTTTTGTACCCTTGTATTTTCTCTCTTTAACTTCTTTCTGTAAAGTCATGCTTACCTGCTGACTATATACATCAGTTGGCAATACAGTTTAATATGTTGCCTGGATACAGATATTTGGAAATATAGGAGCACAATTTATACCTTATTTTGTTGCTAAGGAAACTGGGAAACTTTGAGATTTTTCCTTTGCAGACCAGCATCAAAAACTGGAAAAATCTATTAAGAGTTTTAGAAGAATAAACATATGTGTGACATGGGCTATTTGTGTTTCTACCCTGAGAAGTTAGTATTTATAAGCTTGTATAGCCTCTTTTTGCCTGTGGCATAAATATTGCTTTCTAAGCCTTTTTTTAGTAAAGTCTGATCATATGCAATGGCATATGGGGGTGGTCAGCATATTGAAATATAAACACAAAGCATACTTGTAAAGCATTTATAAAGGCAGGCTATAAATACAATCGTTTGGTGCTCTAAGGGATAACACTTAAGGGATTTTAGTTCTACAAACCTTCCTTTCATAATCAGCACATACGATTTGAGAAGTTCTTTGCTTATGTGAACTCTACTGGAAAATCATCTCCAGGAAAAACAAACAAGAAGTTAATATGCAGAATCTATTTTGTTTCTCCAGCTACAAGGAAATATTATTATGCCACTCTGAGATTTCCTTCAAGCAAAACTCTGACAAGCATTATTAATATTATTGAGGCAGACAGTGTGAGTGGTTAAGTTTAGTACAGCAGGAAAAACTCCGTCTGCTCTGGCCAGCCAACTGGAACTTTTAACAGGGATATATCATTGTGTGCCAACACATAGCTGCTCATGAAAGAGAATGTTCTCTTCCAGACTATTCCTTTCATAAAGCTTAGCATTCTTGTTAGAGATCATCATCTTCTAAAAACTGCTCAGCTCGCTGGTGACTGCAGGAAGCACCTTGTCTCCTGTCTCTATACACAGAGCCCAAATAGTGCTAAAAAGGGAAATGGAACATATGGTAATAAACTCTCTGAAGCTTTGATGCCAGGTTGTAATCAGCAACCAGGGTAAGAGAGATACTGGCAACCATGAACTCTCCCCCCAGGGCCTCATTAACAAGGCCAACTGTGCCACAGTGGAGGAAAACAGACTTGAGGAAGACGGCATCCTTTTGAGGTGAACTCTAGATTTTTCTTTGGCTGGAAGGATGAAGGATTGGAAGGAAAGATAGCTTCATAAAAATAAAGCCTGACAAAAACTGCTGCTTTAGTGACCCCTTTATCAAGTGTCTGCTCATTTGGCAATGTATACATTGATGTGCTTTGGAACATTCACTTAGTCTGAAGGTGATATAGAGTATCGAACCAGATGGAATTTGAAGATTCACTGTCTGGCTTCTACTCACTGGCACCATGTGGTGGTGAGAGGTCTTTCTTTACTTCAGCTGCCCATAGGTGGAAAAGAGTGGGACACTGGGAGTGAGTATGCCTGGCTAGTGTTCCCTAGAATCCTCCTGTCACAACCCTGTGCTCCTCCTGCATGTGAAGGCATTGCATTGCAGCCATTTCTTTTTTCCTGTGGGAATGAGAAGACAAAAGAATGATTTTATGGATAGTGCCAAGACAGTATTTCTTTTTCTTCATTTTAAATTTCAAAGGGCTGTCTTGCACATAAGTTGTTCTGAGGGGAACAGATATTATCCATGTACATTCTGTCACTTCACATTCCTCCAGCTCCTAACCTTTTAACTTATTAGAGATAATTTCCCGAAGTGTTATGGCTTTACAGTGTGACTCTCCAGAACTCATCTCCTACCACTTTACCCTTTGTTCACTCCATGTGCCACGGGAGCCTCCTTGCAGCTCTTAGAGTGTGGCTGGTACACACAGAGCCTCTGTGTGTGTTCGAATCCAGCCATCCATGGCTGGCTCCCTCCTCCTCAGGTCTTCACATTAGTGTCTCCTTTTTAGTCAGTGCGCTTTGTTTCCTACTGCACATGGCTTCCCACCTTCTACTTGCACAACCATTGAATTTCCCTTAAATTTTCTCACAGAATGCCTTATACTTTGACTTTTTGTTCCCCCAAAGACATGGTCAAATCTCAACCTGTAGTATCTAAAATTGTGATTTTATGTGGATATAGTGGCTTTGCAGATATAATCAGATCAAAATGAAATTATGAGAATTGGCTGTACTCCTACAGGGCTTACATCTTTAGGAGAAGAGAAACACATGAGGCAAAGACAAAGACACAAGAAAACATGTGTGATGGTAGAGCTGACATTGAAGTGATACAGCAGAAAACCAAGGAACACTGAAGATTTACTAGCATCAGTCATATGGATAACTCACAACTACTGTGGAATACTGAACTATATTGGATTGTTTTGCTGAATTCATACTCCTACAATATTTAAATGGCAATGGAATACCCGTCTCTGACAAAACTAAACAAAAAGAGGAGATACAAATGAAGAAACATTTTGTCTCTGTTTATACAAAATAGTTAGGATAGATGCACAGCTACTTGCTTTTAATTCAATGAGAAGATTTGTACCAATAGTGTTTGGACAGGATATCATGTCTGCATCTTGTACTATGAATAACCACTATGAAGACAACAATATACAATGTATTAATTATTGAAATTATTCTACTAATCAGTTTTGAAACTATCTCATTGCTATTTGTTTCTCAATAAAATTAATAGAAAAGGCAAACAATAAAATCTTTTTTTAAAATTTTTTTTAGTTATTTGCGGGGGGGAGGCAGCTCAGCCCACCAGGGGGCAGGGCTGGCTGGCATGTGGTGCTGGGGGATTGAACCGTGGTCCCTGCGTTTTGCTAAGCTTGTTCTAAGTAGGTGCTTTAGACCACTGAGCCATCTCACCAGCCCCTAAAATCTTGATTAATATATAAAAAAGATTTCCTGGTACTACTATAAGATATATAGAGGCAAGAAAGGATTCTACTTGTAGTTGTAGAGGGAACATGGACAAGCTGATTTGTTCCTTTTGGACTTTCAGCCTAATCATTGTAAAACATAAATTTAGGTCATTCTATGTGGTACTGAATTCTGAAGCGAGCCACATATCTGGTACTTTGAAAGAAACTCGTATTATCACAGTACCTGCTGTATCCCATATTTTATCTATTTACTATGCTTATTGTCTGTTTGCCTGACATGTAGCTCTGGCTCTTTGTCCCACATCACAGTGAAATACTCTGGATGTGACCCAATCTCCCTTCTGCCTAAAGACTGATCAGACACAAAGCTTCATTGGTGAGCTTGCTAAGGAACTTCATAAACATAAGCTGAAAATTCTAGCTCTTTTCCAAGGATAGGGGGAGAACAGCCTGAGATTATACCAGCTTGAAGACTATGTAAAAAGCCATCCATGTGTGCTCTGCCTAATGCAAGCCACCTACCTGGACCAGATAATGAAAGTTTAGGAAAATGCCTTTGTATTAGAGATAAAAACATGGATTGCTAATCAGGAGATAGAAAGAATACACACCACAGACAAACCAGGGGAGTTATAATGATATCTTGTCAGGAATTTGCTCATTTTATTTTTTCCTTGTGCTCTCTGTTCTAATAGCTTTAAATTTTTTCATAGTACTCAGTGTCTCAATAACCCTATGCCCCAAAGGAAAGTGTGTTATATTTGTAACACAATATTCTATGCAGTACTGAATTCTGAAGCTAACCATGTTAGGATAGCAATGTACATTGGGCAGAACATTGCTCAAGATTGCTTTAGAGCATTTAAATGACACAAAAAACAAACATCCATCATTCTAGAAATACCCCTTACTTTGTTCCTGGTCTGTAAATATAAATGGAACATGTTAGGGGCAGAAATAGTGAGGAACACAAAAGGTAAGAAAACAAAGACTCTTATGGCAGTATAGAGTAACATCTGGGTAATAAACATTGGAGGTGAATTGAACTTAAATTAGATTCTAAGACTCAGTTACTCTGGATGGTCACTAACCATAAATCTTAAATTATCCTGCAATAATAAATACCTCAATGTGTGGTTGTGGAGTCTAAATGAAATAACCATGGAAAATAGCTCAGCACATGACAAACAGTACACCCTGTTAGAATGTCTTCTAAACCAGCTTTTTTTTAACTTAGAGATTTATTTTAACATAGTGTCAAAGAAAATCTAGTGAAAGACTCATCTCACTGCTTAGAACTGCTCAGAATTTCCTCTGAGGTAACAATCTGAGTGTGCTGTTGACAGTAACTATTATCGTGGGAACGGAATCATTCACAGCCTTTCTGCTTGAGGACTGTGCCGCTTCTCATCATTATCCTTTTCATCTTACTTGACGATTAATGCATAATCTAATGATCCTTTCACTGAAATAGTCCTTTTGATGACAGGGTTTTCAAGGTGTTTTCCAGTCACTTATTAATGAGGCAGATCCACTCATTCTGCTATATCCTATCACTGAGAAATTTCCAAATTTCAGAGGAACAGACGATTTTCTATTGGAAACAGTGGGATTTTCTAGAGGTGATAAAAGGGCAGCCTCATAAATTCTAGTGAATCATGTTGAAAGTAAAAAGATTAGTTCAAGAATTAAATTTATAATTTTTGAAGAAAGCTGAAGACAGTCACCTTTGAGAATACCAGAGGGTTTGGGTAGCTGAGCCGAGATATGGTTTGAGATTCTACCTGGAGTTGACATCATGGGCCTGTGGTTGGTCATTCCCAGAGTGGCCACTGCATGCATCCACCGGTTCAGTGATGGGGGCAAGGAAAAAAGGATTGCCCACTTTCTGTATCAGTGGAGTTTGATGGAAAGAGACAGGCTCATCTCTGGAGTTAACCATTACTGTGTGTCAAAGGGTTTGTAGAATATTGATTAAGGAAACTTTTTCCTGACTGGTGAAAAAATAACTCAGTTACAGTCATCTCACCTTGCTGGAAAGTTTAAGCAGTATATTACGTGTCGTGCAGTTTAGTTTAGTGAGCTTTGTAATGTTAAAAACAAAATGAGAAACAAAAACAAAACAAAATAAATTTATAACTTTTGCCTTTCAAATGTTGACTCATTGCACATTCTCTTGAAATACTTTCACAGAATGCCTGGATGGTTATGTGACATGGAAACAAGGCTCCTGCAGGTTTAGCCTCCCTATTTTAATTATCATCCTCTATCAGGTATCATAAATTCTGATTCTCTCACATTACTTTTTCCTCTTTTATTTCATATCATGATAAACAGGAAGATGGTGATAAAAGAAATATGTTGCTTGCTTTAGCTTATGATATTTAAGAATTTATATTCTTTTAAAATTACTATGAATGTGCTATATATAATGAACAGATTCACTACAGAGGTTGGGGCATATATACATTTTGCATCTTCATCCTTTTTCTTTCCCTTTCCTCTCTGCTCCCTTATGCCCCATCCTTACATCCCTTTCCCAACTCTGCAAAGTCTATCTTCCTGGTTTTTTTTTAATCATCTTTCATTTATTTTGCTCTTTAAATTCTTCGTTTTTTAGGATTTCTTGTATAAGACAAGGCATGCAATAGTTAAACTGTGCCTATTGTTTTTCACTTAGCATTATAGATTCAAGGACAGGCATCCTTTTTTGAGGCAAGTACGTACCTGTTGGGCTAGCTACTTAGACATGGTCTGTTGTGGTCTCTTCAGAAGTGGTTTCTTTACGAGTGAGAATTTGTGCAAATGGATGCCTTCAACATTCCATGCTTTCACTATTAGAAAATATCCTGCTGACATATTTAGCATACAATAGAGTAGATGTACATCTGATCTGATATAACATATTAATGTATTATCAATTCATGATACATTATGTATTTACTTACATATTATGTTTTTGTCCATGAGCACTTATGAGAATTTAAGTCCATGAGAAGAGTGACATTTACCTATTTCTTCATTAATAAAGCCTGGAATGGTGCTTTGAATGGTGCCTAGCACATAGAAGGCATTTACTAACAGTGTTGTATAAATGAGTGAATCCATTAAAAGCACTTTTCATAGCACTAGCAAATAGTACTACAGCTGCTATTTTAAGAACTTCAGATTAATTAAAATCTGAAACTAGATGTGGCGTTTGGCATGTGTGTCATAACAAGTGGGAAGAGACCAAATTTATCAGACTCAAAATTAGGAAAAGTCTGTGATACTTACGAATTGATCACATTTTGTCCTGTCTCTAAATATAGAGAGTGGAGGACTGAATTTTTCAGTTTTTAAGAAAAACTAAAAAGGGTCTTAATGCATTGCATCACCATGATCACTGTTATGGTTTGTGTCTAGTTGTCTCCCCAAAAGCCTCATGCAGTTATGAGGCAGCTTCTAGAATTTGTGATTAAATCATGACCCAATGCTGTGATTACGGGAGTGAGTACTATCCATGTCCTGAGGCAGATGATGTTCATACCAATGTAAGGAAGGGAGAGGGGCTTGCTAGCTGCTGCAGCTGCTGCCACTCCCTTTGCTCTTTGTTGGTTTCCGCTGCCGTGAACTGCTGTCCTCTGCCATGTGCCGCTCTGCCTTGGAGCCAGCTGAGTACAGATTGAAACCTCCACTAACTGTGAGTTAAATAAACCTTTCCTTTCTTAATTCTAGGTGTTGGGTATTTTATCCCAGCAACGAGATAATAACTGAGACAATCATGCAGTTAGATTTTTGGATAGGAACTTAAATATTTTTATATGAACACTTTCAAAAGGTATTTGTTAACTACGTGCTATCAGGCAAGTCATTAATGTCACTGTACAATTTTAATTTCAAAAGTGACAAAAGGTCTAAAAGGTGACTTGTGATGGAGTTCCTACCTAAAGCACAATGTTGGGTGTAGTCCCTTGATCGCCATGTAGACTGACTCTAAACAGGTCTAAGATGAAGAAAAATAAAAAGGCAAAATACCAGGTAAGCTACATTTATGAAGTCAACCTTTGGTTCAGTAAAATTTCACTTCAGCCCTCTGTAAACTTGTGACAAAGGCTCTGTGTTTTGTATGTTTTCTCCACCTCCATTATTCTTTTCTTTTCCCTATTTCTCCTTCCTAAGGTATAATGTTTGTTCTGTATCTGCTGCTCTGATTCTTATGTAGTGTCATAGTCTTATAAGAATCTTATTCTTATATAGTGTCCCAAGGCTGAAAACTAGACTCAAATATTTTCCCTACAGGTATAAAATGGTAGTCAAATAATTATGAGAACTTAGATGAAACATCAAAAAGTTTTTAAAGGCACAATTTACCAAAATCAATATGAAGATATACATTTATATCTGACAATTAAACTGAATTCATAATAAAAATCCTTCCATAGAGACAACCTCAGGCCGAAATTACCTCACAGCTTAATTTCTCCAAGTTCAAGGGGAAAATGTCACCATTACCACGTAGTCATAGAAAAAGTAAATAAAAAAGAGTTCTTCCTCATTTTACTTCAAATAATCATTTTAATCTTGATATTGAAACAATAAGGGTATTATAGGAAAAATGTTGTTTCTTTATTTATCATGAATGTAGACTCAAAGTTCCTAAATATAAGAAATCAAAATACAGCAATATAGAAATGACATAATACACACTTACCTAACTAATTTTATTTCAGAAATGCAATCGTAATTTAATAGTTGAAAACAAAGTATTCAATGAAATGCCACAAATGACTATAAACAGAAAATGTCACGTTATTAGTCAGATAGATGCAAAAAGGTACTTGACAAAACTCAGCATCATGATTTAAAATGCATCCACACATACCCCCCCAAAAAACCATGAGGGATTTGAAACTAAAAGACAATTTTATGAATGTGAGTAAAGGCATCTACAACAACTTAGAACTGATGTCATGTTTGAGGATGTAGTGTTGAGCTTTTTTCTCTAAATTTGGGACTAAGACAAGGATGTTCATCATCATTTCTATTCAACTTAATTCTGAAATTTCTAGTCAGTCAAAAAAAAGTATAATAGGGACCGGGGAGATGGCTCAGTGGAATATGCGCTTCCTTGGCAAGCGCAAGGGCCTGAGTTCAATCCCCGGTTCCACAAAAAAAAAAAAAAGTGTAATAAAAACTATTGAGACATTAAGGAATAAAGTAAATGAGTCTACTTTTATATAAACATTATAGAATTATGTACATAAATTCTAAAGAAGTCATAAGCTATTAAAATCAAAACTATTGACCCTTCTAGTAAAAAGGGTCAATACAGAAGTTCTTTATTTCCGTATGCCAGCCAAAGATAAGAAAAGAAAATTAGATAAAAGCAAAACGTCATCCAAAAACTCATGCACTTCTGACTTCAACTTAAAACACTCTATGTAAGACATAAAGTGAAAATAATGTTGCTAGAAGAAATGAAATTAAAACTATAATGAAATGGAAAGATATGCCATGCTTAGAATTGGAATACTCAATATTTGGAGATGCCATATTCCTCAAATTGTTCTATAAATGTGGTACATGCCCCACTCATAACTCTACCAGGTTTGCCTAGCAATTGACAAGCAGGGCATGGAAT
Source organism: Octodon degus (assembly GCF_000260255.1). Classification (NCBI taxonomy): domain Eukaryota; kingdom Metazoa; phylum Chordata; class Mammalia; order Rodentia; family Octodontidae; genus Octodon; species Octodon degus. The sequence goes on from NW_004524718.1 coordinate 5,959,756, forward strand.
TTATGGAAGTCAAAGAACCTAAATTATTTTTAGGTGATATTATAGAACTTAGCTAATGCACATACAAATCAGATTTTCAAGACTTACTGTTAAGTACCAGTCATTAACACTCTGTAGTAACAGGTGAGGAGAGACAAATAGATGAATGAGACAAAATTAAAATTCTAGAAATAGATTCACACATACATTCCTGGAATAAAGGTGCTACTGTAGTTACATGGGAAAATGGCAGTATTAAATATCCACATAGAAGAAATGAACCTTTTTTTATTGTACAAAATCCACTAAAATCAATTTGAGATGAACAATGGAACACAGACTCATGTGGGAAAAGCAGAACAATAAAGTTTCAAGAATACAAAACAGTATATTCTGTGCCCTTAGGATATGCATGGATATCTATCACTAAGAAAAAAATACCCTCTGCTAAACTGTATAACAAAAGTGAAAAGCAACATTTCAATTTATCAAAAGATACCAATCATTAGTAGAATAAAAAGAGAGGCCATAGGAAAAGATAGTTGCAATTTGTACATGTGACATAGGGCTGACATCCTCAATCTAGAAGGAGATCATGTAAATTAATATGAAAGAATCTATCCAAATATTTTAAATTCAGAGTTTTATAAGTAAGATATTCAAATAACTAATAACTACATCCAAATAACTAAGATATCTAAAGAACTGATAACTATCAAAAGATAGTGTTATTACTTATCAGGATAATTCAAATTAAAGTCATAAAAAGTCATAACACTTTGTAGCCACTAAATTGGAAGAAAAAATAATTTTTTTGTACCAGGAACTGAATTCAGGACCTTATATTTTCCAGACAAACATAGTCCCACTGAGTTATATCCATGCACCCCATTAAAAAAGTTTAAATTATTAATTATAAGTTTTATTCAATATTGATGAGAGCATAAATTGAAATGAGTGCTTTGAAAAAGTTAGTAGTTTCTATTAACTTGTATTTTCTATAATTCTGGAATTTTGTTCTTGCTAAAAACGCTAGAACTGAAATGTACACCAAAGAACTCCCTTTGATAATGGTAATAGAGTTATTATTCATTATTTCCAGGTATGGTGGCACACATCTGTAACCCCAGAATTTGTGAGGTTGAGGCAGGAGGATGGTTGTGAGTTCAAGGCCAACTTGGGCTACAAAGCGAGCTCAAGGCCAGCCTGAACTGCATAGCAAGACCCTGTCTCAAAAAGTAAAAAAAAAAAAAAAAAA
>NW_004524718.1:5970157-5973558 GCF_000260255.1 Octodon degus
TCTTCATACTTTTCTACTGGATGGTTAAGACCAAGGTAAAGCAGGACCTGTGCAACAAGAGTTGTAGCTTTTTGGTCTGAGAAGGTCAGAGAAATCACCTCAGGATTTATCTTGAATTCTATTTTAAAATCACGTGGTGTGATGCATCTTTGTTTTTTACTTAATATTACTTTGGCTATTCAGTGTTGTGATTTTATTCTCAGATTTTAGCTAAGTATTCCTTAACTTGGTAACTATTGCTGCATAAAAATGACCTTAAGTCTCAGTAATATAAAGCAATCTCACCTGTTTTGGGCAGCTGGTAGGTCTACATGTCTAGAATGAACTTGACTATGATGGTTCAGCTTTACATAATCTCTAATGCTCCAGTGGACTTTCCTGAGCTTACACACAGTGTCTGATCACGACTGTATGGAAGGGTTACTTGCATGAAGTACCTAGTCTGAAAACTGGCACACCATTACTTCCCCATATATTGACTGAAGTTACATTTCAGCACATGTCAAAAAACAGAACATTTGTTAAGTTTTGATGCACGATGAAGTATTGCAAAGATCATTGATATGAGGACAAATTAAAAGGCCATTTTTGTAATATGATATATTTATAGAAAGGAAATCATAAGAATGATCTTTGGGTATCTGAAGTTTTCTTTCTTCATTTTGAATTTTTCTATTGATATAAATCTTTTGAAAATTATCTACATTGTTACACCAGTCATTAGCTTGTTCATTTGTACTAATGAGTCATATGCCAGTAAATAACTAGACCAAAGTGAACTTATTTATCCTCATTCTGATGGACAGTTGATTGTTATAGTGTATGAATTATGTATGTTTTGTAAGGCATCTGTAACAAAGCACCACATACTAGGTGGCTTAAAACAGGAGAAATGCATTATCTCACAACTCTGGAGGTGAGGAGTTGAAATGAAGGTGTATTTGACTATGCCATCCACTGCCTTATGGCAGAGTCTGACCATAGCTATTTTAGTGTGCAATGTTTGCCAGAAATATTGGGGAATCCTTGGCTTGTAGTTATGTCTCTGCTCCATTTATACAACCCTCATTTCCTTATGTGTCTTTGTATCATTTTAACTTTGTTCAAGTCTGTCTCTAAGAACAAATTATTCTTTTTAATAGGAACATCCCATTGAGCTCATTTGTACTCAATTATCTCTGTAACATCTTATTTCCATGGGAGATCACATCCCTTGTCTTTTTAGAGGAGAAACTATTCAACTCACCAAAGAGATGCTGAGTAAAGTTGTTACAAAACTACTTATATACTTATTTTTGTAGTAATACACTTAACTATTTCAGACCAATGCCACTCCCTCACAGATCCACACCCTCATTCCTCAGAGCCACTGCTCCATGAATCTGAGCTGTGGCTTAATTATTATGTTCACTTTCCTGGACCTTGTGATGATAGCAGACGTTGGAGGTCATTACCTGCTGTTCACTTGGGGATTCTTTTCAGTCCTCCAACACGTTTAACCATCTCTCTTTATTAAAATCTCTTGGCTGCAATACCTAGTATACTTTTCTTCCTGATAGTTCTACACTGTAATTATTCAACCCTTCCAACTAATGGATAAAAACATTTATTAAAGAGTGATAATAGCTACTATCATCTTTTTGAAATTGTATCATTTTATTGTTTTTATTCTCTCTAAAATAAAAATAATAAACCAGAAAGATACTGGTAAATATATATAAATAAAGAAAAAGTGATAATAACTCAAAGAGAAAGGAATACAAGATTGTTTCAAAATTTAAACCACCTTCAAAAAAACTATGCTGAAATTGATTAAGCTTGGCCAGATTTAATTCACTATTTGTGTTCTTTTGAATATCAGAAATATAATAGTCCACCTCAGTGAAGATGTTAATAAAATTTTAACACACGTAATGTGCTCACTGGGAGCAGAGAGAGAGGGAGACAGAGACAAAGAGCTTTATAAATTATATAGTCTTACAGTTTTTAAGTAAGCTGCCAAAAGAAGCTATCTATTTAAACTTTTTGATGTGTGCTATAAATAGTAAAACAACACTGAAAATACATGAACTAATTTGTTAGCATGTTTGAACATCCTTTAGACTATACTCTTGTGAGTGAAAAGTGTACTCAACATAAAATAATAATGTTTCAATCATGGAAATGTGATCTTAATCGTATTTAATTCCGTTTTTCATATTCTGACATTAATTAGCAATGCAGAGCCCTTTCTAAACCTCCACACCCAGTATTTGATGAGGTTATGTATCAGATAAGAATGATGCTCATCTAGAAGGGCTCTTCTCTTAATGGTTTTAATATAATTATTTTCTAAATTGTTCAGCTCTCCATCCTTTCTTTCTCCACCTTTCAGTTTCCACAGCCTCTATAGCTTGTTAAGGTTATTCGGAAACCAAAGAGAGATGATGTAGTACAAACCTATCAGAAATCAACCCAATCAACATGCAATATATGAAAAACACAACAGCTAACAGACTGAGTGGGGAGTATAGGAACATAGAGAAAGTAGCACTGGAGGTTACTGTATCTCTGAAGTCGAGTGAAAGTGATTTTCTGTCTTTCTTTCTTTCTTTCTTTCTTTCTTTCTTTCTTGCTTGCTTTCTTGCTTGCTTGCTTTCGTTATGAGGAACTGAACTCATGATCTCATGCTTCTCAGGGTTGAGTGAAAATGAAAAAAGGTGGTTTAAAGGGAAAACAATTCTCAAAAAAGAAATATATGTGTACGTAGTAAAATATGGGTGATATTGTTATGATTGCTATTACTATTATTATTTATATATTTGGTACAGGGTCTCACTACACATCTGACTCCTCTTTGATCCTCCTATTTTCAGGCCCCTTCCCCCAGTGCTGGGATTATAGACCTGTGCCACCATACCTGGTCTTGGTGTCTGGCTCAGTGTGCCTGAGGGTGAGGCCAGCACAGCATGTGTTTGCCTAAATGCACACTCTTGAGCTATAGTCTCTTGAGCTATCTCACCTCTCACACACCAGATATTATTATTATTATTGTTATTATTATTATTATGCTCCAATCTGAGGTCATTAGAACTTTCATATCTTTCTCACAAATGTGTAAAATGATACAACCTTTTTGTAAACTGATTGGGAGCTTCTAATAAGTTAAACATGTACTTTACATATTTCTCCAAATATAAGTTAAGGAGTCCCAGCCCAGGCGCAGCGTGGGCCGGACCCTCTCCCACCCCCTTGGGGCGCCCCCCACCACTCCGATCTACCTGCCTCACCCCTCCCGCCAAGTAGGAATTTCTGCCGACTTCCGGGAACCCCCAGACCCAGTCCTAGCCCAGGTCAGACCCAGTCCTAGCCCAGGTCCGCAGCAGGAAGGAGCTGAGCACAGCAGCCAGACCTAAGCCAGA
>NW_004524718.1:5973658-5979720 GCF_000260255.1 Octodon degus
AGAGAGAGAGAGAGAGAGAGAGAGAGAGAGAGAGAGAGAGAGAGATAGAGAGAGAATCATTAGTCATAGTTGCTGAAAACAAGAAACAGCCAAATTATCTGTCAATAGAGAATGGATTAGAAAAAAAAAGTTTCACATTTATACAATGGAATAAGACAGGCTGTCAAAGAGGATAAACAATAGATACAACACCCTGAATAAATCACAAAATAATTATTCTCTGAGAAACCAAAGAGAATACATAGTTTTAATTTTATTTACATGAAGTTCCAAACAGGTAACACCTTCTATTTGTGACAGCAATTAAAACAGTGCTGACCTCTGAGGTCAGTGTAATTATTGAGAGGAAGCAAAGGGGAATTACACCGACGCTGTTAATATTACACCTTGATCCAGGAAGTGTTCACACCTGCATATACAAGTGTAAAGACACATCCTGCACCCTGTGCACTATACTGAATGTAGGTTTTATTTCAATTAAAAAGTAAGAAATTTTAAAAAATTAGATTTTAGTAAAAGCAAGCAGTGTCTGCTAAAAGAATATAATCAGACAGAATAAAAGAATAAAAGATAGGCTAACAAGTGAAAGAACACAAATTCCAAATTCTCACACTTCCTGCAGAAATAGGCAGCTAACCCAACTTGCAGAAATATACTAATAGCGGACGTCTTGCTTTGTGGTTTATGCAGGATTTAGGTTCATTAGAGGTCAGCTAGCCCCTGAGCATCAGGCTTCAGAGGAAACGGCCTCTCAGTGCTTGTGGGAAGGCTCAGCTGATACCAAATAGGCATTAATACTTCAAAGAGAGCAGAGCACCGAGCAGCCTCAAGCATCCCAGCTGAACTCTCCACAGCCCAGTAACCTGTAGCAACCAGAAAAGAGCTTTTGGCACTTCAGTTTTCCTTCTCCCCACCCCCCACCCCGTGGATCTCTAGAGGATGCCTCTGTCTTAGAAGGACACAAGACATTTGCCTTCTGCTCATTACAGAAAAAAAATTCCATCCTGTGCAGACCTCTTCTTTGATGATAGGATTTCAGGACATGGACAATAAACTACTACTTGGTAATTTACTTAAGGACATTAGAAAACTATTTGCAATCCATTCTGATGGAACAATATGCTCAGGAGCTGAAAAACTATTTTAAACCTGATGGTTGGATTTCTTATCGCCTCCCCAAGCTTTGCTGTGAAAAATGAGTGAAATTAACAATCAAAGAGCCCTATCCAAATCATTACTTTCTGTTGCCCTGAGCTTGCTCAGTGTGGCTGTTTGCCCTGATGTAGAGATGAACCAAGATCATTATCATCAACTTCTAGTCTTTGGTGTCATGGACTATAATGACTACAAAAATAGCTCTACTTGACATTGGACATCCCAGACTCCTTTTCAACTCACCCTGTAAACAATGGTGCGTTAGTGTTTGTGGTCACATACTGACTTACTCAAACCTCACAGATTGCTTTCCAAAGCAAGTCAAAAAGTAATTTATAATGACGAAGCACTGTAGAGAGCAGCAGACCATTCTAATTGTAGTTTTGCGCCAGGCATATACTGATGCTTACTAATATTCTTATAGTGCAGCTTCAACATACACCTTATCTCATTTGGGCTTCCAAAATTTATGTAGAGTAGTATGGTATGCAGAGGAGGTTCTTGTAAATGTGAGGCCCTGGAACTGCAGCCAAGATGTTGCTGGGGCTGCCCTCCTGTCTCTGTGCGGTGGCTGAGGCTGAGCAGTCACATGGAAGTGCTTCTGTTAGGCTCGGTTCTTCTCCTCCTCTCTCTCATGCTGGCACAGAACTTTGCAGTTCTTTACATTTGCATAGGAACTTTTATCACGCCATTCTATGCAGTATGTGACACAAGGAATACGGGACACTTGGAGGTCTTGTTATTTTCCCCGAATTATTAGGTGTATGTAACCAAAATAGGGAGCTGACCAAAGAATGTAAAGGTGAGTCATATTTTGCTTTAGCTTTGAAATGTTGGAAGATTTTATTAAATTATATACATGCTTCTCAAACACTTAAGTGATTTGATTTTTATAAGAAGTAAAATGTGAGTTAATTTAAAGAGGAAGTAAATTAAATCTGAAATGATTAATAAAAGATTCATGAGCTATGACTGTTTTCTATAGCTTTCCTCCTATTTTTCTCCATTGCTTTATGCAGAAATAATTTATGTTTAGCAAAGTTCTCTTTCAGTGTTCAGTTCTGTTAAGTTTTGGCTCAGAAGTACAGTTATAACCACCATTGCAGTCAAGATACAAAACAGCCTCATGATTGCCCCAAATTCTATATGGTCTGTTTTACAACTTTCTATAATTACCTCAAATGTATTTAAAAATCATGACAACCACAAAGAAAGATGTTAAGTAGCATATGTTAAATAAGTACATTTTTGCTCATTATTTCTCTTAAATTCACAGATTAGGAAACAGACTATGGTCTGAATATTTGGATTCTCCTCAAAATTATACATTGAAATCTAATCTCCATTGTTGTTAGGAAGTGGAACTTTGGCAAAGTGAATAGGTCCAAAGGCCAGACAGAGCCTTATGAATAGGATCAGGAGCTCTATAAACGATATGCCAGGGAGCTATGCTCTTCTTTCTGCCATGTAAGGAACACTAGGAAGTTCTGATCTGTGAACCAGAAAATAGATCCTCTCCATCTATCAAATCTAGTAGTGTTGTGAGAAATTTCCTACCTCTAAAGCTGTGAAAAGTAAATTTCTATTGTGTATAAGCCACTAGTCTATAGTATGTTGTTATAGAAGCCCAGAGAAACTAAGATTGCAGGAAATAATTTGCATAAGTTCACAGCCCATGTTGAAACCCTGTCTGTGGAGTCCCTCACTCTGATCATTGCTTAGTAATCAAGGGCACAAAATGGTGGAGCGCTGGATGAATAAAGGATACCTTAGTTTATTTATATGGAACTAAGAAAGACCTTCCAGGGAGGAAAGTGATCCCTACTGTTGATGAACTGCAGCTCCTTGATTATAAAGCAGAGATTTTGCTCTTTTTCTTTGACAGTGCAAGAACTTCTTGATCAATAAATTTAGACTTAGCCCACCATGAGACATTTTTCCCTCTATGAATACTGCTGTGATACAGCATAATCAGTTGGAGAATATAATTTGTAGAGAAATAGTCACTTGTAGAAATGATTAATTCTACAATTTCATGATTTTAGAAGCAATTTGACCATAAAGTAAGGGATGTCTAGTTTTATCAATGGGCAAGCCATCCTGAATTGAAACCCTACCGAGGAGGAGATGACAATGAATCAGACAAGTAAAAATTTGTCTCATAGCATCATCCATCTGTGTATATAGCATGCATTATTATATTTGAGCATGCTGGGAACCTTCGTCTCGATTGAATGATAGACAATAAAAATTTCCCTTTAAAGGACTGCTACTGTGAGAGCGGCTCTGATTTCCAGAAGCTGCAGAGACATGCTGAGACCTTCAAGGAAAATATAATGTGCAATAAATGGTTATAAAGTACCAAGGAGGCACATCTCCTTCCCCATTAAAAAATAGAGTATTTTTTTGAAGATTAGATTTAATATTATGTTCTCTTTAGTTCTTTAAACTCTACAACTTTTACATATTTTATTATACATGCAATAGGTTGGAATGATGTAATAATGAAATGAAAATTATACTTACCCATTGGCTATCAAGAGAAAATGAAGATAGGGAGCTTTACAATAACGATAAAACTCAAAATTCAAACTCATTCCACTTGCAGTTAAGGCACACATTGAAGTCAGTAGGTTATTTACCCTTGGCAGAGCAGCTAATTCTATTTTTAGGTTTTTAATTAACTCCAGAGGGTGAAGTCTCATTGCTTTGTGAATGTAATATTTATATTGATTATTATGAAAATAATTTAAAAATTTCAAAGAGACCTAAGTGCAAATGGTAAAGCCCATTATCCCTTTAAGCCCAAATAGTCCCTATCAGGTTGCTAAAATTAACTCTGTATTCAGCAAGGATTTTACACGGGAGCTTTAGGAGGGACAAGACAATGGGGAGGGATGGTAGGAAAATAAGCAAGATTTCTCTCTTTTGCTTTGTCAGTTGGCAGTGGGGGTTGGGGAGCCATTGGAAATGTCCATTTGTATTTTCAGTCTTGACTGGAAGCAACATATGTCTCACAGAAGGAAGCATTATGTTCTTTGAAAGAAGCAGACCATTGACAAGTTAGTCAATCCTTTTCTCATACTCACTCCTTGTATATTTTCAGATTTCTTTCATTTTTCCCACGCCTGCTCTTTTCAGCCCCACTCCTAGGAGTAGGAAAGACAGCCTCTCTAACGAGTGGTTCTGGGAACACTATTATACATGTACAGGAGATGACTCTAGATCGGTATCTGTCACCTTGCAGCTAAATAGAATTGAAATGGCTCGAAGATATAGATATTAAAGCAGAAACACTTAATGTGCTAGAAAATAAAATAGGCCAGTTCCTGAAGAGATAGGATAGGAAAGAACTTTCTAAATAGAGCTCTGATTGGACAAAGACAGCATTAAGAATCAACAAGTAGGATTATAGCACATCAAAATCTTTTGCTCAGCAAAAGCAGGAATCAACATGGTGAAGACATGATCTACAGAATAGGAAACATTTTTTGTCATCTATATTTTTGGACACAGGAAGTAATAATTAGAACGTATAAAGAGCACAGAACATTAGATATTTCAAATTAAAAGGCCCAGTCAAAAATGGAGTAACTGAAATAGACATTTCTTAGAATTATAAATGCCCCCCAAAAAAGAAAAAAATTCTCTACATCCATAGCTATCATAAAAACACAAATTAAGATAAATTTCCATTGTATTCCAGAAGAAAATGGCTTTCATTAATTAAGCAATAACAAATTCTGGTGAGGGCTAGCCAGATAGCTCAGTGGATTAAAGCTCCTGCTTAGGCAGATGCAGGACTCAGGGTGTGGTCCCCGGCATTTCGTGCCAGCCCCTGCCCCAGGGCATGCTGAGACAGTGATTGAGACTGGGCAAGATGGTGCTTGCCTGTAATCCCAGCACTCAGAAGGCTGAAAACAAGAGAATCACTAAGAGTCTGATCTATGTAGTGAGACCCTATAGACCCTATACTACATACAAAAAACCAAACCAAATGCTGGTGGCAGTGCAGGGCAGCAGACACCGTTCTCCACTGTCAGTGATAATGTAAACTGGTGAATCCACTGTGGAAATCAGCATGGAGATTCCTCATAACACTGAAACTGGAAGTTCCATCTGACTCAACTGCTCCCTGCGGAGCATGTCACAGGAGGACATGGCTTTGCAGATCTTTTGACAATTTTTTAAATGTGTATTTAACTTCTTGCTACTGAGTTGCTTGAGTTTCCTACATTTTGAATATAAACCAAATTATAATTTGAATGTATTTTCTCCCATTATATAAGTTGTCTCCTTGCTTTGTTAATTATGTCCTTTGTTATACTGAAGTTTCTTAGTTTGATGCAATCCTGTTATTTTTACTTATGTTGACTGTGTTTTGGGGATCAGAGCCGGACAAACATTTAAGCAGGTTGATATCAAGATTCTTTGCCCTGTTTTTCTTTCTTTTTAACAGTTTGCACATTTCAGGTCTAGTATTTAACTCTTTAATCCATTTTAAATTAATTTTTTTCTGTGTGGTATGAAATAAGGGCCCAATTTTATTCTCATGCTTATAGAAATCAGTTTTCCCCACACAATTTACTGAAGATATTTTCCTTTCTTCATTTTGTACTCTTAAAAACTACTTAGAAGTTCAACTGATAGTAAATTCCTGAGTTTGTCCCTTGGCTTTTTACTCTGTTCCATGGATCTAGATGTTTTCTTTTAAAGTAACATTGTGGCTCTTTGCCACCACCATGAAAGGTTGCTTTCTGCTCTGTGCTGCTCTGCGTTGGACCCAGCTGAGTATGGACTGAAACCTCCAGTAACTATTCACAGGTTGGGGGCATGAAGCAACAGGAAGAAAATGTGTCTCAGAGGCTTTAAAGTCCTAGCCCAGGTCCACAGCAGGAAGGAGCTGA
>NW_004524718.1:5989833-5992058 GCF_000260255.1 Octodon degus
GTGGTGAGATTTACCTTTTTTTTTTTTAACTATTGATACTTCAGGGGCCAGGGAAATGGCTCAGTAGAATAAACCTTTCCTTGGCAAGTGAAAGGGCCTGTTTTCAATCCCCGGTTGCAAAATACAAAACAAAACAAAAGCAATTGATACTTCATTTCAACCCAGATATGTTGAAGTTTTCTATCCTTCCTTTAGAATTTAATCTTTAAGGACAAGGTCTGTGCATATCAAATTTACTTCTGCATTTTTTCAAACCTAAATTAAGATCTGTTCCACAGAACTTACCCTTTCCTCATACACAATGATCTTTAACACTGTGCAGTAATCCAGACAGTAAATATCATTTCTATGATCAGTTAATATATTAGGCAATAGCATAACTAACTTCATTATAAGCTCACATTCAATTCTTTAAGTCTTTTAAATGGTGTGAAGGTCTTCTGTGGAAACCCTAGTGGCTTGTGTTCTGAGATTAAGGGTGCAACAGTTGGATGACCAATGACATACAGAAGAGGCAAGAAAAATAAAAGGCCACAGTGCTCCAGCTCTGTCCGCACATCTGAACTGCCACACTCTTTGGGTTCTTTATTACTCACTTCTCTTGAGTTAGGAAGCCAGGATCCTTTGCTGTCCTTTATGTCCACACTAAAGTGGCTTCTTTATCCCAAAGGCCATCCTTCACCAAAAAGGCAAAAATATCCTATTTTCTTCACAACTGTTCAGCTTCCTGAAGCTTTTCTCACTCTCCTTAAAGACAAGATTTGCCTTAAATCCACCACATGCAGGGCCTGTGGGAGCAACCTCAGTGTGAGGAGTCCCATAAGAACCGCAGCTTCAGATGACCCTTACAACCACAGTTCCTTCCTGACTGCATTATGCTGCAGACCTCTGCTTTTCCTCTCTGTCTAAAACTATTATTAATTTTCATTTTCACCTTTTGTTGATCTGCTATAGGTTCTAAATAAAATGAAAATTTGACACTTGAATCTGATTTCTATTAAAATGTTCCTTACCATCAAAATATCTAAATGAAAAAAAAAAAACCCTCAGGCGGCTTTACTGATGCAGGCAAAATATCTGAATAACTGAACAAATGATCCCATGTTAATCTGAGTGCTTTGTTACAGAGTGGTGGTAGGCAGCACTCCTGAGACGGAAAGTGAGGTGAAGGCGAGCACGCTGATGAGCGCTGTCAAGTACACGAGAGTCTGGAGGCACCATATTCAGTACTTCTATGCTTTTCTTTCTTTTTTTGCATTAATTTGTCTCTCAATTCTTTTTTCATTTTTAAAGAGAATAAAAAGCAGTAAAAAACATTAGAAATGATACAGAATTTCTCTAAATAAAATGATACAAATTCGACAGTGCTTGTTATGTTTTATATGGTTGTCTTCAAGTTAGTTGTTCAGATTACCACATATAAGCATGCAAAACTGGTCAAAGAATTAAGAAGGAGAAAAAAGTAAGCATTAGCTGTTCCTTTCGATAGACCGGTAGAAATCAGCAATGCAATTGTCCTAGATATTGTGCATATACATATATTTTTTTCTTTATTCTTTCTTTCTTTTTTCTTTGTCCTCATCCCAGTTGTTTCTTCCCTTTGAGCAGTTTCATTCCCTTTCACAGTATCTATTGTGTGTTTATGATTTTATTTAGTCTCTCAGGTTCTTACATTACGGATACAACACAATGTTTACACTTGGGGTCTGATTTATTTCGCTTATGAATATGGTCTGTAGTTGTATCCATTTACCTTTAAAAGCCTCAAGTTTATCTTTTCTAATGACTGAGTACACCACATTTTGCAAAATTAACATATCTTTTTTATGTATTTCTCAGTTGATGAGAATTTGGGTTGTTTCCAAGATTTAGTTATGACAAGTTGTACTGCTATAAACATGGACACACATATATCAGTGTGGTATGATGTTTTCAGTTCTTTTGGAAAAATACGTAGGAAAGTAATAGCTGCATTGAATGGGACCATTATTTCTATATTTTTGAGGAATCTCCACACTGATTTCCATAGTGGTTGTACCTGCCTGCACTCCCACCAACAGTGGAGAAGGGTTACTTTTACCCCAAAGTCCCTCCAGTATTTGTTATTGTTCAACTTCTTTCTTTAAAATATCTTTTTCCCCATAATTTTATTGATAAACAAATAGCAATGAGACAGTTTCAAATCAAATTGGTAGGATAGTTTCAATAATTAACACATTGCATAC
>NW_004524718.1:5992685-5994414 GCF_000260255.1 Octodon degus
CTCATATGTCCTGAGTCTTAATTGACCTTAGAGGGCTAGGGCCAAAATGTTGGCTTTCCTTGCAGCCCTCCTTTTTCTCTAATTTTGGTCTGCAAATTTAGGTTGTTAACCATCCAAAAGACAAGCTTATTGTTATTACCATAGAACTTAGGCTGTTAAGCTTAACCTTACTATTTGTCTGAATATCAAACATCTTAGGCATAATATGGAACAGGTATTTTTCATCAGGTATTGATATTTTGAACTATAAGTCCATACAGACTGTGATAAAAATATTTAAAAATTAGAATATATTTTGAAAAGAGGCATAAAGAATTATTTACTTCTTATGTTTACACATTAGTCCAAAAATCTCATCATTTACAACCTTGAAGCAGGACAGTCCCACAATATTCCTTTTCCTGTCTCTTGCTTTCATTCACCACCGCCTTGTTCTTGAACAAACATCTACCCAAGAGACATCATAGCAGCAACTGGCATGTCATGACAAGGAGCCTAAATTCCGAAGATCAGAATGAAAGGCACTCCAAGCATAAAACAACTATTACAAATTACCATCTGCAGTGTGGTAGCTTAATTCACAGGTATCAGTATATATAGATAGTCAGGATGAGAATCTTTCCAATTAACTCCCAGATTCAAAAATCTTCTGAACATTCTCAGGATCATTGCCTTGCCCATCTTATACATATAACTGTATGGCTTGACTTATTCATGTTTCCTAGCTCTTCTCCTTTCCCTCTCTTCATTAGTTAGTCCTTGAAATCCTGCTTTCTTTTTATTTGTATTATACCTTCTATAAGTATTTCTTCTTTTGAATTCTTATACTAGGGAGAATATACAATATTTACACATATGTGTCTGGTTTATTTCACTTATGAGTATATGTTCAAGTGGCATCCACTTCAGTATAAAAGCTTCGAGTTTATCATTCTTAATAGCTGAATAATACTCCATTGTGTAAAAATACCACATCTTTTTCAACCATTGCTCAGGTGATAGGCATCTTGGTTGTTTCCAAGATTTGGCTATCACAAATTGTGCTGCTATAAACATAGGCACACATATATCCCTATGATATGATGTTTTCAGATACTCTGGGAAAATTCCCAGTAGAGCAATAGCTGATTTAAATGGGATTTCCAGTCCAGCTTTTCTAAGGAATCTCCATACTGATTTCCATAACGGTTGCACCAGTCTACATTCCCACCAGCAGTGGAGAAGGGTTCCTTTTTCCCCACAGCCTCTCCAACATTCGTTGTTGGGTGATTTCTTTATGATAGCCATTCTTTCTGGGATGAGATGATATCTCAATGTGGTTTTAATTTGCATTTCACGGCTGGCTAGTGATGTGGAGCATTTTTTCATATATTTATTCACTTCTTTAATTTCTTCCTGTGAGAAGTGTGTGTTCATCTCAGATGCGCATTTCTGGATTGGGTCTTTAAATTTTGGGCCCCTAGTGTTTTTTAGTTCTTTATAAATTCTAGAGAGCAGACCTTTATCTGAGTACTTATTTGTCATGATTTTTTCCCAATTTGTGGGTTTCCTTTTCACATTGTTGGTAATTTCTTTTGACATGAAAAAAACTTCTCAGCAAGAACAGATCCCAGTTGTTGTGTCTTTCAACTGTTACCCATGCGATTTGATTTCTGTCCATGAACTCTTTGCCTACCCCTATATCTTCAAGAGTTCCTCCCACTTTCTCTTCCAAGAGATTTAGTGTCTC
>NW_004524718.1:5995438-5999811 GCF_000260255.1 Octodon degus
ATTTCAATTTTCTGTAGGACTTTGAACATGAATGAGTGTTGGACCTTGTCAAAAGCCTTTTCTGCATCAATGGAGATGATCATGTGGTTTTTAGTTTTCGCTCTATTGACATAGTGTATTACATTTATAGATTTTCAAATATTGAACCATCCTTGCATCCCTTGGATGAATCCTACTTGGTCATGGTGTATGATCTTCTTGATGATTTACTGTATTGTATTTGCTAGGATTTTATTGAGGATTTTGGCATCTATGTTCATGAGGGAGATTGGCCTGTAGTTCTTGTTTTTAGTTGCATCTTTCCCTGGTTTTGGTATCAGTATAATACTTGCCTCCAGGAATGGTTTTGGGAGGATTGCTTCCTTTCAATTTCATGTAAGAGTTTGAGAAGTATAGAGACTACATTTTCTGTAAATGTCTTAAAATTCAGCTGTGAATCCATCTGGACCTCCACTTTTCTTTGCTTGTAGGTTTTTAATTACATCTCCTATTTCATGGGCTGTTATTGGGCTATTGAGAGTGGTTATATCTTGTCGATTCAGTTGTGGTAATTTGTACCTTTCTAGGAATCTGTCCATTTCTTCTGTTTCTTCTCTTCTTTGAGAGTAAAGATTCTCCAGGGAGCTATTGATAATCTTCTGAATTTCCACTGGGTTTGTGGTAATTACACCCTTTTCATTCCTTTTTGCTTGTATTTGAATTTTTTCTTTCCTCTGTTTGATGAGGTTAGCTAGGGGCTTATCTATTTCATTTAATCTTTCAAAGGACCAGCTTTTGCTTTTTTAATTCTTTGAATTGGTTTCTTCGCCTCAATTCAATTAATTTCTGCTCTAATCTTTATGATTTCCTCCCATCTTTGCCCTCTGAGTTTGGTCTGCTTTTCCTTTTCTAGTTGTTGAAGGTGCAGCATTAGGTTATTTACTTGTTCCCTTTCTGTTTTCCTAATGTGTGAGTTCACAGCTATGAATTTCCCTCTGAGAACTGCTTTCATCGTATCCCATAAATTCTGATAAGTTGTGCTTGAATTTTCATTGAATTGTAGATATTGTTGAATTTCTTGTTTAATTTCATCTGTGACCCATTGGTTGCTGAATAGGGCGTCATTTAATTTCTATATATTTAAGGTTTTTTTCTGGTTTCTTTTGTCATTTATTTCCAGTTTCACTGCACTGTGGTCAGATAATGTGCACGAGATTATTTCTGTTTTCTTAGATATACTTAAGCATGACCTATGGACCAGTATGTGGTCTATTTTAGAAAATCACTCATGTGCAGCTGAAAAAAATGTGTATTCAGCTGTGTTTGGGTACAACACTGTGTATATGTCCACGAAGTCCATTTGTTTCAAGCTCTGGTTCAGATC
This sequence comes from Octodon degus, assembly GCF_000260255.1. Lineage (NCBI taxonomy): Eukaryota > Metazoa > Chordata > Mammalia > Rodentia > Octodontidae > Octodon > Octodon degus. The sequence goes on from NW_004524718.1 coordinate 5,996,802, forward strand.
CGTCATTTCTTTGCTAAGTTTTTTTCTGGTTGACCTATCTTTTGGAGATAAGGAGGTGTTAAGATCTCCTGTTAAAATTGTGATATTGGATATTAGATTTTTCATGTCCATTAAGATTTGCTTTATATAGTTGAGTGCTCCTATGTTTGGTGCATACATATTTCTGAGTGTTACCTCTTCCTCTTGAATTTTTCCCCTGACCAGTATATACTGGCCTTTGTTATTTTGCTTGATCATTGTTGATTTGAAGTTGAGACTGTCTGAGAATAAGATTGCTACCCCTGCTACTTTCTGAGGTGCGGGAACATGTAGTATTTTGTTCCATCCTTTGACTTTCAGCCTATGAATGTCTTTATGAGTTAAATGTGTTTCTTGTATACAGCATATTTTTGGATTTTGTTTCCTAATCCACTGTGTCAGTCTATTTCTCTTAATTGGTGAATTGAGTCCATTTACATTGATGGTTAGAATTGAGATTTATTGACCTATGGTTGACATGTTATTTACCTGTTGTCATTTACTCCTTTTTCTCCTGTGTTTAATTACTTGCCCTGTTTAGTTGGTTGCTTCTGATCTCATTTGTGGAGTTCTGATCATTTTGATCCCTCTCTAGAACATCTTTCAGTAGCCTGTGTAAGGGTGGCTTTGTCATCACGAAATTCTTTAGCTGTTCTTTGTCATGAAAGTATTTTACTTCTCCATCAAACTTGAAAGAGAGTTTTGCAGGGTATAGTAGTCTGGACTGGAATATGTTTTCATAGAGAACTTGAAGTACTCTGCTCCATGCTCTTCTTGCCTTCATGGTTTGTGAAGAGAAGTCAGCCGTAATTCTGATGGGTTTTCCTTTGAGTGTGATCTGCATCTTTTCTCTAGCAGCTTTCAGTATGTTATTCTTGTGCTGAATTTCTGGGATCTTGACTATTATATGTCTCTGTGTGGTTTTCATTGGGTTGAGGTTCCTTGGCGTTCTGTATGCTTCAGTTACCTGAATATCAGATTGTTTCCTCATATTTGGGAAGTTTTCTGCTATTACTTCTGCCCATATTTTTTAATGTCTTCTGCATTGACTCCTTCTTTCTCATTGATGCCTATTAGTCTCACATTGTTCATCTTTGCATCATCTTGCAGGTGATGGATTATTTTTTCCTGCATCCTTGTTGTTTTTAAGAGATCCTTTCTTACCTGTTCTCTAGCTGCTATAGCATCTTCAATCTGAAACTCTGTCTTCACTTGCACTTAAATGATTTTGCAAGCTTGCGTTTGAGATTTTAATTTCCTCCATGTCTCTTTGTCTCTGCTTCATGCGGTCTATTTCTTTCCTGTATTGCTCATTCAAAGAATCTGTCATTTTTCTCATCTCCTCTTTTTTTTTTTATCAATGTCTTCCTTAGAAGCAGTTATAAATTCTTTTACTGCAGTGTTTTTTTCAGATTGGGTTTCCTCCCTATATTTCTGTAGTTGCTTCTTTACTTCAGATGCTATGAGTTCTGAGAATTCTTTTTTTATTTCAGAAACAATTGTGCTCTGAGTTCCTCTATAACTGTCTGCTGTTGCTTATTTACTATCAACGCTATTAATTCATGCATTTGAGCAGAGCTAGTGTTCTCTGCACTTGTTCTGGGTGGGCATTGGTTTTCCTCCTTATGTTTTGGCATTTGATTCTTTACTGTAGATGCTATTAATTCAGGGATTTCTTTTTTATTTCCAATCTGAGTTCCTCTATACCTTTCTGAAGCTGTTTCTGTATTTCAGAAGCTGTTGATTCATTGCTTTTAGCTGTAATTCTCATTTGTTCTGTGTTAGTGTCCTCTGTACTTGTTACGGGTGAGCTTGGGTTCTGAGGTTGCATTCTGTTCCTTCTCATCATTTTGTGTAGCACTGTCTTCTGACCTTTGTTGTAGATCTTCGTTGTAGCTATAACTTTAGCATGTACTGAAGTTCAGGTGCAGATCTACAAAGTGTGGATTTACCCAGCTGTGCCTGGCTTGGGTCTGGCTGCTGTGCTCAGCTCCTTCCTGCTGCTGCTCTTGGGGGTGAACCTATTGTACCCCTCTGGGATGATTTTCTCCTCCTGGGCTAGTTGGGTGGTTCTTTCCTCTACACTCTTTGCAGGGATTGCAGCTGTTGGGTTACACCCCAGGCCTGTATGCCAGGCCTGAGCTGAGCCTGGAGGGGACAAGGTGGAGTAGGGGTAGAGGCAGCACTCCCACACACTCACCGGGTCTGGGCTAGAACTGGGTCTGGGAGTTCCTGGAATATTTCAGCAATTCCTACTGGATGGGCATTGTGTGGGAGGTGCTGCAGAGTGGTGAGGGGCATCCCAAGGGGGTGGAAGAGTGTCTCATCCTCGCTGCGCCTGGGCTGGGACCAGTAATAGGTCCCACCTGTGCAAGGTAGCTGGAAGCTTTCCCACACACTCACCTGATCTGGGTTAGAACTGGGTCTGGGGTTTCTGGAATGGCAGAAATTCCTACTTGGTGGTCAGGGTCGGGGAGGTTTTGAGGAGTGGTGGGCGGTGTCCCAAGGGGGTGGAAAAGGGTGTCACCAAGCTGCACCTTGGCTGGGAGCAGTAGTAGTTCCTGCCTGTGCAGGGTAGCAGGAATCTCTCCCACACACTCACTGGACCTGGGCTACGACTGGGTCTGGGGGTTTCCAGAACGCGGCAGAAATTCCTACTCAGTGGGTGGGTTGGGCGAGGTGCTACAAAGTGGTGAGGGGTGTCCCAAGGGGGTGGAAGAGGGTCTCACCCACGTTGTGCCTGGGCTGGGACCAGTAATAGGTTCTGCTGGTGCAGGATAGCTGGAAGCTCTCCCACACACTCATCGGACCTGGGCTAGGACTCCTTGACTTCTTGATGATAAGAATTTTTTGTTGCGTTAAATGGAATCTTAAGGTTGTTTTAATTTGCTTTCTTCTCTTCTTCTTCTTCTTCTTCTTCTTCTTCTTCTTCTTCTTCTTCTTCTTCTTCTTCTTCTTCTTCTTCTTCTTCTTCTTCTTCTTCTTCTTCTTC
>NW_004524718.1:5999911-6031794 GCF_000260255.1 Octodon degus
TTCTTCTTCTTCTTCTTCTTCTTCTTCTTCTTCTTCTTCTTCTTCTTCTTCTTCTTCTTCTTCTTCTTTTTTTGTGGTACCAGGAATTGAACTCAGGACATTGCACTTGCCAGGTAAGCACTTATTCCACTGAGCTTTCTCTCCAGCCCCATAATTTGCATTTCTGGAAAAGCCCAAGATGTTGAACATTTTTCATATATCTATTTGCCATTTGTATTTCTTTATCTGAGAAGTATAGATTCATCTCAGATGCCCATTTTTGGACTGGGTCTTTGAATTTTGAGAATATGATTTTTTAATTCTTTATATGTTCTGGAGAGAAGTCTTAGAGACAGTCAGCTAAAATTTTACCCCAGCTTGTGGGTTTTCTTCTTACTCTGTTGGTGATTACTTTTATTCAAATTAAGTGCTCCACATTTTGATAATTATATTAGCTAAATAACTTCTAAATTCCTAAGTTTTATATAGATTCTCAAATGTCATGATTTATTTTATACCATTGCATCTTATCTTTTATCATGTTTTCCTTCTAACATTTTTTCCCTCTCCTTGGATTCCATTTGCAGACCATTGCTTAGTGCACACATTATGCAAGCTTGTAAAAATAAACATAATAACTTTTTATTTATGGTAGATGTTTAAATTTAACCCTTCTTAGTCTAAAACCATTTGTTATGGTTTATCTCTAGTTGTCCCTCCAAAGCCTCTTGCAGTTATGGGGCAGACGTCTAGAGTTTGATTAACTCATGATCCATTGGGATTATTGGTAATCCAAAACTGAGATTATGGGTCTCAGTACTGCTGGGATTATGGGTGTGAGTGCTACACCCAGCCTGCAGCAGATAGCCTGGATGTAAAATAAGAGAGACAGGGAGACAGACTTCCTTTCTGTTGCCATTGTTGCTACTCCTCCCTTGGCTCCTCTCTGCTCTTTGCTGCTGCTATGAACTACTGCTCTCTGCCTTGGAGCCAGCTGAGTGTAGACTGAAACCTCCAGGAACTGAGCTAAATAAACCTTTCATTCCCTCATTTTGAGTGTTAGATATTTGTCCCAGAAATGACAGAAGAGTAACTGAGACACCATTGTGTCACATTACTTCCTATTATTTATGCTGTATGAAATTTGTTCACATAATTTAAAGATTATTTATAATGTATTTTATTTTCTCCTATGACTACTAATTGTAATCTTACTCTATGGCCAAATCAGTACATTAAACATATTAAATGTGGAAATCTGACTCTTCCCCATAGTCTTCTTAAGATGTCCAAAAGTTTATTTAGTATAATTTAAGATTTTAAAATTTTGCTTATTAGTGTGTGCATGTATTATGTAAGGTTTATGTCCCTTGTGGAAAATCAGTACACATACATCACAACCTTAGTTCCATTTTTCCTCACTCTTCCCTTTTTTCCTTCCTCTCTCTGTCTTTTTTTTTTTTTTTTTTTTTTTTTGTGGTGGAACCCAGGTTTGAACTCAGCCCCTTGAGCTTGCCAGACAATTGCTTATTGTACTAAGCCATTTCCCCAGCCCCTTCCACCTATCTTTTGATCCCTTTTCTTTTATACATATGCAGCACATGTTTACATTCCTTGTGTAGAGTTCACATAAGAAATGAAGAGCAAAATAAGAGGAAATAGGGAATGGAGACTAATAAAACGTTTTCAGAATTTTTGTCAAGTTTTCCTTATCTTTTGTTCCTTCAGAACTGAATCTAAGATTTTTCAGCACTTGTGAAAGGAATCAAATGTTTGTTAGTAATTACAAAATAGTAGGTGTATCCTGTTTCCACTGTTGTAATACATATTAGAATCACCAGAGATATAAGGCATGGAGGTTAGTAATGAAAAAAATAAGAAATATCCTCACAGAAATCTATATAACCAGTGCTCATGTATGAAGAATTCAGGTTTCATAATTATTTACAATATATTATAATGAGTTGTAATTTTCTTACTATAAATTATTTTAAAGTCCCTTGTTGCTTACCATCCTGCAATTGGCGACATTACTTTATGTGTCAACATGTTCATTTGATTGAAGAAAATTTTAAATATCTTTTTTAATTCCACAATAACTCAATGCTCGGTAACATGTTGTTAAGTCTCCATAAAATTTCTAAAGTGTAATTTTTCTATTTCTTGTTTCATTACACTGTGGATAGAAAATAAAGTCATAATAGCTTTTAAAAATGCATACATTTTAAATATTGTATCTTTTAATTTCCATGCAAAGCTGAGACTTGTAACTGCTGTAGCTGCAAATCAGCATTATTCACTGTAAGTAAATTTTCATTGCCCTGATCATGTGGGTTTTCTGCAAAACTTACTAATATTAAAATTAATTCTTTTATTTTGGAAAGTGATTGTGCTTTATAAATTAGAATCACCAGAGATATAAGGCATGGAGGCATTTAGAGTCTCCTTTTGGAATTTTATGTTAGTCATTGTATCATTTGTGATAGATCTCACCACTCATTTCTTGTAAGTTTACAAATGTCTTTGCTGAGGTCAGAAAAGTTTCTATTAATCAACTTTTTATTAATAATATCTTGTTCTTATTTAATGTAATAAATTTTTATAATACTTTCTGCAGGGTGTAAAAGTGAACTTATCCACAAACACTTTATGTAAGGTTTCAAAGATACTTTGATTCCAAGTATAGCTATTTAGCACTCAGTAAAAATATTAGATAATTATTAGGCAGAATATATACTTGCATCTTAGAAATATTTCTATAACTCTGATATATACATATATATATATATATTCACAAAGATACCTGCAATGTAGTCCTAACATTTTATTCTATACAATTTTCAAGTTAAATATATCCATTAAATGAAATTCCCTTATTGCCTACAATGAAAACAAAAATTAAAAGAATGTCATATGAATGTAATGCACAATAGCATAATTTAACAATCCTATGGTTACTTGATGTGTATTTGTAAAAATTGGATGTGCTTCTTTTGTTGATGTAAGGTTTATATATTTTCTTTTGCTTATTAATAAAGGACTAGGATTATGATAAGAATATAGAACTTCAACAATTTTAAAGCAGATAAACATTAGGTTATCAATAATAAATACAATAACAATGAAGAGTACAGATACAGGAGTTGTATTTTTCAATAGTGATTTTCTTTTCAACAATGTGTGCTCAAAATAATTACACTAGAGATTAAACATAGGGTAAAGTTACATAGAAAGAAATAAAGAAAAATTAAATGCAATACATTTCAACTTAAGTTGATTCACATTTGTAAAGCTTAATTTTATCTTTTAAAAATTTTCCAATGTCATCATTTGTATGTTTTTCTCTATACATAACTTGAATTAAATATGGGCATTTAGAATTTCCTATGTATATAAGACCTAACTTTTCAATCAATGAAGTAAAATAAATCTATTCATTCTTCGGTAATTTATGATTATGAAGTCTGGGTTGACTGAAAGTTTAAATAAATTGATTAACACTCAACATATTAAAATATTATGGATTAAATGCGATAATATATGGAGTGTACTTCTAAATAATCTCTACTAGAAGGAAAACAAGTTAAAATAAGTAGCTGTTTATGAGCTGACAATGAGATGAAGGTTTATCTTTAGTTTGAAACTTTTATTAAAAGGCATAAAACCAAATTTCAACCATGTATCCAAACCAGAAAATTAACACTCACCAAAAAATAGTATTACCACAGGCCTATAATATAGGCCATAATAAACTTGCCCATAGCAAATTTTGAATGTGTTCATGATCAGCACTAGAGTTGTGGACAGCTACACAGAGTGTCTGTAACTTATGACTTAGCTATTAGAGCCCTTAGAATTATGTGTTCACTAACATAATGTGGTATCCAGGAGTTGTATTGTATTTTCTTTATTCTTTTGTTTTTGAATGTATAAATGATTTTATTTTCATGTATAAGTTTTCATAGAATAAAGAAAAGTTAAATGCGTTTTATCTTGCTTTTCCCTATTCTTACCCTGATTTATAGTCTGTTTGACAAGAGTACACAATCACATATTACAGTATTGATTAATAGAAGTTAAGACACCATAACCAGTGTGGAATAACATCTTTCAAATAAAGTGGACATGCTAGCTTTTCTATATTGCATAGTTACATTTAAGCTAATCAGCTCAAGCATGACAAACAGTAGCTTCAACTTTTAATTTATTTATATGATGAAGATAAAAGGAAAAGGGTCAAATTTAAGGGTTAAGGACTACACAGAGCTGTAAATAAAGGTTCAGTACTACGTAGAGATGACTATTCAAATATTAAAATAAAAATTTATAAAGCAAAGTTGTGGCCTTAAAAGAAGCTAGACTGATAGGGAGAAAAATTAATAAGCACAAGAAGTCATAGTGTTTTTATACATTTGCCAGTGTGAGCATTACTCAAAACTCCCTGAAAAGCTAGATACCTATCTTGTGTTTTTGAACAGTGACCACATTTCTGGCACATTCTTCCATAGGCCAATGCACAGTTCCAGGAGTAGGGTTATTCCGAGAGCTCAGTATGTGACTTTTCTCCTCAGAATCTCTTTCTCTAAGACCTTAGTACTGTCCCACATTACCTATGCCAGTCAAGTAGCTCTAGATATAGATAATTGCCTTTAGGCTTTGCTAGAAGAAACTGAAAACAAGTGAAATTTGAGTAAATTACCCTGCAGCAGAGATTATCTTTGCTTCTTTGTATCTGTGAGCGTATTTGAAAATATCAGGAATGTACAAAAGGTCTTTGCAGGGCATACTTGTGCAAGAACATCCATGTGGTTGCAAATGCAGGTCACATAATGCGTTGTATCAATGTGTTCTTACTATGGAGTATAAGTGAAGTATGTGTCAAAGTTGCCAGTGACTTCTAGCCTTACCAAAGCACAGGCAGACTGAGAATTTAGAAACCCTAAAGTCAGTTATAGAACTGTCTTCTCTTCACTTCTGATTATGACCATTGAACTTGACTGAATTAAGAAATGCCTTGGGATTAGTAAAGCACACTTCCAGGTGTGTCTGAATGCATTATGGTGGTGTTATGGTGTGGATGCATAGAGTTCCTTGATCTTCCCTTGTGGGCACTGTTGCCCTGTTCTACTTTTTAGCCAGAATGAACTAAAATCCTTCACCATTACCTCCCTGCCTCGCAGCAAGCTTATCATGGACTTAACATCCTAAAATGGGAAGCTAAATTAAACTTCTCCTTTAAGCTGTTGGTGTCAGGTATTGTGTCTGAGCAATGGGACAGAGAAAAAGACACTTCTTTTCTTATTTGTGGATATTACTTATATAGAACATGAGTTTATTTTTAAAATTTAATTTTATTTTATTTTAAAGAGTAAAATTAGAAGAAAAAGAAAATTGAAAAAAAACAGAGATGGGATAACATACAACAATATATGTGTTATAGATTTTCAAACAGAAATAGCTAATTAACAATGGTTGTTGGGACCGGCCAAATAACTCAGCAGATTAAAACACCCGCAAGCAGGTGCAGGGGCCAGGGGTTTGACCCCTGGGGCTGTGGTGCAGGCCCCGCCCCTGGGGCACACTGAGATGGTGATTGAGACTCGGTGCCATGGGGCACATCTGTAATCCCAGCTCTTGGGAGGCTGTATACAGGCGGATTGCTATGAGTCCAAACTAGTAGGGAGACCATGAACACCCTGTAGACCCTTCACTAAAATACACACACACACACACAAAAGAAACAATGGTTGTTATATTATCTATTTTATTGTCAAAACTGTTGCTCAGACTGACAGATATAGTTATGCAAGATTGGAGAAATACTTGAATATTGGAACCTACTTTCAAGAAATCTTAATGTTTTTCTTGTCTGTTTTTGGTTTTATTTTAAAGGAACTATAATAATGGATAAGACATTAGAAACAGTACACATGTAGAAGACCAGGACGAGTGGCATTCAACCATGAGTTTTGTAGTTAATGTTTAGAATTGTCACCTTGACTAACTCTGTATGCTCAGATCACAGATATCAAGATACAGAGTTAGGCAAGGTGACAATTGAATTGAATAGGATTTCCAGTCTTAGTTCTTTGAGGAGTCTCTACACTGATTTCCATAGTGGTTGTACCAGTCTACATTTCCACCAGCAGTGGGGAAGTGTTTCTTTTCCCCACAGCCTCTCCAGCATTTGTTATGAGTTAGTTTCTTTATCATATTCATTCTTTCTTTTTAAAGAGACTATCTTTCTTCCAGTGAACATGTTTGGTCCTTTTGCCAAACATAAGATGGCTGAGTGTGTTTATAGTTGTATGTATTTGCATCTTCTGATCTGTTACACTGATCCTCAGGTCTGTGTTTGCCAGTACCATACTGATTTTATTACAGTAGCTTTGTAGTATAATTTCAAGTCAGGGGTTGTAATGCTTCCTCTTTTGCCTTTGTTGCTCAAGACTACCTTTGATATTCTAGGTCTTCTCTGGCTTCAAATGAATTTTAAGAATATTTTCTCTAGATCTGTGAGGTATGTTGATGGTATTTAGATAGGGATTGCATCAAATCTGTATAAGAATTTTAGGACTATGGCTGTTTTCTCAGTGTTGGGTTCTTCCTATCCACTAGCAAGGAACATCTTTCAATTTTCTGAAATCCTCTTTGATCTCTTTTTTGTTTTTTTTTAAAGAAGGTTGTAGTTTTCATTCTGTAAGTCTTCTTCTTCCTTTGTTAGATTAATTCCTAAGTATTTCATTTTTTTCTTTGTTATTGTGAAAGGTACTATTTCTCTAATTTCTTTCTCAGTGAGTTTGTTATCTGTGTAATGGAATGTTATTAATTTTTGTGTGTTGACTTTGTATCCTGCTATGCTACTGAATTTATTAATTTTAGGAGCTTCTTGGTAGGGTTTTGGGTCTTCTAAATAGAGTATCATGTCATCTGCAAATAATGATAGTTTAACTTCTTTACCTATTTTTTAGTCTCTCTCTCTCTCTCTCTCTCTCTCTCTCTCTCTCTCTCTCTCTCTCTCTCTCTTATAATGGCTCTAGCTAATGTTTCCAGACATATATTGAATAGTAGTGGTGATAGAGGACATCCTTGTCTTGTACCTGATTTGAGAGTAAAAGATTTCTGTTTTTCTCCATTTAGAATTATGTTGTCTATTGGTTTGTCATAGACAGTTTTTATCAGGTTGAGGTAGAGGCCACCTATTCCAATCTTCTGTAGGGTGTTGATCATGAGTGAGTGTTGGACTTTGTCAAAAGCCTTTTCTTCATCTACTAAGATGATCATGTGTTTGGTTTTGGCTTTATGTATTACATTTATAGATTTGCATATGTTGAACCATCCTTGCATCCCTGGGATGAATCCTACCTGGCCATGGTGTATAATTTTCTTGATAATTTGCTGTATTATATCTGACGGTATTTTATTGAGGATTTTTGCATCTGTGTTTATGAGGGAGGTTGGTCTGTTAATTTTTCAGATATGAATACCTAAGGGAAAATGTGGTTAAGGCAGATATGGTTTCCTATTTATAGTAGTACAATTAGCAATAGTAATAACAGCTAGTGAAATTTAGAAATTGACAAACTTTTGTAACTAATGGGTTTGTGCTTTAGACCAGAGTAGCACACATTATAACTATATAACAAACCAGATCTTAAACTGGGAATTTGTATTTAAAATAGTTCCCCTGTGTTCTGTCTGGTCACCTCCTCTTCATGCATCTGGAGTCTTCCAGGCACACTAGTTTACCCCAGTTACCTGCTGCTGCCTTTGTGCTGTGAGGATGTTCCTGTTGGTCTGGGCTTGGGTGGGCCCATCAGTATGCCTCAGCTCACCAAGTATAGATCTACTGAACTCAATCTCGATTGGCGGGACCTGGCTTGGGTTTAGTTATTATGTTCATCTCCTTTAAGCTGAGACCAATTCAAGTGGGTCTGCAGCAGCCTGCTGGCTGTTGGTCTCATGGCTCCTTCCTGGTAGACCGACTCAGGTAGAGTGGACACTCTGGGCCCTGCTACCTGTCTATCCTGTAGGTTCTTTCTGGTAGACCCACTGAGGTGAAGTGGGCTTGCCATGCCCCGCTGGCTTCAGGTCCTGCAAGAGTAATGAGTTTCATTGTAGTCTATTTATACATGCAAATAACCTAAATGTATACTTTTGGCATCCTCACTGCCCCTTCTGTTCTCCAAGTCCCTTTCTCTTCTCTAATGGTCTTCTTCTACTTCCATGTTGTCTTTCCCCCATAGATTACACATGAGAGAGGATACATGTAAGACTTGTTTTTCTTTGTCTTATTTCAATTAACATGATAACCTCCAGTTTCGTCTAGCTTTCTTGCAAATGACATGATTCTATCCTTTTTTGGCTGCACAATACTCCACTGTATCTACTGTACCTACATTTTCCATATCCACTCATCTGTTGACAGAAATTTATATTGAGTCCAAACATAAACTTATAGATTGTGTCATGATAAGATGGCATATACAAGTACATGTATAGTATGCTGAATCTCAGATATATACTAATGAGTTATACAGATGAATCACATAGTATCTGGTGTTTTTTTTAAAGGACTATCCATACAGATTTCCATAGTCACTGTTCTAATTTATATTCCCACCAGCAGTGTAGAATGGTTCTTTTTCCTCTGTATCCTCTCTAGCATTCATTGTTTTTTATTCATTCTTATAGCTACCCTGACTGAAGGAGGTTGGATCTCAACCTAGGTTTCATTTAAGCTATTCCTCAAGTCACTTAACATAAGACCAAATTCTCCATGTTCTTTCTACAGCCTGGGGGTGTCATGATGAGTGTTCTTCTTCAGTGCAATACGTAATAAAACAGAGCTTGTTCAGTGCCATATTTCATATCTGTTTGTTACTGGCTATAGGATAAACAACTAATAAATAGAAACTTTATATTTGATTAAAAATAGTCCTATGGTTCTTCTATCTAATAGAGTAAATGAATACTTTTTAGGCTAGTAAAATATACACAGCATAAAATTTACCATCCTAACCATTTTTATGTGTAGAGTAGATTGGATTTATCGTCTTCATATGCTCATTACCACTATACACACAACTTCAGAAACTTTTAATGTTCTTAAAGTCATTATATATCAAATGATAAATCTTCATTGTTCTCTGCTCCATCCACTATTCTAATTTTTACCTCCCTAAATTTGAATATTTTAGTTGACTCATCTAGTGGTATCATACAGTATTTGCCCTTTTGTGTCTGGCTTATTTTACTTAGCTTAATATCTTTAAGTTTTGTCTGTACTTTTTCCTAATTACTTTTAATTTGTTTATTTATTTATTTGGTACAAGGTCTCGCTACACAGCTCAGATTCATAATGATCCTCTTGTCTCAGCCTCCCCAGCACTGGGATTACAGGGGTGTGATGCTGTTCTCAGTTTCAGTGGCTGGCACAGCACACCTGGTGTTTCTGAGGCTGGCAAGGCAGGAGGTGCCAGGGATTGAACCTAAGTTCTTGCACTGGCTATGCAAATGCTTAGACCACTGAGCTATAGCCTCAGCCCCCATCCAAGTTTTATAGGAATCAGAATTTTTAATTTTTTTTATTTTTTTAAAGAATAGAAATTAGAATAGAAAAAACATAGCATTACAAATAATACAAGATTTCAATGATGGTTGCTGTATTACATGATGTTATTTCAAATTAGTTATTCAGATTACCAGATATAAATGTGAACATTTCATTTGAAGAAAAACAAAACACAAAAATGAAAAACAGAACAATAACAAAAAAGTTACAAAATTTCAAAAGAAGAAGACAAAACAATTGCAGTAAAAAAAAAAGATCAGCAGAAATCGACAATGCAATTAATCCAAACTAGTCTGCATATATCCCTACACATATCTCCATTCTTTATTTTGTCCTTTTCCTCATCCTAGGTTTTACTTCCCATTGATATCTTTTCCTATCACAGTGTCTGTTGTAACTTTTAGATTTTCATTACCCTTTCAGGTTCTCACACTAGTGAGATAATATAATGTTTGCACATGTGGATCTGATTTATTTCACTTACCAGTATAGTCTCTAGCTGCATCCATTTACATACAAAATCCTAAAATTTATCTTTTTTATCAATGAATAATATTCCATTGTGTAAAATTACCACATCTTTTTTATCCATCCCTCAGTTGAAGGGCATTTGTGTTGTTTCTAAGATTTAGCTATGACAATTTGTGTTACTATAAACATGGGTGCGCATATATCACTGTGATATGATGATTTCCGTTCTTTGGGAAAAATGCCTAGGAGGGGAACAGCTAGCTTGAATGGGATCTCCAATGCTAGGTTTCTGATGAATCTCCATACTGATTTCCCTAGTGGTTGTACCAGCTTGCACTCCCACCAACGGTGAAGAAGTTTCATTTTTCCACGCAGGCTCCTCAGCATTTGTTATTGGTTGACTTCTTGATGATAGCCATTTTTTTTTCTGGAGTAAGGTGGTATTTAAGAATTGTTTTCATTTGCGTGTCATGAATGACCAATGATGTTGAACATTTTTCATATATTTATTTTCCATTTGTATTTCTTCATTTGTGAAGTGTATATTCATCTCAGATTCCCATTTTTGGAATGAGTCTTTGTATTTTGGAGGCATGATTTCCTTTAATTCTTCATATGTTCTATATAGGAGTCATTTTTCTGATGGACATACTACTATAATTGTTTCCCACTTCAAAGGCTTTCTTTTTACTCTGTTGGTGATTTGTTTTGATGTGCAGGACTTCTCAGAAACATAATATTCCAATTGTTGATTCTTTGACATATTCCCTGTGCAGTTTGATTTTTGTTTATGAACTCTTTACCTACCCCTATGTCCTTAAGGTTTCTACCTACTTTCTCTTCCAGAAGATTTGGTGTTTCAGTTTTAAAATTTAAGTCTTTGATCCCTTTTTACTGTAGTTTTGTGTACGGTGATAGGCATGGGTCTATTTAAGCCATCAGCATGTGGAAAGCCAGTATTTCCAGCACCATTCATTAAAGAGACTATCTTTTGTCCAATGTACATATCTGGCCTCTTTGTTAAATATAAGGTGGCTGAGTATACTTGTAGTTGTGTCCATGTCTTCTAACATATTCCATTGATCCTTGGATCTGTCTTTTTGCCAGTGCTATGCTGATCTTATCACAGCTTTGTTGTATAATTTCAAGCCAGTGATTGTGATGCCTCTTGACTTTCCTTTGTTACCCAGGATTGCTTTTGCTATTCTAGGTCTCTTCTGGTTCCAGATGAAACTCAGAAATGTTTTTTCTAGGTTTGTGAGTTATACTAATGATATTTCAATTGGGAGTGCATTGAATCTACATAACATTTTTGAGAGTATGGTCATTTTCAACATGTTGGTTCTTCCTGTCCAGGAACAAGGAATATCTTTCCATTTTCTAAAATCCTTTTTGATCTCTTTTTTCAGAGTAACATAATTTTTGCTACATAAAGCTTTTACTTCCTTTGTGAGATTGTTTTCTAAGTATTTCATTTTTGGGGGTGTTATTGTGAAAGGTGTGGTTTTCATATTTTCTCTTTCAGTGTGCTTATTGTTTGTGTATAGATATGCTGTTGATTTTTGAGCATGACTTTGTATCCTGCTATGCTTATTAAATCTACAAGTCTCAGTGGAGTTTTTGGGGTCTTCTATGAACAGTATTGTGTAATCTGCAAATAATGATAATTTCACTTGCTCCTTTCCAGTCATTATTCCATTTATTTCTCTCTCTCTCTTGTCTAATTGCTCTGGTTAATGTTTCCAGCACTATATTTAACAAGAGTGGCCACAGTGGGCATCCTTGTCTTGTTCCTGATTTTAAAGTGAAGGTATTCAATTTTTGTCCATTAAGTTAATGTTGGCTGTTGGTTTGTTGTAGATAACTTTTATCAGGTTGAGGTAAACACCATCTATTCTTATTTTTCAGTAGTGTTTTAATCATGAATGAGTGTTGGGCCTTCTCAAAAACTTTTTCTGCATCTATTGAGATTATCTTGTGATTTTTGTCTTTGGCTCTATTGATGTGATGTATTGGATCTATAGTTTTGCATATATTAAAACATCCTTGAATTTCTGGGATGAATCCCTCTTGGGCATGATGTATAATGTTCTTTATGATTTGTTACATTCTTTTTGCTAGTATTTTATTGAGGATTTTTGAATTTACATTTGTTAGAGAGATTGGCATCTAGTTCTCTTGTTTGGTTGCATCCTCTTTGGTTTTGGTATCAGAGTCATACTTGCCTCTCTAAATGAGTTTGGGAGAACTGCTTCACTTTCAATTTCATTGAAGAGTTTGAGAAGAGTTGGCATTCAGTTCTCACTGTATTTCTTGTATAATTCAGCTGTGGATCTATCAAAACCTGAGCATTTATTTGTTGGAAATTTTTTGATGATATTTTCAATTTCATTGGATGATATTTGGTTATTCAGAATTTCTACATCTTCCTGACTTAGCTTTGGTAGTTCATATGTGTCTAGGTTTCTGTCCATTGCTTCTGTATTTTTCTGTCCATTTCTTCTGTATTTTTTCTGTGAGAGTAAATATATTGGAAATAAGAATTGATAATCCTCTAAATTTTATAAGGTCTATAGTAATTTCACCCTTTTCATTCTTCATTGTAAGATCTTGAATTTTTTCTTTCCTTTATTTAATGAGGTTGGCTAAGAGTTTATCAATTTTATTTATTCTTTAAAGAAGCCAACTAAGATAGCTCAGCAGACTAAAGGGTCTGCTTAGGCAGAGTGCAGCAGCTGGGGTTTGATATGGGCATGTAGTGCCAGCCCCACCCCTAGGGCACTCTGAGACCACAATTGAGACTGGGCATGGTGGCACATACCTATAATCCCAGCACTTGGGAGGCTGAAAACAGAAGAATCACTAGGAGTCTGATCTACATATGAGACCCTATGGACCTTGTACTAAATACATAAAACATAAAGAAAGAACAAAAGAAAGAAGCCAACTCTTTGACTCATTATTTCTTTGTATTATTTTTTTCATCTCCATTGCATTTATTTCTGCTCTGATCTTTATAATTCCCTGCTTTCTTTGAGATTTGTACTTGACTTTCTCTTCTTTTTCTAGGAGTTTCACACGCAGCATAACATTGTTTATTTGGGCTCATTCTGTTTTCCCAATGTGAGAATTTGAACATAACGAGGAAATTTCTCCACTAAGCCCCTGGGTGGCTCCCAAGCCAATTATGTTGGCAAAACCAAGATTTCCTGTCTTGATAAGCTTAAATTTCTTAGTTCATTTATGCTACATAGCATCTTCATAGTATTCTCCAACTCTACCCTGAAGTACAATTAGTCATAACTAAGGAATACACAATACATACCCAGGAAAACCTGGATATGAATGAAGGTCTTTAGTTTCTGTATATTCTGTATATTTCAAACACTAGATTGTATTCATGAATTTTAATTATCTTATTTGGGCATATTAGGTGTATATATAAGCGAGTTCAAGAGAAGTACGAGAAAATTCTGAAGAGGTGAAGAGTTAAAATAGTGGAAGGAAGAGAGGGTTATTGGTTGTTTTCTACTGTACATACAAATAATACAATAAAGTAGAAGTTATACAGAATAGTAAAAAAATCGGTTATTAATAGACAATTTTACAAAGATTCTCTTTTGCCTATTGTATGTTCTTTCAGTCTGATTGCATTACTGTATGTTTCTAAACACAAAGAATTTAAAACCTAATGTGGCTGAAATGTTTCAAGCACAGTTTCTCTTAAAATACTATTCAACAAAAATGTGTCCTATTTTCTAACTTGTAGGAATTCTTGGTTTTTAGAGTATAATTCAACATGGAGTTAAAAATAAAACATGTTCAACAATTAAAAAGAATTGGATATAATAAAAAAGAAAATGCATAGTAAAGAGCATTAGATTTTTAGGAGTTCACATGTTCAGCATGGCATGAGTTTGATAGACAACACAGGATCACATGAACAAGTTATGTTCATGTGCATGGATGCCCTATAATAAATTAGGTTTTTTTCCCTTCATTTATGCTGTAAATAGATGTTAGAAGTAAACTATTATGAATATCATAATTAAAAAATGTTAGTATATTTTGAGTTGTGGGAATGAAATTTTTGATGTATATCTTAAGTTGTCTACATGAATTAAAAATCTAAGGAAAATATTTATGCTTCTTCTCCTTCTAGTTATAGTAGCTGTTTGTATCAGAAAGAATCATAAAGGAAAAATAATTACATAATAATAGTGTCCAAAAAGGACTTACTGATTTTCAGCAACTTCTTTATTTTGCTAGGACGTTTGTCAATGGTGTGCCAACTTGACTAGCCCATAGTGCCCAACTGATTGGTCAAGCACTAGATGCTACTATAAAGATGTTTGTGGATGAGATTGACTTGACAATTACAATTATTCACTTTGAACAAAGCAGATTATCTATTATGATATAAGTAAGTTTTGTACAACCAATTGGAAGCTTTAGAAAAAAAAAACACTTAAGCTTTCTTTAAAAAAGCAATTTTTAACTCTGGATTATAATGCAGAAATTCTTCCTGAGTTCCCAGTTTACTAGTCTGTCTTCCAGATCTTAGACTCAAAATCACTCACAATTATATGAGCCAATTCATAAAATAAGTCATATATATATTGCTGATACTATTTCACTAGAGAAGCCTAATTGATAGAGCAGCCAAACCAAAGCCCAGATAAATTACCTATTTTCCTAATGTTATGATAGTAAATGGTATCAGGCATGGTAACAGAAATCTGGGGAAATTGGGGTATAACTTATTCCCAAAACACTGACTACAAAGCCAGGAAAGAAATTTGGAACTTGTAGGTTCCAAGTCTATCCTAAAGAATAACTTGCAAAAAAAGGTAATGATTTATGCTAACATATATTCCATATGTTAAAATGATTTATGCTAATGTATTAAAATCCTTAAATTCAAACACGGTAAAAAGAAGGATTATGTCCTCTATCAAAAGATAGTACACAATTATTTACAAAGGAAACTGTCCTCAATATCGAAGGTGATTTAATTTTTTAAAAACATGTTTTACAAACTTTTGGGGGCAACTAAGCTTAGTACATTTGAAGAGGGTATGATCTTAAATGAATCATATTAAAAATATTTCCCAGATTCAGTAATTATTTCACTCTCTTGAAAAACAATACTTTAAAAGGCAAGACTATCTTAAAAAGTTCAAGAGAAGTGAAGATACATATAACCTGTTATTTCAACAAATATTTCAACAAACATTTTCTTCTGGAAGTTTCACCACAAATCTTGATGTTATTAATATCATTTTACAATGGAGAGAATTGGGGCAGACAGAGATAGGAGGATTTGCTTAAATTACTCAGAGTCAGAGTAGCTAACTCCCAGCTTTATATTTTGCTGTATCACAGTACCCTGAGAGCACCAGCATTAGCCAGAAAGGTGGTGATTATAAGACCATTGACTAAGAATCATCGACTGAGGAAAATTCTCATTCTAATTAAAAGGACAAATGGGGTCTTCTGTGTTAGCATGAAAATTAAGATTTACTTGGAGAAAAAAAATCCTAGGGCCAGGGAGATGGCTCAGTGGAATAAGTACTTCCCTGGCAAGCACAAGGGCCTGAGTTCAATCTCCAGTTCAAAAAAAAAAAAAAATCCTATACATCCTATTCTCATCCCTAAAGATAACCCTATTTGATCCTCAAATCGATGAATTGATTCTATGAAGAGAATGTACAACTTGATCCAAAGGATAAGGCATCGTCTCTCTTCTGTCCTTCCTAGAATGTCCCCAGTAAATATCTTTTGGTTTCAGAGCATATTATACAAAATAAGGATGCTCTAGAGGTTTAAAAATTTTTTTTCTTTTTCTTTCTTTTATTTGGTGGAACCAGGGATTGAACTCAGGCCCTTGTGCTTGTCAGGGAAGCGCTTATTCCACTGAGTCATCTCCCCAGCCCTGAAGCTAAATGGTTTTGCTGAACTGATGTGATTATTCTTAGGTTTCACAGCTCTGTCTCTTACCTTTGTTTATTATTTCTCCAACTTCATATCATTTCTTTAAGGAAAAGAATAATCTCCACACCACTGTCTGAAAGAATGCAACTCCATTCTCCAGGCTGTTAAGGCCCAGCACAATTTCAGTTCATCTAATGTATTCAGTTCAGACCACTGCTAGCTTCATCACATTTGTAAGACTTGCTCTGGGTCCTCTTTCTCCCTGGAGAACAGGTGGACCCACATAGTCCTTTGGAAGTCCCGTGAGGGATTTCAGCTTTCTAGTCTGCCAAAGAAGGAAAATTCAGTCTTTGAGTTGTGCCAAATATATTCCACCAAATGCTGTTGACAATTATAGTGTGTCACTGGAAGACGTGGTGGTTTTCTTCCATCATTAGACTTTGATCTATGAAACAAGAAGACGTAGACAGCTTTCTCCACAGACGTGGATTTTCCCTGCTGTGGTTCAGTGTTTCTTTACTATGAAAGCAATGGAGCAGGACACCGGGGCTTAACTAGAATCACCTAGAATCTAAATGCCTGTCTCTGGCACCACATCTATTAGCTATTTCAAAAATCAGGCAAAGTGGTGAATGAAGATCACCATTTTGTATAAGCAGGGCTGTGGGCGCCAGGGGAGAAAAGGCATAACCTGTTGTTTGCGGACTTATAAAAAAGAGCCCTCTCTGGTAGGCACCGAAAGTCTTAAAAGCCAGTGCAAGTCTGCTCCTCAGGAGGCGGTAACATCCTAAAGTCTACTAGCATTTCAGGTTCAGTCTCCAGAGGCCTTTTATGCAGATAGGACCGGGAAGTCACGTCAAAAGACAGATCGAGAGCATGGAAAAAGCAGCTTGGTGAATCAAGTTTTCAAAAATGAAAGATTAGGAATAAGAAGCGGAAGAAAGCTGCAGAATGGCAAGGAAAGGCAGAGACACCTAGGAGGGTTAAGGCTGGAGGAGGGAGGGGGAAGGGAGGGAAGGCAGAGACACTGGAGCGCGGACGTCAGGAACAAAAGCTCCGGTGGAGTCTGTCGGAAGCACTCGGGGAGCACGGGGTGTTTTGAATAATTATTAAAATTAGCATGTGTCTGCGCCATCCTGTGGGTGTGGCGCAGAGCGGAGTGTAAACTCCAGCCGGGGCTGGAGCAAACATTGGATTAGCGGCAGCAGCTTGCCAGCCTGCCAGCCTGCGAGGAGCGGGACCCGCGCGCAGCAGCCGACCTGCACGATGGCCTCATCTCAGGGGAGGAACGAGCTGCAGCTGGCCGACTGGATGGCAGCGCTGCCCGAGAGCATCCACAGCATGCCCCTCACCAATCTGGCCATCCCAGGTAGGCGAGGCGCGCGGAGGCTGCTGCCTGCTCCGGCCGCCCCGCCCTGCTTTCCCTGACCCCGAGTGGAACTTGTCTCGGCAGCGGGAGGGACCCCCCTGGGGGGGGAGGCGGGGGTCAAGGGCCGAGCTCAAGCGTGCCCAGCCACCCTGGGCTTCCCGGCATTTCCAAACCTCCGGGGATGGTGGCGCCTAGAGTCAAGGTGACTGCTTTCCAGGGGGCTTTAGAAGCGAGCTGTCTGAGAGTGTAGGGCTGGGGCAAGGAAAGAACGGGGCTCCAGGACGGCTGCTGGTGTCCCTCCCGCGGTCTCGCCACAGCTCCCGGAGAGGAGCGGGTCTCCGGCTCCTGATCAGGGGTGACAGTGCGCGGTGGCTGGAGCTCGTGTCCCGAGTCTCGGCTTCCGCAGGGATCTGGGAGAGCGTTCCCGGCATAGAATTGAGCACATTTGGTAGTTTATCGGATAGAAACTCGTGTCTGTCCCCAGTCTCCTTAAAAGAGACAAAGCGCTTTCGGAAGAGTGAGGAAAGTTCAGGGACGTGCGGCTGCTAGACCGCTGCCCTTGACGCCAAGATGAGGGGCACGGAGCCAAGGCGGGCGCTTCCTGGTCGCGCGGACTCCAGGGCCAGGCCGAGGGGCCACGGTATGGAGTCCTGTCCGAGTGCGAGTGGGCAGCCTTGGGCGGCCGGGTCAGGAAGGCGAACCGTTCCGGACTCTGCATTTGCTGCTCGGGACAGAAAGGGAGGAAAGGAACCTGCGTGATCAGCGACGCTGGAGTGGGGTGACTGAGCACATGGTGGGGGAAAGGGGATTGAGTTGAGGTCCAGACAGCCTAGAAGGAAGAATCAGGGGACTCCACGAGGAAGATGCGAGGTTATCAAGAGGCTTCAGCATGGCGAAGGAGAGAAGGAGACTGGGATCAGAGGACTGGGCAGGTTTTTGGAGCAGGAGTGCGCAGCAAGCTCTAGCTCTGCTCTACAGGAGGGAGGGTCCTTTCAGGACAATCTGCAAGGATGACAGCTAGAAACAGGGTTACACTCCTTACCAATGAAGCTGTGCACCTGGGCTGAAGGAGCTCCCACCTGATCCTTCCAAGACCAGGTTGGAGGGCAAATTGCTGATGGGTAGTCCACTTTCCATCCAGAGCAGAGCTAGGTTACTAAAATCAGCCTCTCTTCTCTTGTTCGAGTCCACCCAGTGCCCTGTTTCAGTCACTGAGGAAAAATGCAATGAAGAAGAAAAAGAACTGCCCAAAGACCCTCCATCCCCCCACAAAAAAAAAAAAAAAAAAAAAAAAAAAAAAAAACCTCCTATTCCTGAAAATCTCAAGGACCAGTGCTGGAATTGATGAATACCTTAAGTCAAAGGTGGCTAGTGAAGTGGATATTAGGCCATGATGGCTAGCACAGGCACCCCTAAGAGCACCTTTCCCAACAGGGTTGTCTCCTTCTGCCCTTCTGTACTAGGTAACTTCCCAAGGGCTCAGAGACCTCCAAAGGGAAGAGCAACACAGCCCCTCCACTCTGTACTTACTCTGCTACCTGGCTGAGCCCTGGAATTGCTCTTTTGAAGGAGCCGAAGGAGACGATAGAAAGTACACAACTTTGTTGGCAAAACGCCACTGGCACTTCCACAGACTCCTGTCCATTTTCTTCCTTCATTTTTTACATGGTTTAAAAACCATTGACCTTCTTATTGGCACGTGTGTGTACACAGAGAAAGTACGGGCTGTCAGTTTTCTGATAGGTGACTGGAGACCTTCAAGGAAGTTAAAAACCTAAATCAGCATGGCTAGGTCTGAGGGCGGGGTCTACCTTACATTTCTGGATCATATCACCTTTCAAAGTCCTGTTAATACATTCTGACCCATATTCTTCCAAAAACCCCATGAAATGCACTTCTGTCTTCATTTCATAGATGAAGGAAAAGATAGCTCAACATAGATAGAAGGACCTGCAATTAGTTTAATAACCTAATCTCTAAACCAGACTTTACGGAAGATCTACTGTGAATTTTGGAGGGAAAGTTTAAGGTTCGTGTATGGATGCTGCTGCACAGGCAGCGACCAGGGTAAGAAGTCAAAGAACTACAAGAACTTTTCTTTTCTCCCATGGAGACATATGGAAACTTGGGGTTTCCAAGAGATTTTGAAATTCTGGGAATCTTTGAGTAAAGACGTAAAGATGATGGCATTGGGATGCTGTGGAAATTTCTATTGCTTTCCAGACTCCTGTGACTAAAATATCCAAAGCGGATCCTCTACAAATTCTCCCATTTTCACTTCAATACTTCTGAGAAACACACACACACACACACACACACACACACACACACACACACCATCTATCACCAAAGCTGTCATCTTTTATACCTCCATGATTCTTGAGGGGAAATTTGGTAGATCCACATACAGTATATGCAATCAGGATTAAAAACCAGGATTAAAAACAGACACACACACACACACACACACACACACACACACACACACACACACCCCATCCATCACCAAAGCTGTCTTCTTTTATACCTCCACGATTCTTGAGGGGAAATTTGGTAGATCCACATACAGTATATGCAACCAGGATTAAAAACCAGTTTGGTGCTTTTCTGAATTATTTAATGCTGAGAATTTTTGGAGGAAAAACACACATTCAAACTTTGATAGTCAGAGAAGACTAATTGGAGACTATTAAACACTAATGGAATAATTGCCTTAAAATCACACTAATAGCTTCCTGGCTGCTACATGTTTACTTGGCCAGTCGCTGCAGCTTGAATTAAGCAATTATCTCCACCATCTAAAATCACGCCTGCTGCACCACACAAGTGTTTCTATGAAGGGGAACTACTGCTCAGTTATCCTCAAAGCTTCACAATTTCTTAGGTAAAAAGTGAAAAGTGAAGAGCTGCTTAATCATGAGGCCACTTACTTGGGGGGCAGCTGGCCCAAATTACTCAAGACTACAGCAAAGAACAGTCTGCATGTGTGATATTCTTTACCATGTATGCAGTTTTTACATTATTAAATATTTCTCATGTCTGCTTCTTGATTATTTTCGAATTCAATTTTTTCTTTACTATTTTGCATCTAAATGGCTTCATGATTTGGTATTGACTGGGCTAAAGACTTGGTCAGTACTTGGTATCAGTAATTTTACTTTCAATTTATAATTCAAAAGAATGATACTGCCAGAACAGATTGGTAGCTACTCAGTTTTTTGTCTTGTATCATTTGTTTCTCTCTGTAATAGAACCACACTGAATTTTCATTCATGCATATCTGTATAACCATGGCATTTTGGGCTTATGACTCATGCATGCTCTCACCACAAATAGGCAAGAGAAGTGAAACAGACAGAAAGAAAGAGACAAAGTATTAAATTTAGGTGAAGGTGAGTCTGGTGGTTATTTGGCTTCTCTGAAGCAGGGATCCAGTGCTGTAGTTGTGCTGGCTCCAGAACTGTTAAAGAGACCTATCATGGAAACAAGTGAGGTTGATAATATGGGTCTGTGACAGCGAGTCATTCTGCACAAAACCTAAGACTGGGAAGGTTTTCTTCATAGTGGGGTCTGTTAGGCATTTTCTGGTATGTGACGAAACTCCTTTACACATAATGTAGTAAACTGACCATATAATAGTGGAAAATTAGCCAAGGTATTGGGGGATGGAACCTCAGAGAGTGGATGTTTCATTGTTGATTGTACTTTCCATAAGCAGCACAGAAATGCTTTATTGTTTAAAGATTATACCTATGGAATTCCTTTTTTTTTTCTTTAGAAAATTTCAGCATCAATGAAAAAAAACCCAGAAAAGTGAGGACATTTATACAACTGATTTCTGTAGTTTTGCTGAATTATTTTTCATGCTGAGGGTCAAGCTTGGGCCCCTGTCCATGTGAGAAAGTGCTGTCCCACTGAGCTACACTTTCTGTCTCTGTCAGATTTTGATTTCTTTCCTGGCAGTCCTCACTTGTTGTTTCCAGTGTGCCTCAAGCCAGTTCTTCTCATTTGTAATTTAATATTCCTGTTTTAATTGGGATAAGGCAATCTATAGGCTGTTCCCAGGAGTATGTCTAACTGCGCAACTTCTGAAAAAAAGGGTGATTTTCATATTTTTTTTTTAATTCAGGGTAGTGTTACACAAGTTAATTTTGCACAGCAACATTCTGTAGTATGAATTTTGTGTTGCTTTTCCAGTTCCCAGTTTTGTTTAGCTTTTGCTAAGAAATGAAAAATTGGAGACTACTTGTGATTTTAACTTTTAAAAAAGTTTTAATTTGTAACAGCAAATTTGTGCATATTTATGTGGTATTTCAATAAATTTACACATTGTGTAATGGCCAAGTTGGATTAAACTTGTCTTCTCAAACGTTTATCACTTTTCATGGTGAAAACTCCTGAAGCCTTTCCTTTTTATCCTTCTGAAACATACAATACATTATCAGTACTTACAGTCACCCTGTGCTAGCGATGGGGAGGCTATTAGAGGCTGAGTGGCTTCCGAGCATGTGCAGTGCTCTTGTGTGCACTGATAGCCAATGTTTGGCTGCTCACGTGACACTGAGACAACTTGACTGGCCTGCTAAGAGAGGGGGCTCTGCATGCCCACCATGCACTCAGGCCAGAGGTTCACCACGACTGCCCTATGTGCAGTAGAACATAAGTTTTTCCCTTTAGTTAACTATAATTTAGTACCTGAGGAGCACCCTTTCCCTATCCTTTCCTTCTCCTCACTCTGCCCTGAAGGATTTCTGAAACCTAGTTTGTTCTACTTGGAATTTTTCTTAAAAATTTAAATTGAATCATGACCTATTGTCCGTCAGGGTAAAATGACATATATCTTGACATTTACAAAGTATGACTTTCCACATAGTCTACCAATAATTCTCAAAGCTTTTTTCTGCTTGAAGTTGGTCCAGGGACTGGTAGCATTCTTGTACATGTAGAAGAAATTCAGAATTTCAGATCCTACCTCTCAGATGTACTTAATCACAGTTTACATTTTAACAAGATCCCTAGGTAATTTATAAGTGCATCTGAAATTCTAGAAACATGACTTTGGTTACCTCTGTAAGGAAACTTTATGTGAGGGTCAGGGTCAAATTTAAATAAGTACACAGGGCCTTCTCTCTTGGGCTATCTATTCTGTCCATGAGTGTTCAAAGGTGCCATCGGGTTTAAAGCCATACCCCATATTTGACTCAGCACTAATGGCCTGAGCTAGGAACATCTCTTATAACTGACATTATAGTTCATCATTCACCTTGAGCAATAAATGTTATTTAATGCCACTTAAGTGTTCAAATTGGGTCATTGTGATAAATTTAAAATGTTTCCCTTCCTTTCCTTAAAGTTCTGCTTCTCATTGATATTGGCCATCAGCAGCACTTAAAGTTAGCCCATCTGGTGATGCTAATGGACGCTAATGCCAATTTGGGAAGTATCCTTATTTTGTTTCTTGGTCCACTTGGTTTCATTCCTTATTGTGCAGAAGTCCAGCTACTTTTGATAAATGGATGAACTGCAGGTTAATTCCTTTAATCTATATGCCAGAGCTTCTAAATATTTCTCGCAAATAAAAGTGTCATTGTGAATGAAAAATGTACTAATCAGCATCAGAATATTATCAAAAGAGAAAGTAAACAGTAGAATTGGTTTCTTTTCTTGTAAAATTAGTTTCTGACAGAGAGAAAATGATCAATCTCATTTCTGTCTGCAAAACGCACTTCCTGCATTTACTGCATAGTTGACACGTGTAGAAATATGTATAAGTGTGGTTATAACTCAGTTGTTTGAATTTTAAATAGTCTGACACAATAAATATTCTAAAATAGTTACAACAGACCACAGACATCTCAAATTGCTAAAATGGATAATACAGTGTTTATACATTAAGGCTCGTGCACTTTTTGCATTTGAAAATTTTCCACACTTTTACTTAGAGTTTGTTTTCTCTTATTTAATTATAACCACACTCATGTAGAAAAGATAAATTACAGAGAAGAGGAAGCATACAGAGTGCCATGTATCAACAGTAATAGTAGGAAATATTTGTGAGGGAAGATTAACAATTGAAGACACATTGGCACAAAAAGTAGTGTCTCCTATACCCTACTGGCTCCAAAATAAAATTAGAGTCATAATAGTTGTCAGTTTTAATTCATTTCAAATTTCTTAATGAGTTTCTAAATAGTTCTAGAAGTCTCTGGGTGGCTTCTTAAGGGTGATACATAAGCCAGTTCCTTGGGCTAGATTGATAAGCCAGTCCTTTGGCTTACCACATGGTCTCTGACACTTCCCTTCCTTCCTGTGTTGGGGACATTTTGGGGAGTCGTCACTTTTGCTCCTTTGATGTACAGATGAACTGTGCTTTCATAGTTTTATGCCCACACATCACTGCCACTGGTACTTGTACAAGAGTCTGCACTTG
Organism: Octodon degus; assembly: GCF_000260255.1. Taxonomy (NCBI): domain Eukaryota; kingdom Metazoa; phylum Chordata; class Mammalia; order Rodentia; family Octodontidae; genus Octodon; species Octodon degus. The sequence continues at coordinate 6,023,669 of NW_004524718.1, forward strand.
GGCTTCAGAGGCCAAAGCATGAAGAATGTTCACATCTAAGGTTCAAAGGCCCTCAGAGCTAAATCCCATATCATGGAAACTGCTGACCCAACTTTCAGTAACTCTGCTGTACCATTGAAGCCACAAGTACTAGACTAGCACTACTGTAGCATGTCTAGCCTTTGGCTTGGTTTGTATGGAGTCTTCTATTGTCATCCTTTGCCCATGGGACTCAGGTGGAAGTTTACAAGAAATAGCAGACGATAATATGTGGCACAGATTCTGTTCTATACTCTGCATTCTTGATGTTAGCTGACTCTGTGTATGCAACCATATGTGGGTACATATGGTTCAGTGCATTTGTATGTGTGGGCATGCAAATATATAGTTGTTTGTGTTCCTGGTTTCTCTTAAGGATACATTTTTCAGGAAGTGTCTTAGTTTTTTCAGCAAGTACACCTCTAGTGGAGCTACCTAATCATTCATGGATGCAAGTGTAGAGTAGAAATAAAAACAAGATATTTATTTTCCCAACCAAGTAGTATGGGATCATGTAAATAGTTTCAAATAATCTGACATAGGTAAGCTAATTTCTAAGGGCTCTATTGTATTAGAGCACATAATAATTGATGTGATCTGACCCTTCAAAAAAGTTAACGCGCGCACACACACACACACACACACCCCACAACGCATTATTCATTCTTTTTACTTAAAGAAATGAGCGTCATCTTCTAAAAAATTTATCATCAGTGAGAATCTGTGTCACTCACAAGCATTAATTTTTGAAAACCGAAGATACCAAAGATTATAGTGGTAATTCAAGGAACTCTTTTTTTTTTTTTTTTTTTTTTGAACTGAGGATTCTACTGAGCCATCACCCTGGCCCCTTCAAGGAACTCTTAAATACAGATAATGGTATTTACCATACTCCAGAAGCATACCCTGTTTTCCTTTATTTCTCCTAACCTGTGTAGGGTTACAGTTAGCCTCAGAAAACTGAGGAATACAAAAGCATATAAATTAGATATTCCAGAAGGAAGAAAGAAGTGAGGGGGGAAAATTCTACCATGGTACAGATAGAATTCTGCTGCCAAAAGTTTTCCACAGCACCATATGCTTTTATTATGCTCTATTAAGAGAGGGAGATAGGGCAGGAAGAGAGGGAAAGGAGAAGATGGTTAAACATTCTTGAGAGTCATCCAGGATTAGTCACCTCCGGAGGCCAGGTACTGGAGCAGATGGCCCAAGAATTTGTTAAATGTGCTCTTGTTGTGTTCCTGTAATTCATTACAGATCTGGGGAGTGGACAGCTCTTACAATACTCTTATCTTAAATCCCTGCCCCACATAGATCTCTTCCTGTGAGTTGATTTTTATGAAGTAGTCAAGATTATCCTCAATCAATACCCAGTCCAGAGTCTGAGTATTATAATGATAATTTGGTTCCTCAGTATACTTGCAGCATATTTCAGGAAAGAACATGGGCTATGCTGGGTGCTGATCACCGTCTGCTAAGCATTCCTGGAGGCTCCCTCCAGCACATTCAGTGGTGAAAAGGAAGACATACTTGATGGCGTCCTGATGGGTAAATGGGGACAGACCTCTGTGTCTTAGGCTACACACCCAACTTGCCATATGGAGGCCTGAGAAGGTCAGAGCATCCTTACTGTAAAATTAATTCTAAAAAGTGGTCAGAGGAATGCAAAGATCCTCCTCAAAGGGAAGCATGCAGGATGCAATGCTTTGAATACTCTTCCTTACCTCTTGGTGTCCTCATTTGTCTTCCTTTTAGGACATAGTCGTTGGTTCTGCATTAGAGAAGTGCTCCTGGAGATGGCTGCAACACTCAGCTTAGTCTTTCATGCTTTACTTACCTAGAAAACCCCATTTCCTAAACCAGCTTCTACCTAACCCTACACAGAGAACTTCAGCAGATGAATAGTATGGGAGGAGGGAAATATGTTATTAGAGAAAGTTAGATATCCCTACAAATTTATGACTAGAAGTTTTTTAAAAAATATTTAAATAGAAATTAATAAAGAAAATAGAACACTTTTATTCCTTCTATGGAAAACTAAAATCTCATAACAAAATAAACAGACACTAGCTATGCACTGTGTATCATTTAAAAGAATGGCCAAATTTTACTCATAATGTAAGTCATAGTCAAAAAAGGCACTTTCTTACAAAGAAGAAGCAAATAAAGGAAAGGGAAAATCTTTCCAAGAACAAAAGGAAATTGGAAGTATAAATGAAACAAAGTAGCATATGTCTTAGAATATTTTTTAAGTGATGGAATAGATAATTTGAGGAATTATTTGAACTTTTCCCTACTTCCTATTTATTATCTTCTATCTTTTTCTCTGTCTCTATTTCTCTCCCTCTGTCTCTCTCTCTTCTCATATAAGTGAAATCATACAATATTTAAGCTTGTGTATCTTCTTATTTCATTTTATAGTATATTCTCAAGTTGCATCCACTTGTCTACAAATGCATCATTTATCTTTAAGGGAGTGTAGTACTCCATTATTTATAAATACATTATTGTCTTTATCCATTCATCTCTTGGTGGACATATACACTGTTTCCAAGGTCCAGCTATTGTGAATTGTAAGCACGGGTCTGCATGGATCCTTGAGACATCACTACTCTAATTCCCTTGGGAAGAGACCTTGAAGGGGAATAGCTAGGTTAAACGGAATTTCTGTTTTCAGATATTTTTTAGCAGTCTGCACATTGATTTCCGTAGTGCTGGTATTAGTTTACATTCCCATCAACAATGTAGAAGAGTTTCATTTCCCCGTATCTCCACAGGCATTGATTGTTTTTTAGATTTAAATCTTTGAAGATGGTCATTCTTTCTGGGGTAAGATGGTGTCTCAGTGTAGTCTTATTTTGCATTTCACTAATGGCCAGCAATGTTGAATATTTTTTTGTGAATTTTTTGACTCTTTGTTCTTCTTCTGAGAAGTGTCTATTCATTTCTACCGCCTTTAAAAAATTTGTTAGTACGTGTGTGCAATTCATGCTGTTTACAGTCATCATGGGGAATGGTTACATGTATATACACATAACTTTTTTCTTTTTAAAAAATTCCTTTTATCTTCCTTCCACCTCCTACCCTCTTCCTCTCATTTCCCGGTCCCATTTTTCATTTTTGTTGATATTATTAATCTTATCTCATGTTATGTCATATGATGTTTACATTAATTGAAGTTATTAGGTTCCCATGCCTGGTGTAGCATCATTCTTTTTGTTTCTCATTCCCCTCCTCTTCATCTCTGGTGCTCTTCCCTTTGGACCATTTCCTTATGGCAAGAGATCCATCCCCTTGTCCCCATCTATCCATCATTACATATTCTCTTTGTTGTCCTTTGTCTCACTCAAATGAGAAATACCATTTATGAGCATGTGTGTCTGGTTTATTTCACTCAACATATCATCCAGGTGCATCCATATTCCTACAAATCTGTCATTTTTTATAGAAGAGTAGTAGTATGTCATTATACGTTCTTGGTTGGGCCTCTTAATTGTATTTTTTAATTTTTGATATAGGATCTTGCTACAGTTCAGAATCATAGTGATCCTTCTGTCTCTGCCTCCCTAGTGTTGGGATTACAAGAGTGTGCCACCATGGCCCATTCTGGGACTGGCTCGGCATGTAGTACCAGGGATCAAACTCAGGACCTTCCACTTGGCATGCAGGTGCTTATGCTGTCGAGCTATCTCCCCAGCTCTGGGCTTTTTATTTGAAGGAGCCTAATTTTTTTCAGTTCTTTATCTATTCCAGATGCTAGCCTTCTGTTCAAGAAATAGCTGATGAAGTTTTCCAATTCTGTAGATTGTCCTTCACTCTGTTGGTTGTTTCTTTTGCTGTGCAACTTTTAAAATCAAAATGATTCCATTTGTTGATTTTCAGTGTTATTTCTTGTGATAAAACAGCATGATACTATAAAAAACTCCAAGGATCAATAGAACAGATTAGAAAATGCAGAAATAACTCTAAACACACACAGCCACCTTATCTTTGATAAAGCAGCTAAACACCTTCCCTGGAAGAAAGATAGACTCTTTAATAAATGATGCTGGAAAAAACTGTTTTTCTTTATGCTGAAGATTAAAACTAGATCCATATCTTTTACCAAGAACTAAGCTAAAGTCAAATAAATCAAAGATATAAATTAAAAGAGAAACACTAAATCTGATGAAAGACAGAATAGGTAGAACTCCTGAAGACACTGGTGTAGGCAAAGACTTTATGAACAAACTTTAATCACAGTTTAATCACAGAAATATCACAAAGAATAAACAACTAGGAGCTCACCCAATAAAGAAAGTTTTGCACAACAAAACAAATCACCAGCAGAGTAAAGAGATAAACCTACAGTTTGGAAAAATATTTTCCTACAGAGGGAAATAAAATTTTGCCAGCTATTCCTCAGATAAAAACTACTATTTAGAATAAAGAACTGAAAATATCAGACCCCTCCCCCCCAATTAAAAGATCCAATCCAAAAGTGGGCATGTAGAATGAGTAGACACATCTCATATGGAAAAGTATAAATGGAAAATAAATATATTAAAAGGTGTTCAACATTACTGATCATTTGAGAAATGCATATTAAAGCAATGCTGAGATTCCATCTCACCTCTGAAAGAATGGCTATTACCAAGAAATCAACCAATAACAAATCCTGGTGGAACTGATGGGAAAAAGAAACACTTTGCTGTTGGCGAGAATTGATGAGAGCAAGCACTGTGGTAGATTCTTCTAAAAACTAGGATTAAGTATTCCATTTGACCCAAGTATTCCTCTTCTTGGTAAATTCTGCACAGAAGTAAATGTATCATACCACCAGGATATATATATATATATATATATATATATATATATATATATATATATACCCGTGTTTATAGTGGCATGGTTTGTAGTAGATAAATCTTGGAAATAGCCCAAATGCCCATCTGGCATTGAATGGATAAAGAAGATGCAGTTTTGTTTAATATATAATGGAGTAATGCTTTGCCCTGAAGAAGGATAAACTTTGCACATTTCCAGCTGAATGGATATGCTTTGGGAGCGTACTATTAAGTGAAATAAATTGGACACACATATTTGAATACCACATTGTTTCTCTCATATGAGAAAAAAAAGTATGAATAAGGTCCAAAACATGTAATAGATATTGGGAAATGAAAAGAAAATGGGAAGTGGAACAAGGGAGAGGGAAGGGAGAAAGGAAAGAAGATACAAGAAAAGAGAATAGAAAGAAAAACAGAAACAAAGATTTTATAAATAAAAAAGGGAAGAGCAGTTGAAGGGATAGGAAGGGAATAGGAAAAACAGTACAAGCAAGGTATATCATGTACAGGTACAGATTCCTTATAATGAATGTGATCATTATGGATATCTAAAATGTAATGAACAAAATGAAACAAAAAGAGAACAATAATAGTTTGAATGTTTCCTTTTCTATATATATTCTTTTTAATTATTTCTCTTGCCTGATTGCTCTGGCTGTTTTCAGAACTATGTTAAACAGGAGTGGTGTTAGTGGACATCCTTTCTTTGTTGCTGATTTTAGAAGGCAAGTTTTCTACTTCCCCTATTTAATATGGTATTGACAATAAATCATAAATGTATTTTATCTGATAGAGATAAAATCCCTCTATACTTATTTTTTTCAAATCTATCGTTTGATCATGAAAGGAAGTTGGATTTTGCCAAAAGATTGTATTTATTGAGATGATCATTTAAGTTTATCCTGCTGCTGTTTATGGGATGTAATACAGTTTTGGAGTTTTCCTCATAACCCATTCACCTACCAAACTCATGAGGCTCTGGAGACCATTTTTTATTTAAACCACAGCATCATTGAATAGAGACTCCCTATTTCCCCCATTCTTTCCAATCTCTGGTAATCATCATTCTGTGCTTCGAGGAGTTGACTATTTCAGATATATTTTATAAGTCATATCATGCTGTTTTGTCCTTATTTCACTTAACATAATTTCCTCAATTTTTGTCTCAGTTGTAGCAGATGACAGAATTTCCTTGGTTGATCAGCAAATAATAACCCATTTTTATGTATACATCAAGTTTTGTTGCTCTGTTTGTCCACTGATGGACAGTCCAGTTGTGAACAGTGGTGCAACGAACATGGGAATGCAGTTTCTTATTCAGTAATGTGATTTTGATTCCTTTGGAAAAACCTAAACAGGGGACTATGAGTCACATAATAGTTCCATTTTAAATTTTTGAGGCTTCTCTATGGGGGCTGCATAATTTTGCTTTCTCAATAGTGTACAAGGATTCCACACTCATTCTCAGCATTACTTACTGTCTCTGTTTTTCATACTATACATCCTAAGGTGTGAGGCAACATCCTGTTGTGTTTTTACTTTTCATTTGCCTAGTGATTAGTGATATTAAGGACTTCTTATACTTCTTAGCTATTTTATGTGTTCCATTGGGAAATATCCATTCTAGCTCTTGTCTGAGTGGTTGGTCAGGTTACTTGTGGTTTTTGTTTATTTGATTTTGCTACTGAGTCACAGGGACTCCTTGCGTATTTTGAAATTAAACCTTATAAGACATATTATGTGTAAGAATTTTCTCTCATTCCAGAGGTTATCTTTCTCTCTGATGATTGTTGTATGAAAGCTTTTAAACTATATATGGTCTCTCTTGACTGTGTGATTTTTGTGTCCTATCTAAAGAAATATTATCAAGCTCAATTGCATAAAGCATTGCCCCTATATTTTCTTTGCAAAATTTTGTAGTTTCAGGTCTTATATTTAAGTCCTTTATTTTGAGTTGATTTTTTTGTTTGATATAACATAAGGATACTTTCATTGCTTTTTATGTGTATGTTCAGTTTTCCAAACATCATTTGTTGAAAATATCTTTTAAGCTATGTTGTATTCTTTCCATTGTCATAGACAATAAGTTGACTGTGTGTATGTGAATTTAATTCTGGGGTGGTTATTATGTCCCATTGTCCTATATGATGATATTTAGGCCAGTACTGTTTTGATTACTGTGTTGTAGTATGTTTTGAAATCTGGCAATGTAAGACCTATGACTTTATTTTTATTTGCAAATAACATTTGTTGGTTTTTGGGGGTGTTATGTAGTCCCATGTGAATTTTGCATTTTGTTATATTTCTGCAAAAATTGCTATAAGTTTTTATAGGGATTGCACTGAATCTTTAGATATCTTTAAGTAGGAGGAATATTTGAACAATATTAGGTCTTATAATAATCTCTCCTGCTAGCACCTTTGTGCCTTGGAAACTCACACCCTGTCTTCCACTGCAGAATACCCTGTTCAACAGAAACTCTTCTTTTCTACATTCCTTGTCTATTGGTAAAATCTCTTTTTACCATGCATGTCATCAGCCTTCTGTATACCTTTGCGAAGGGCAAATAGGACCATGATTTCACCATACATTGCCTTTACTGTATTGGATATATTCATTCTATGCCTAATTTGTTAAAAATCTTTATCATGAAAAGAGATTGAGTTTTGTGGAGTGAATTTTCTGTATCTATTTTATATGATCATGAGGTTTTTTATCCTTTGTTTGGTAATATAGTGCATAACATTAGTTGGTTTTTGTATGTTGATCTGTTCTGCTTCTTAAGAGTAAATCCCACTTCACCATAATGTATTTTTCAAACGTATGTTTAAATTTGTTCTGCTGGGATTTGTTGAGGATTTTCATATCAATCTTCCTTGGGGATATTAACCTATGGTTTTATTTTATTGCAGTGTCTTTGATATCAGTGTGATATTGGTCTTATACAATGAGTTAGAAAGTGTTCTCTCACTACTTTTCAATTCTTTTGGAAATATTTAAGAATGATTTGTGTTAAGTGTAATTTAACTAGTTAGAGCCAGCCAAACAGCTTAGTGGATTAAAGAGGTTGCAAGCAGGCACCGGGGCCTGGGGTTTGATCCCTGGGTCTGCTGTGCCAGGCCTGCCCCCATGGTTCACTGAGACTGCCATTGAGACTGGATGTGGTGATGTGCCCCTGTAATCCCAGCTCTTGGGAGGCTGCAAAAAGATGGATTGCTATGAGTCCAATCTAGTAGTGAGACCCTGAACACCCTGTAGACCTTTCCTTAAAATACTATA
>NW_004524718.1:6031894-6042155 GCF_000260255.1 Octodon degus
TAGTTAGTAGAAGTTACCTGTGAAACTGTTGGATTCTGGACTTTTCTCTAATGAGAACTTTTCTAATTACTGAGTCAATCTTCTTACTTGTTATAGGGATACTCAGATTCTTCTTTTCTTTATAATTCAGATTGGTAGGTCATATGTTCTAAAAATTTTATTTAGCTTACCTCATTTGCTAGCAAATATTTTTTTCTTTTTTTTTTTTTTTTGTATTTGGTGCGTTGTCTCACGACACAGCTTGGATTCATAGTGATCCTCCTGGTTTCAGCCTCCCCAGAACTGGGATACAGGCATGTGCCACAACACCAGGTCTCTGTGGCCCACTCAGTGCACCCAGGGGCGGGGCCCACACAAATAATTTTTATAGTCATTTATGATTTTTTTCTATTTCTGTAGCTATAGCTGTAGAATCTTTAGTATTTTATATTGTTTCAGCCTCTTGTTTTTCTTAGTTTAGCTAAGTGTTTGCTAACATTTGCTTTTCTGAAAACTTGGAGTTTTCTATTCTCTGTTTTATTTACTGCCACTCTAATCTTTATCATTTCTTTTCTTTTACTAATATTGAGCATATATTGCTTTTGCTCTAGTTCCTTGAAGTGTAGAATAAGGTTAATAATTTTTTCTTTTTGCATGTAGAGATTAACCAGGAATTTGTCCCTAAATTTCCTTTTCCTGCTTTTGCTGCATTGCTTAAGTTTTGATATGTTGAATTCTCATGCAGTTCTGTTTGTCTGTGTTAAATTCCCTCTTGATTTATACTTTGATTGATTCAGTATTCAAAATACTGCTTACTTTCCATTTATTTATTTATTTTCCAGTTGTTCCTCTGTTGATGTTTTTAAATTATATTCCATTGTGATCAGAGAAAATACCTCGTGTGATTTTGTGTGTGTGCACGTGTGTATATGTGTCACTGTGCACTGACCCGGAGGCCTTTGCACTGAACTACATTCCAATTTTTTTCTTTTAATTTCAGACAATATCTCACTGTTAAGATGCCCATGCTGAAATTAAACCTATGATCCTCTTGCCAAAGTCTGAGGGACTGACAAAGCAGAGGGACTATAGCTGTACATCACTGTGCCTGGCTTACAATTTTGTCATTATACAATATAATTGTCTCTTTGGGTTTCACATCAAATTTTTCCAATAAAATATGGCCACTCCTGCTTTCTTTTGGTTGTCATTTGTCTGAAATATTTTTTTCTCATCACTTCACTTTCAGCCTCTGTGTGTTTTAAATCTAAAGCTTGTCTCTTTGTACAGCATAGAGTTCAGCTTTTAGCCAGTGAAGTAATTTTTATAGAGAAAGAATTAGGCATTACCATTTTCTTGATCGTTGTTTTCTTTCAGAATTATAGCACTTTTGTCTCTCCTTTACATTCTTCCTATGGTCCTTTGTGTTTTACTGATTTCTGTAGTGATGTGCAGAAATTCCTTTCTCAGTTGCCTTCTCTGCCCTCTTTTGCTCTTGAGCTTTCTTCTTGTTTTTGTCTTCTATTTCTTTCTCTCTTTCTCCTTCTTCTTTGTCCTCTTGTGCTTTTTCTTTTTCTCCTCTTTCTCCTTCTCCTTGTCTTTCTTCTCTTACCTCCTCTTTTCTTCATCCTCCTCTCCTTCTTTTTCCTCTTCTTTTTTTTTTTTTTTTTTTTCCGGGGATTGAACTCAGGCCCTTGCACTTGCCAGGGAAGCACTTATTCCACTGAGCCATCTCCCCAGCCCCTCTCCTTCTTCTTAATGTGTAACTGGGATAAGTGCTTTACGGGTATCACAAGTTTATATGAAGAATATAGTTTTAACATCATGTGTAAAGTTGATAGCAACTTAATTTCAGTCATGTACATAAATTGTATGTTCCCCTATCCACATTTAATTACTGTTCCAAATTACATTCATAGTGTTTTATATCTATAAGATGGTTTACAGTTACAAATTTTATGTTTGTTGACTCTTATACCTGATTTAAAACTATAAACATTATGACATTTTAATATTATATATTATTAAATATATATTCCTTTATTTGTGAAAATATACTTGTTCATGCTTTTTGTTGCTATTTAGCATGTTTTCATCTCAACTTGAAGGATCCCTTTAGCATTCCTCGTAGGGTAGATACAATGATGCAGAACTTGTTTGGCTTTTGTTTGGTAAAAATCTTTATTTCTCCATAATTTGTGAAATACAGTTTTGTCAAATACAGAAGGCTAAGTTTATCACTATCTTCCCTTCCCTTCTGGCCTACAAAGTTTCAGCTGAAAAATCAACAACTAAGCTCATAACAATTTCTCTTGAACAAAGCGAGTCGACTTTTCTCTTTATGCTTTCTATTTTCTGTTTGACAATTTTAATGTGCCTTACTACCCACTTATCTGATTTCATATGATCTGATTTGATTTTCTTAAATCTGGGTACCTATTTTCTTACTCAGACTCTGGAACTTTCTGGCCATTATTTTTTTAAATAAGATTTTTTTTCTCTTTAATCTCTTTCTTTACATCAGATGCTGAATATATTAGTCATCGTGATTCAAACCTACATTTTCCAAAGACCCTACCTTCTTTATTCATTTCCCCTTTTTGTCCCTCATAATTTTACATGACCTGTCCTTGAGTTGGATGAATCTTTGATTTTTTGCCTCATCAAGTCTACTCTTCAATACTTCTAGTGAGTGTTTTAACTTGACTACTGCACTTTTCAGCCTAAAATTCCTATTTTACTTTTTTAAAATCATGTTTTCTCTTTGATGACATTTTGTTTCATGTCTTGTTTCCTTGAACTGTTTGGACATCTTTGCAAAGGCTATTTTTAATTCCTTATCATGTAAGAAATGTATTTTAGTTTCTATGGCATTGGTCTCTAGAGATTTATTTCATTGTTTTGTGTGGAACATTTCATATTTCTTTCATGTTCTTTATTCCTTTGTGTTTCTATATACACATTTGAAAACAATAAAAGCTATCTTTTGCCATCTTTGTAGCAGACTGGGCTCAAATAGCCAATTACTGCACTTAGGTCTTCTAGAGTCTTCTTTAATCTAGCTGGGAATGTATCTTCTCTAAATTTGCATGTGTACATTTCTGAATAGGATGTACTGCTGTGTCTTTCTGCCTGTCTGTCTGACTCTTTCTGTCTCTGTCTGTCTCTCTCTGTCTCTTTCTGTCTCTCTCTGTCTCTCTCTGTCTCTCTCTCTCTCTCTGTCTCTCTCTCTCTCTCTCTCTCTCTCTCTCTCTCTCTCTCTCTCTCTGTCTCTCTCTCTCTCTTTCTCTGTCTCTCTCTCTTTCCAAATGGTTGTAAGCCATCCCTCCCTCTGGTATCTGTCTGCTATGCTGTGGGTCCTCGGAAGAAGCAGCAAATAACAAGGTCTTTTTTTCTTTTCAAAGTTTTCCTGTCATTTAGAATATAGTAAACTATACCAGCAGTACAAATGAGGATAAATAGAAAATATTCTCATGAATACCCGAACAAAAATGTGAAGCATTGGATACACATTTATTTTCTCTTTTTCTTTTGCTGTGAAACATTGGAAAACTGTTGTGTGTTGTAGTTTGGGGAGAGTGGGGATGATGGGTTGGGATTGTTGGGGGGAGACTTTACCTGGTTGTCAATTCTGAAGCCCTATCACGAATGCATACATCAGTACTAATGGGATAGCTCAGCAGACTAAGTGCCTGCTTAGGCAAGCACAAGGGCTGGGGCTTGATCCCCAGCATCACATGCTGCTGTAACCCCATTCCTGGGCATGCTAAACCTGCTGAGTCCAGTATGGTGGCGCATGCTTGTAATCCCAGCTTGGGGAGGCTGAAAACAGGAGGATCACTAGGAGTCCGAGATTCATTGTGAGACCTTACAAATAATAATAATAATAATAATAATAATAATAATAATAATAATAATGTATACATCTTATTTCAAATACATAAGGAGACAATCACTATAGTTTTTTTTAATTTTATTTATTTATTTATGTGTGTGTGTGTGTGTGTGTGTGTGTGTGTGTGTGTGGCCAGCTCAGCCCACCAGGGAGCGGGCCTGGCTGGCATGTGGTGCTGGGGGATTGAACCGTGGTCCCTGTGATTTGCTAAGCTTGTTCTAAGTAGGTACTTTAGACCACTGAGCCATCTCACCAGCCCATCACTATAGTTTTTAAAGAAAGGATCCAAAGAGAAGAATTTAAAAATTTTGAGAAACAGGACAAAGAGAACCTTTAACCAATGAGCTTTAAGTAGAAAGCGTTATCCTCTGTAGGAGTATATAAATAGAAGTGAATTACTGTCTTTCAAACATTTGTATTGCCATACAATTTCTGCTGGATCAATCCTGAGGTCTTTTCTTGGCTCTAAAATACTGTATGGTATAATGTGAAGCATGTTGCTTAACTTCTCTGACCATCAATTTTATTATCTGAAAGGGGAGGTGTGGATAATATAAATTTTTGTAAAATTATTGTATGAACCAAATGGAAAATGTGTGTGAAATATTTTTTGTAGTGCTTCATGCTTAATAGGTTTTTAATGAATGAGTTATGTATGAACGATATGATGTAATCTAATGAGTTCTTGACAACTTAGTAAATCAAACTTCTCTTATCACTACTTCTCTCTTATTCCATATCATGGTGAGTATGTGATCTCTCTTTCTTTCTCTCTCTTTTTCTTTCTTTCTTTTGTTCATTCATTTGTTCATTCTTTATTTCCATGATACTAGGGTCCAAACTTGGGACCTTGTGTTTGCCAGGCAGGAGCTTGTGCCACTGCACTATCTCCCCAGATCTATTTTCATTTTTTATAAGGTTTTATTTATTGTGTAATTGCTTAGAAAAAATAAGCAATTTGTTAGGAGAGAAAATATAAACTGAGTTGATTTGCACCTTAGCAGGAGCAAATCCTAATTTTGTGTCTGAATATCATTTCTAAAGGGATTAGATTAAAAGCAATATTGAAGCATACAAGTAGGTGTACTTTACTTTTCTCTATGCCAGTGTAATTACAGAGATTGACCTCCTGTGGGCAAAGATATGCAGAGTCCAGGCTGTGATAACTATTATATTTCCCATATACAGATTGGAACCCCTGGGGAATTCCTGTTGTCAACATACTAGAATGACCTTCAAGATATGCCTTCCAGAAAATTCACAGAAGAGACAAAACCCTTGAGCTTAAAACTCTTTGAGCAAGGCCAGGTGTGGTGGCACACTCTAGTAATCCTAGCACTGGGGAGGCTAAAAAAATGAGGATCACCACAAGTCCAATCTATGTAGAGACCCTGTACAAAAATACACAAATGAAAACAAAAAAAAAAAAAAAACACTCTTAGAGCAATCTTGTTTTCCCTAAAGTCATATTACCTTAAAGCACTTTATTCTAATAAACAATTCATCTAAGGGTCATTTACATAACTTAATAGGGTTGTAATGATATTAGACAACAGTTTTGCTCAATGAATCCTTATAAAATAAAGGATGGATAAAAGAATAGAGATGCTGAACCTAAAGCCTAGAAATATGGGAACAAAGATTTGGCAAAAAGTTGCCCAAAAGTAAAGGTGTGTAAATCACACAGACAAAATGTCAGTTGATTCATCTGCTTTGGTCCTTAACTGTTTAGTGAACATGTATGTAAATATGTGACAGTACTGTTGTTTCTTTGTGCTCCTATAATCTTAATAACACACTCTACTTATTAAGTATCAAGAATTTACCAAGTGAATATGATTAAACATTTGGAATTATATTTAAGGAGTCAACTTTTCATCCTGCAGAGTATGTATTAAAATAAACATTAATTTTTTGAGATCACAAGTTAAAAGCCTGGACTTCTCAGATTCAGTAAATTATCATCACCCATGTGCTTCTCTTTTCCCACCCATTACATAGTGACACAAATAATTGCTTTCTTAAAGTGAGAAGAATCCGACATTAACACATTTGGAGACTTTCAAATGCACGTACTAATACCAAAATTAGCAAAATTAGATCACTTACTTTCCTATGTACTTGTGGTACTAGTCTTTTAAATAATAGAAACCCAAAAGAGCAATTCAAAATCTAAACTCATTCTTGAGATTATTAATTAAAATGAGAAAATAATGTAAATTTTTACCACCAAAATGTGTCATCTGATTTAGCAATCATGTTTCAGGGATTAGATACAATTTAATATATTTTATGTTACTTTAATAGTTGTGATAAAATATATATAATATGAAGTTTCCCTTTTTAGCTGTTCTCAAGTGTGCAATCCAGCAGCATTAAGTCTACTCACATTGTTGTGTAGTCACTGCTACCCTCTATCCAAAGTATGTGTTTGCTTGGCAAAGCCTATTAAGCAATAGCACTTAACAATTACTTTTAATATAATTTCCTTTCATGTATAAAGCATCTTATATGTTGCAAAGGCATATTTTATCTTATTTGTGTATCAATAGACTTTTGTGAAAGACAGGGACTTCTAGCTCAGAGATGTCCAATTAATAGCTGATTGTCACTCCTGTATTGGAAAAGCAGAGCTTGAACCCAGATCCTTTGGCTCTGATTACAGTATTCTTTACTGCTCATTTCCATAAGTAACACAAAATAACTCATTGTTTCTTATAATTTCTCAAGTGACTTGGATTAGTTTTCTTTGATTGTGATAACCTATTGTAAGATATGCACTTGTGTTCTGGGTTTTCTTTTAGTCTTAAGTATTTGAGATTTGTGTTTTATTTTAAGATCATAAGTCTCACTTTAACTAATATAAATAGATGAATGATATTTGTAGAAATTGCCCTTATAGTGAACTGTCCTTAAAAATGAAACTTGCTCAATGGGTAGGCCTTGAGAACATTATGCTAGATGACATGTTCATAACAAAAAGATATGTCATGTATGATTTCAGTCATGAGGTACAAATATAATTATATTTCTAGAAATAAAAGGTAGAATTGTGATTGCTAGATTCTGGGCATGGGGGAAATTGGAAATGATTTAATAGATAATTTCAGAAGTTATACAGAAATTTCTTATACAAGAATGTGAATGTACTTGGCACAATTGAAATGTACACTTAAAATAGTTAAGATTGTTAAGTTTTATGCTATTTTTAAAACTACAACTGAAGAGTACAAGAAAAGACCTTTCTCAGTCCAGCTAAGTTTTACAATTCTTGGCATAAATTTTGTGTGGTTTGTGCTATAGCATTCTGCAATACTGATAATTCTTTCAGGCTCTAATACCAAGAAAGCCTTCTGTGTAGAATTATGAACCTATGAAGATTCACACTGTAAAATGATTACCCATGTCCTAATAATTTATCTTCTTGATGCAGTTGGTGGCTTCTTAACACAACTTGAATTCAGAATTCATTCATTCATTCATTCATTCATTCATTCATTCATTCAGAGACTGCACTCTAAGTATTAAATGTGTTCCAGCTTGTGTTAGGTGTTAGAAATGGAGTTGAACAATCTGGATTAGGCATTTCCACTTTATTAGCAGGAAGGAAAACATGAACAGTTGCTAAGCAAAAGAAGAATGTTCTTCACTGGCAGAAAAATCAGAAGAATCATGTAGATTTTTGTTAAAATATGTGAGTTCCAGGTTTAAAAAGGTTTTTGAAGACTTGACCTTTTATTTCCATGATAATACTTAGAACATGGGGATGCTGACTGGGAGCATGTCAGTGTCTGTACCCCATCAACACACCTACAGCATTATTCCAGGGGCTCGACTTCAGATAATACTGTCAACCAGTGAACAAATTAGTTCAAATACCCAAATGAAGGTCTGGCCCTTTCCCCTTTCACAAGGATGGTTTTGTGAGCTCACTTCCCACTGCTCCCAGTAAAAGAGGTGGGGAAGGAGAAGAGGAGTTCCCCGCTGCTGAGATGCTTGTCCCTCGTGCAGAGGCCTGGCCAGGAGCAGCCCTCCCCTCTTTCAACCTGACTTCTGTTTCTCTTGTAATCTTTTCACCTTGGTGACAGTGATTGCATCACAGGGTACATTTTACTAGCCTGTACACCCAGGGTTAAAACTGTGATCAGAATGTTGGATGAAAGCCTCTCTGCTTTGGACTAACTCTTTCAGAGGCTGTGGCAATAGTTGGATAGCACTGGCTGAGTTGGAGGTAAACCTGTAGGACCCTAAGGAAGTAGTTTCAGAGAGGGTGAGTGGACAATTATTGACTGCTCCATATGTGTGATTTCAAAACTATAACCAGACTCATTTTCAGTAGACTGGAAAGCTTGTGTGTAGACAGAAGTCCAATCCTGGGAGATAAAGTTAACTGTATAACAGCGTTATGTTCATAGGAAAAGATGGTAGTAATACCTGCCTTTTGTCAGAGGCCTTCTCTCTGGTAGTTGCATACATATATTTTTTAACTTTAATGTTCATAATAATCCTGAACATATAATATTATCTGTGTTTTGTAGATGTAGACATAGATTAAGTACTCAGGTTTGTAGAATTATTAAATAATAGATACAGAGCCTTCAAGTTTCCAAGCCCAAACTTTAAAAAAGAAAACTAGATCTCCATTCATTGTTTTCCAGGATTCTCTCCTTTGACAGCTGCAGATTGCATTTTTCTGCATTGTTCTGATTTAAGTAAACAAGTAGGTATTGATATGCTCCCTCTTAAAAACAATCTGCATTTTTATATTTAGAGTCTTAATTCATTTTATGTCATCATTTTAAAAATTTGACCTAAATATTAGTGTTTAATATGTGAAGAACTAAACCTAAGCTAAATGTTGGCAAGAGTGAGATTAAGTTTGTTTTGGCCATAAATTGGAATTAGGTTTTCTTCTGTACCTTCACCTGATAGCAATGTGTCACCATGCCATTTACTTTTTTACTAGATGAATGAAAAGCAAATGTTATAAATGATAAAAAGGTTGAGTGCAGCTACATCAGACTCACAAGCGCCTCAGAACTCGATATTAGATCCAAAGGACCTTACTGTGCTGTGGAGCTTAGAGTCGCAACATGTGAAGCATTTGTCGTTGACCCTGAGAAATGGCATTTTGATTCTGAGGGCCTTTTTATCTTTTTGTCAAGTTTAGAACCTTTCCCAGAATACTTCTTTCAGGGGATTTTTCTTCACTAATATTTGGGTAAAAAAATCATTTTTCTGCCGAAAGATAATTATTTTCACCAGAATTCAGAACAGAATGTGACAAAGCTTTGGCTCCCAAAGCTATGGCTTTAAAGTGTCTAGCTTTCCTTAGAGTATTTGTGGAATATCAAAAGAAATGTACTTTCTCACACTTTAAGAAAATGTCTTATATCGGAAAAAAAATATGTGCATAACCCAACATAATATTGGTACTGTTTCATAGAAATCTGCAATGACCTTTAAATAAAGGTTCATTTAATATATTTTATATAGTCCTACATAACTATCATATTGAGAGCTCTTTATTGTTCATCCAGGAGCATACTACAACTTCTCTTGCCTTTTGAATTATGCTCTTTGTTATTTCCTATATGCTACTTCTGGAGGCATTAAAATTTTTCAAGTTTGTATAACTAGAAAATCTTACTTTTAGTTTTCAAAGGTGTGTTTGCTAAGTATAAAATTCAAAGAGGACAGATCTTTTCTTTCAGTCCTTTAATTAGTCTAGTTTCTTACACACTTGGTCCTTTTATTTCTTTCTAATGTGGAATAAGATGCTATGTTATTTTGTTCTTCCATAGCTAATATTTTTATGTATATGCTTTAGTGATTTTTTTCTTTACAATAAATTTTGAACAATTTTGTAATGTCTTTGCAAAAGGTTCATTTTTCTTGGAAATGTGGTATTATAAGTTGAAATTTCTAAATTCAGAAATTTTAAATCTTTAAATATTTATTGCCTACTCCTTTCTACTTTGAGAATTCTAATTATATGAATATAAGTTTCTTGGTTTTGACACAGTGAACTATTATGATTGATCTGTAAATTCTTCATTTTTATTTTGGATAAAAAAATAAATAAAAGAAAAGAAAAGAAAAAAGAAAGAAAATGTCTTAAAGAAAATTAAATGAAGCAAATTGGGAATTAGGTTTTCTAATTTCTAATTAAATTATAATAATTATAATTTTTGCCCATGATCTTTTGGTTCATTGAGAAAAAATGGGAGCAAATAAAAATTTAAACTTACTATATTCTTGGGGGTGCAGTAGGTACTCTGGCAACTGGCTAACACTTACGTGCAATCCCATCAACTCATCCTTTAAGTTATAGAATTTGCCAAACTCTTCAAAATGTTACCATGATATCATGATTGACTTCAACTA
>NW_004524718.1:6042355-6088274 GCF_000260255.1 Octodon degus
CTCTCTCTCTCTCTCTCTCTCTCTCTCTCTCTCTCTCTCTCTCTCTGTCTTGCTCTCATAAAACCAATATATTTAATCATTTTTCATGATGTGGCTTTATTTTAGACTGTTGAACTGTATGTCACATAGAGATATTTTTAAGAAGCTTTTTTTTTATATGTTCGGCTGTTTACAATTGTATTTACTAGTCTGGATGTTTATATTTTCACAATTTTGTGACTTTTTATATAAAAACTAAGCTGAAAGAAACATAATTTGAACTTCAATATTTAAATGCTTTAAACAGTTTCTATTGTGTTAAAATGTACATGACATAAAGTTTACCATTTTAAACTGTCTTTAAGTGTCCACGTTCATGGACTGGGGAGATATCACAGCAGAATAAGCACTTGCCCGGCAAGCGCAGAATCCTAAATTCAGTCCCCAGTACCACAAAAACAAACAACAACAACAGCAAAAACGTACATGTTCGTGCCATGTATGTTCAACTTGCACTTTTTCATTTTCCCCAAGGAATTCAACTGTAATCCTTTGAACACCTGCCAACAAAATGAAAACAAATCATAACTGACTGGGGGCACAAGTAGCTTTAACAAAGGTCACCAGTTGGACTTGAAATAAACTCACATAGATAAAAAACCTCACATAGATAAGCAACTTAACAATTAGGTTGTTATGAAATATTAGATATTTAGTGCTGATATATGCAAATCAGCTCCATCATCTGCCAATTAAGGCCAATAGTCAAGAATTATTTATGGTGGAGTAGTTTCATTCAATCTTTCTAATTCCTAATTTTTCAGAAGGCAGATGATGCTAAATGTGATGCATTCTTATACAAAAAAAAAATTTCTTCTGACTAATTATCATTTAACTTCTCTGGTAAGAAATTAACTCTGAGTGTGTGCCACTGAAACTTTGAAGTCCATACTATTGTGAGAAAGCCTAATTGACAAAAACTCTGTCATTGTGATATTTTGCACATAGTCCATTATTTCCACTTTTTCATGAAGTATAGTGATAAATGCAATGCCTCTTGTATTATCAGCCAGAAGATCAGTGCCAGAGGGCTCTTAAAACTATTTTTTCAGGGGCTGGTGAGATGGCTCAGTGGTCTAAAGCACCTACTTAGAACAAGTTTAGCTAAAGCACAGGGACCGTGGTTCAATCCCCCAGCACCACATGCCAGCCAGTCCCGCCCCCTGGTGGGCTGAGCTGGCCACACACACACACACACACACACACACACACACACACACACGCACATAAATAAATAAATTTTTTTTTAAAAAAAAACTATTTTTTCAGGGAAGGTAAAATAGAATTTAGCTACTACTATACTTTTTCAGGAAGTTTTTAAGTCCTTTTGCTCAAACACCTTCAATACCTTCCCTAGTCTTTACAGGATGGTCAACAATCCTTGGACACTCTATTCTTTACAGGCTACCTTCAGAGGGTTTATAGTGATGGCGATTTTCCCAACTAGGCCACTCTGACCTAGATCATTTGGAGGAGGAAAGAGAGGCTGCTAAAGATAAAGGCTTTTAATGAGGCTTTTTTTCAGTGGAATCTTTACAAATTAGGTCAGTTGCAATTGCAATCTGAAAAAAGCAAAGGATAATCTAGTAGTGGATAATTCTGAAATTGCGCTGAGATGGAGGACAGCCTCTTCAAAGTGACTTCTGGTGCCTAGATGAGATTTTTTTTTCTTTTCTGAAGCAAACCATGATTATGAGAAATTTATAGTTTGAAATTACTGCAGTACAGGAAGGCTGGGTCAAGGAACACTGGAATGGATATTTTGGTCCCAAATACCACTGCAGAGCAAATAGCTGAAAGAATAGGCTCTTGACCCTTTGATGTACCTTTCAAAATGAAGCCAGAGAAGAGTCTCTGGCCTATCTGCATTGGGCTACCGATACTCAGTGAAGACTCGAAATTGGCTCCAATTCTGTGAACAGATATGGGCATTCAATCTAAGTTTTCTGATTCCAAAATTCTAGTTATTTTTTAGTTACTAGAATTGGCCTAATTCTAGTTACTTCCTTTCTAGTAACTTTATGCTAATAAAAGATATTTTGTGTGTGGTACTGGGGTTTGAACCCAGGGTGTTTGCATTCAATTACATCCCCAGCTCTTTTTCTTTTAATGTATTTAGGACAGGGTCTACAGGATCTACACGGTCTCACTACGAGATTGGATTTATAGTGATCTGCCTGTTTATAGCTTCCCAAGTGCTGGGATTACAGGTGAGTACCCAGTTTCCATTGCCATCTCATCACACCCTGAGGGCAGGGCCGGAATGGCAGGCCCGGGGTATCAAACCCCCAACCCCTGTGTCTGCCTAAGCAGGCACTTTAATCCACTGAGATATCTGGCCAGCCCTTGTAGCTCTTTTTTAATATTTTATTTTTAGACAAGATTTCACCAAATTGTAAAGTTACACAGATTGCGCTCAAACTTGTGGTCCTGGTTATCTACAAAAAGCTCTATATCCTACTGTACAAAGGATTAAAATCACTGCATATTTAGCAACTACAGTTATTATTGGTAGCAAGAACTATTTCTTAAATTTTTACCTTGAGAAAAATTATTTTAGTCTATAGTATTTCATTACATGTTTGTAATTGCGCTGTTAGGGTAATACCTTTACCTACACTTTTCAGAAGAGAAAATTGAAGGTCAGAAAAATGAAGTGTTTTTTATTTTTTTCAGATTCATACTGCCGGAAATATCACATGAGCTCTGGCTTTTAGGCACTTAGGGAGTTCTTTATCAGACCACAGAACGAGAACATGCATAAAGCAGGTAGCAGGCTAAATTGGCCTGAAGTATCATAGATAGATAGATAGATAGATAGATAGATAGATAGATAGATAGATAGATAGAGATAGAGATATAGTAGATATAGATATATGCACATATGTCAAATATACTTGTACCAGGAAATGGGAAGACCTTCATTATGCACAATGCAGTAGGGTAACCATGTCTTCAACCGTTTTACATTTAGTAGAAGATTAACATGTTAAGCATTACATTACTCTAGAATAAGTTTTGACCCTTCCTAAAAGTCTTGATGAAGACTTTGGAATTGTCTTAACTCTCCTGTAGTTCTCTTTTAGGCCCTGTAAAATGTAGACTGCTAAGAATACTTTCTGTATTGAGATCCCCAAGAGCCACCTCAGGCATAGTGATGTGCTGGGCAGTGATAGCAATATTTTAGAACCAAGTACCCAAACTGCAAATCACAACCCACTTATTGGGTTCCAACACTGCAACTAAACATAATAATAAGGTTGTAGTTTAGAAAAAAACAACTTTTACCTGATGCTCAGCTGGTGGGGCAACCTGGCTCTTGTTTGGCATTGCTGTGGGGTTATCACAGAAGTCAGCGTATGGTCATATTCAAAGCTGTCATTTATCATGAGCAAGTAAGCAGCAAATTGCAGACATCCAGAAGAAGATACTTAGCATAAATTCTATGGTTTGTTCAAGTATTTTGGGAGCTGTTTATTCCTTACATCAGAAATGCCACCTCAGAGTGTCATGTGTGCAGAAGTGAAGAGCATGGAAAATTCTAGAAAATGGTGGATCATGGCATACTGTGCTCATCAGTGACGGATCCACTGATGAGCTCATCACTGCTTGTCCTAGAGAGAGGCAGGATCCAGTCAGAGGAGGTGGCTCACTGTGGTGTGACCTGGAAGGGCACACTGCTCACCATGTCCCCTACCTCTCTCTCAGCTTCCTGCCAACCACTATGTGAGCAGCTTTCTAACAGCATGCTGTTGATCAACCATGCATGAACTGAATGAGACACTGGAAACTGTGGGTCAAAATAAAGTTCTCCTCCTTTAATTCATTGGTACTTTATTGGTATTTTGTGGGTGTTTGGTATTTTGTCCCAGTAAGGAGACAGTGACCATGACATAAATAATGTATCAGTTCTAGTGATGGTGATCCAAGTTCTTAGGTGTTATCCCAGAGTGAAACCTGTAAGTAGGTCTTTATAAGAATACAGGTCAAGTGTGATAAGTTAACATTTTTTTGCATAGCTCTCACAGTTGTGAGGATTAGAGATTGTGTATTGTGCTTTGGTGACAGATGCCTGACAGATTATAGGCCCCCAAATCTGTGTGCTTCATTCTCAGAAGACAGAGGAGGAGGCAAGGAGTACAAAAATTGAAAATCTTACAAGATCTTGTATGTTATATTCTTTTGAAGATATATTTGTGTGTTTCTAATCATTACATACACACACACACACACACACACACACACACACACACATATATACACACATCACCACATTGAAAAATGTCATTAACTTCATCTTTGGAGCTGTAACAATGACATATGTGGTCTTCCAGTTATTTCTTAAATGTTATTCCTTCTTGGACAAGCTCAGAAATCTACACACAAGAGAAGTGTTATCCTGAATTTCAGGGCTCCTATGAGAATATGGTACTCATTCTTAAGGACTCTTGAGGTGTGTATGTTTGCTTGAAATTAAGAGGAGGAAGAAACCTCTTATAAGTTTTCATTGAGGGATAGGAAGAGAGGTATATCCAAGTACTATAATAACAGACAGGGCAACTTTTGCAGGCTGTTCTATGATTGCATTTTTCCTCTGCTCAGTAGACCTCAATGTAAATGGTCCTACTATCATTTCACATATTATAATACTAGTATTTGGGATCAAGAGAAAATGAAAAATGTGCCCTACTTGTACTAGTGGCCAAGTTAATATTTTGTATTTTGTTATAGAACTCTTAATAATTATAATTGATTTATTAAAGGCCAAGTGTGTCAGAGTTCCTTGTCTACTCTTTTGACTTACTGTTAATCCTCAATTTCCTGGTAATGGATTTTCCACTTTGAGGCTAATTTACATGCTAATTTCTAAAACCAGGCAGGATCTCCATAACCATCTAGAATATCTTTCTCATGTGTAGATTCTTTTAAGCATACTTAAAACATACTTAAAAAGTAAAGCATTTATAAATAAGTCTTCTACTTAAAATATCATAAGGAGATAGAAGGTTATAACTTCATTAATTGTTTTGGATTATTTGCAAACTTGATGTGAATATTTGAATCCACTATGAATGTTTTCTAAAAGAACACATGCTCTCCTGAAAAAAACAGAAACATGATTCCTCTGTTCTGCCTGTGGAATGAAACAATTATCCTTTTATAATGGAGATGTAATTTAAGATTTATATTAGCATGTAAAATGAGTGGTTTTTCCTTTGCTGGTGAGTTAATGAATCCCCTAAGTACTGAGAAAACTCCCCTAAGTACTAAGTACTGGGAAAAATCCCCTAAGTACTAAGAGCAAACCAAAATGCATCTAGTAATCTTGAGCATTGCTGAAAAACACTAACTCCAAACAACCATTACCTTTCAAAACAGAAGAGTCTTAAACTATAGTAATTTTATGTCTACATAGAACAATATGGTTAGCCTGTCACAAAATTTCATGTTATTTTATTATACAGAAGTTATGGTCTAGATTTTTCACTTTCTTTTTATGTACCTACTTTAACTATCCAAAGCCTTTGAAAAGAGTTCACTTGGATGAAAACTCAGTAACAATCGTTTCCTAATCTATCACATAGAATTTAATGTAGCTTATATGTTTCCTTATGCCTTACCTCTCTTGCTGTCTTTTACAGCAAGGAAATATAAAGTCATGAGAAAAATTATAATTATAGAGTAAAGAAAGGAAATGTTTTACTCAATTCTTAGGCCATATTCCTTTTGTAAAGAGTTTCATAATGTATGTGTCATTCTGTTCAGGACATTATTTACAGAACTTCACCTACCTAGGAAGGACAAATGGGTTGCTTACCTGCTCAGGTTCCTTTGCTTTGGCACATGCTGTTGGTGATTTTTATCTAGCTGTTTCATGTCAAGATTTCCTGTTGAGTTCTCTGACTAGCTTGTGAACTCCTTAGGCTTAGGACTGATTATGTTTAATCCAGTCAGGATCTTACATGACGGGCACAGAGTAGGGTTTCAGTAATGATTGCCTTTTCATGCACCATGATTCACTTCAGTGTTTTTAGTTTTTATCTTGTTATTTATGATAAGTAATTTATAAACAAGTCATAGGTAAAATATTATACAGTACAGCAGTATATATATATTTATACTTATTGAGAAGCAAAACTTCCCTATTCAATCCCATGCTGTGGTAGCCTACTCAGCATTCTTTTAGCTGCGTCTCCTGCTGCTTATCTCCATACATCAAAATAACAATTATATTGATGCTCATCAATTTGTCAGGACACATTACTTTTTGGTACTAGGAATTGAACTCATGGCCTTGCACTTGGCAGGTAGGCACGGTGCCACTGAGGCATGTCCCCTAATTTGTCAAGTTATAGGCGATGTTTATTGACTTATGATGTTGAATCTGAGGTCTTAGCTCTCCTACTTATTCCTGTTGTCTCTGATCCTTACCTTATATCATTCTCTGGTTGCAGTTATAATATCATCTGGGGTTAAATTATTTAGTTAGGTACTTCCCTTTAACTAGGTAACCGCTGCCCACTAAACCAATACACTGATTATGTTTCACTTATGTTTCTAAAGTTCTAAATATTGGGCATTAAACATTTAAAATTAAAGACTCAGGGGTAAAAATTAAACCTGCATGGCTATGATGTTACAAATGTTCAACAGATTTGTCACTCACATATAATTAGTGCTCAAAATTCAGGAGCCTGGCATTCCCCCGGGACTCGTCAGACCTGAGCCTGCCAATGCATTGTTCTAACAAGTAGTGCTCTTTAAATCCAATATACAGCTCTTATTTATGTTTGTCATTTCTGATATCTTGTAGAGTTTTCTATATTTAGAGGTAAGGTCTGTGTTTTGTGTGATGTAATGAAGAAAATGATGAGATAAATTGGTGTATATTATTTCAGGCACTATTTTTATACATTATCTTACTAAATCCTGTATGATCATGAAGTAGGTCCTCTTATTCTGTCTCACCAATGAAGAAGTTAAAATACACAAAGGCTAAACTGCTTGCTGTCACCACCCAGCTAGAAAGTAGAAGAGTCAGAACCAAAAACAGAATTGTTCTTATTATTTGTGAAAATCATTTTAACATGTGCTTGTGTTAAATATGACAATATATTTAGGATATAAAATTTTGAATCCCTAGATACCAGAAAATAATATTATTTTGTTTTCATCACTTATCTCCAATGTGTTGAACTCTGATCATTTCCTTTGATTTATTCACTTTGCTAGGTAATTAATTGTAGTTGTTTCAATTTATAAACATATGATTTGCTCTCAGAAATTTTCCTTTATTGATTGTTTGGTAACTTTCTATATTTTTGTTTCTTTGTAAAAATTCTAATAATCTGCATCCTTAGAGATCTCTTTTCTTCATTTTTCTGTCTTTTTATGTCAAAGGCTTCAATCAAATATGTGATTGCCCTTAGATGTTCACTCATATTTAGGGCTATTAGTAGGTTTATTGGAGGCTCAAAGATGATGATTATAAAAGTGATGAATATGCATGTTTTGGGAATGACAAGGAATCTGTCCTTGACCTCACTCTTATCAGGCAGTTTTAGGCCTCATACATTAATACTGATCCTTGTCAGCCTTATGTAGCTCAATTTTAGCATGAATCCTGCTAAATTAGTTTAGGAAAAGCATTTACCTTCACTATCGTCCAAGCATAGTCCCCTAGGTAATGTAACCATATTTTTTACTTCAGCATGAATCCTCTAAATTTATCTGAGCCAGAATGCTCCCTTACCCTTGATGAAAATTTCTCTTAGAAAATTTCTGTCCACTGACCCTTGTTTCTGGGCTGTAAATCTCCACTTGCCAACATATATTTGGAATTGAGTCCATTTCTATACCAATGTCTTTTTGTAGTATATTAAACCTCAGGATTAGTTGGAAGGTGCTCAGACAGCAAGTACTCAGGGAGACACTTCTCCAAATGTCTGGTGTATATTTTGTTGTTATTGTTGGTGGTTGCTTTTTTGCTCTTCTCAGGGGCTTTTCAAGTTATACAGAAAAGAATATTCTAGTCTTTTGCTTATTCAGAATTTTAGATTTAGAACAGGCCAGAATCCAAGCTGGCAGTTTTACTGTTTGCTGAAATTTGCCCACCTTTAAATGCCACATTACATGTGCCTCTCATGTATCAATTTCTCTCAGCAAAATCCTGGTTCTCATCTAGTTCTAGAGGAGAAATCTGTATCAGTGGTGTGGTATAGAAGAGACTTACATAGGAATGCTCTGAATCAGAGACTTTTGGCTCATGTGTGTTTCCCACTTGTCACCACACTGCAGCTTCCATACCTGGTGCTTCTCAGTCTTACATTTCTTCAGGGCGCTGTGGAGTGATTGTCCCTCCTTTCAACAGTATTCCCATTTCCAGGTTCTTGGGTTTCAGCTTCTTTGGTTCTTCTGTGGTTCTCATTCATCTGTTTACCCATGTTATATCTTTAGATATTTATGTCTCAGTCTTCTTACTGTTCTCATTGTTCACTACCCTCTCCCAAAGAAATGGGAGATAAACATGCGTATTTAATCTGCCATATTTCCTAAACTCGCTCTACAGCATGTGCATTTATATGATGCTTCAGCTGGTAAAAATCACTGGAAAGAGCTACTGGTCCTGTTTGCTCCAAAGGCTTTTGCTGATTCCTTCCTAAAGTAACTGTTATCCGCCCACTCTTGTTTTTGGCTGCACCACACTTAGTCTCTGTGTCACACACACACACACACACACACACACACACACACACACACAGACACACACCCAGGTATTTAAGAAGATAGAGGCTGTGGATAGGTTCTCTTGGTACCTAGGATCCTTTTTTCTTTTTTATATGCATGATGTTTTATTTTATTTTTTATATTAATGTTACTGAGAAAGAAGTAACAATGAGACAGTTTCAAAACAGGTTAGTAGGACTGTTATAATAATACATTGCGTATTGTTGTCTTTGTAGTAGTTACTCATAGTGCAAGATGCAGGACTGTCCTGCTGCAATGTTGTATATGGTTAGATTTCTAAGTTTCTGTGTAAAAATTTATAATTGTATTTCTATTTTTAAATTTTTTTTGCATTTTTTCACATTCTGTATGGATTTAAAGTTTAGCATATCAACAATTGACAGAAAATACCTGTTCCATGTTATGTCTAAGGTGCTTGATATTCAGACAGATACTGGTGTTAAGCTCAAAAGCCTGTGTCTTAAGGAAATAATATCATTAAGCTTCTCATTCGGAGGGTCAACAACTTAAATATGCAGACCAAAGAATTAGAGAAAAAGAAGGGCTACAAGGATAGCCAACATCTGGGCCCTAGCCCTTGAAGGTCAATGAGGACTCTGGACATAAGAGAACCTGTACTGTAACATCCTGTAATTCAGTGTTGTCCCAAATTTTCTGATCAAGGACATTATGGGGCCACAGAGGAAAATGATTGATGATGTAGAATCTTTCATCTGAGTGAAATAATATTGTGACTTAATTAATGACTCATACCATTAAGAAAAGTATTGGAAACATTAACATAAATGAATATAAAACTTAATTTTCCTCTGTCATTGTTTCATTGCTGGTGTTTACAAATAATTACTGATGTTTTATAAAACATTATGATTCTTGTACACTTTATGGATAATATTATTTTCTTACTACATTGCTAGATTGATTCGTTTATTTTATAACATTTTAAAATATACTTCTCATGTTCAGTAATCATTTATTGCACATTTAAAATAGTTTTGATGAAATCTTTAAGAACAATTTCTGATTATAATGTTTTACTAGGCATTTATACGTAGTATCTTGAAGTCACATTTTTATAAGATTTTGATCTATTGGAGACTGCAACACTTCATAAATTGAAAGTATATGAGAGAGAGTAATATTTTTTATGAGTGCTGCTTAATGAAATCACGGGAAAAAGATGAAAGAAATAGGTTCTCTTTGTGTTTGCACCAGGATAAAGTGAGACAAGAAAAAAGACTCAAAAAGCCAATTCTTTTCTTATTCAACATATTGTTTGGTCAGTTAGAAATTTAGGGCTTAATGACTGTTGGTCAATTTCATAACAGAAGTGTATTTTCACATTGAGTTGAGGAGGAAGGTTAGTAAGGAGGATCAGTATGAGAGCTAAGACAGCAGTTTTTTCCTCAGGCTATTTCAAAAGTCAAGGCAGAGCTAAAAATAGATGTTTGTAATGGCCAGTCCAGTTCTTAGTCCACAGACACATACTCCCAGGATCTTCTGCTGGCATAGAACATAGCCTTAGAGCATGCAGTCTGTGGATACCCTGACAAAGCTCTAGGTTTCTTTTTTTTAATGATTTTTCCCCATAATTTCATTGAGAAACAAATAGTAATGAGACAGTTTCAAACCAAATTGGTAAGACAGTTTCAATAATTAACACATTGCATACATTCTTCCTAATGGTTAATTGCTGTACAAGATGCAGACATGATGTCCTATTTACAAACACTATTGGAACAGATCCCTCTATTCATTAAGAGAATGTAACTATATATCTATCCTAAGCATTTTAAATACACAGATACAAAATGGACATTCATCCTTTTTTTTTGTTTATTTCCATTATTTGAATATTATAGGTGTGTTAACTCAGCAAAATATTCTAAAAGAGTCCTGTAGTCCATAATAGTACTGAGTCTTCCACTTCACTGGCAAAGTCAGAAATTGTTGACCTGAGTCCCCTACAGCTCAACATAACAGCATGGCTTTAATTCTTATACTTCATTTTTATAACTTTCTGCTGGATGGTTAAGACCAAGATAAAGCAAGATCTATGTATAAGTTGCTCTTTTATTCAACCTTTATTTTTTCTTAATTCCTTAGTTCATGATCAGATTAAAAGTAAAGGTAAAACAAGGACCAAGGGAAGGTTTCTGATTCAAGGGAATGGACTGAGAATTAGGCACATGCTGAATCCTCTCCCATCTACCTCAAACTCATGGAAGAAAAGCTGGCCAAATGCTTCTAAAAATTAAAAGGGTCGGAATGTGGGATGTACATATAGCAAATCCACACAAGGAATGTAACACTATGAAATGCACACACATACTAATATCAAACTAAAAAATTTAAAAATAAAAAATAAAAATAAAACCACAAAAAATAAATAGGAAGATTACCAGATATAAGCATGCAAAATTGATCAACTCTTTTTTAAAAAAATAAGCATTAGCTGTTAAAAAAATAAATAAATGATAAAACAGATTAGCCTATAAATATGTTAAACTTTGGAAAAAGGAAATATCTAGAAAATGCAAATAAAAATACTAGGGGAAAAAAGAACCCACAGGTGCATGGATTCAGCAGAGTAATCCAATATAGTCCAGTAGTCTATAATAGTAGTGGGTTGTCTTAGTTACTTTTTACTCCTTGCTGGGACAAATATCCAATACTCAAAATGAAGGAAGTAAAGGTTTATTTAGCTCACAGTTACTGGAGGGTTCAGTCTATATTCTGCTGGCTCCAGGACAAATGACAGCAGTTCATGCAGCAGAAAACAATGAAGAGCAGAGGAGGAGCAGCAGCTGCGGTGTCCATCAAGCCTCTCTCCTCTTTCTGCACTGACTGCAAAGACCGGCGCTCCACAGGGAAGATCTTAGCTCCTCCAAAATGGCACAGTTGTGAACTGAGACTACTCCACGGAAGTGGGCAGGGTGGCAGGAAACCAGGCAGGGTGGCGGGAAGCCTTTCTCAATTCCTGGGCCCTACCCACCTGCAGGGATAGGTCCCCTCGCTGAGAACTGGGGAGCTGATTTAACCAAGTTGACACAATGTATCAATTAACACAATCCACCCCTTATCAACTTGGCAACTAGACATATACTTTTTTAAGCCAATTTCCAGGTACACAGACATGCTTAAACATTTTACATATTGAACATTGTAAACATTAGAACCATGACATATTGCCCCTGGCCCTCCAAAGACTCATGCACATCTCTTTATGCAAAAGACATTTTAGTCCATCTCTAAGAGTTGCCAAAGTCCTACCAGTTTCAGCAACACTGAAAAGTCCAAGTCCCAAACCTCCAAGATCTAAGGCAAACTCTTAGCTGTGAGCCTCTCTACAAATGAGAGGTTAAACACTTGCAACACCTAAAGGCACAAGATAAGCATTGCCATTCCAAAAGGGATACACAGCAGGATACAAACAATTGGGACCAAAACAAGTCCAAGGTCCAGAAGGACAAATGTTAAGTCCTGTAGTTCCCTGTGGACCATTCAGAGCACCCTGTAATGAGCTGTGAGCTCCAAAAGCCTTACGTGGCTCCACCCCTATGGCACTTCTGCAGGTAGCTCCTATGGCTTTTCTCTCAGGACTGCTTTGCTCCCTTTTTGCAGCTTTTCTTAGACCATCCACATTCCTTGCTTTTTCAAATGTCTGAGGTCTCCACCGAGTAGGCTTCTCACTCACAGCTTCACACACTGCCTCTCAGGGGCACATTGCCTGGCCTCCCAGGCCTTCTTCTGAAATCTGGGTGGAAGCCTTCTGAACCTCAGAACGCCTGCTTTCTGCATGCACCTACAACCAAAGCCACGTGGATGATGCCAAGGGCTGCCGCCAGCTGGAGCAGTAATCAGGCTTCCTTCTCTCTTGACTGTAGGGGTTGAGTGCCTGGATTGCTGAGCACTCGGATCCTGATTCTGAGAAACAAATTCTTTATGCTGGCGCCATTCTGCAATCTGGTGTGGCTGCCGCCTCCATTCTGGAACCTGGTGTGGCCGCTGCCTCCATTCTGGGACATGGGGCTCTGCAGCTTTCTCCTCAAAGCAAAATTCTTCACCCTTGTGATTCTGAGGCTGCAAAGAGCAAGAACCTGCCACCTCCTGTGATGCCCTCAGGACTGCTTTTCTACTCTCTTGTTCCTTCTCAGCAATGGAGATCCTCTCAGCTTTGTCCTCACAGTCCACAGCCTTCCTGGTGCTTCCTTTCTGGCCAAACTCACATTTTAAATCATCCTTTTGGGCTCTTTGCTCTTCAATCTTAACATAAATCTGGCTAAAAGCCCCCAACAACAACCATGCCACTGCCCCAGTATTTGGCTGCTTTGAAATTTCTTTTTCAAGAGTAACTAGTCCACTGTGCTTAATTTCAGTCTCAGGCAAAGTGTCTGGACAGGAGCAAAATGCAGACAAACTTTTTGCCAATCCATAACACAAATCATCCGCAGTCCAACAACCAATGCTGTCCTCCTTTCCAGCAGAAACCTCCCCAACCTGGTCTTTACAGTCAGGCTTCCTATCAGAATTCTGGCCTGAGCTCTGGCTAGAATCTCCCAAACAGAACAGCTGAAGCTCTTTCAGCACTTCGCACGTAGGCAACATCTCTGAACCTTTCCTATCTGTTCCCATAAGCCACTCCCAAAAGCTTGTAATCCACATTGTCAGGTATAGCCACAGCAATGACCCCACTCCTCCTGTACCAAATTCTGTCTTAGTTACTTTTTAATCGTTGCTGGGACAAATTCTTGACACTCAAAATGAAAGAAGGAAAGATTTATTTAGCTCACAGTTACTGGAGGGTTCAGTCCATATTCTGCTGGCTCCAAGGCAAACAACAGCAGTTCATGCAGCAGAAAACAATGAAGAGCAGAAGAGGAGCAGCAGCTGCTGCATTCATCAAGCCTCTCTCTTCCTTCTGCTTCATGAACTGCTGTCATTTGCCTTGGAGCCAGCAGAATATGGACTGAACCTCCAGTAACTATGAGCTAAATAAACCTTTCCTTCCTCCAATTTGAGTGTTAAGTATTTGTCCCAGCAACAAGTAAAAAGCAACTAAGACATGGGTTATCTGCAAGACTGACAATGTCAGAAGTTGTTGACTTGAGCCTTTTATAGCTCAGCATATTAATATTGCTTCACTTTGTATACCTCAATTTTATACTTTTCTACTGGATGGTTAAGACTAATATAAAGTAAGACCTATATAAAAAGAAATGTAACTTTTGAATCTGATAAGGTCAGTCAAATCCCCCCAAGATTTACCCTGAAACCCTGTACTGCAGTTTGTAGATTCTTTGTCAGTGTCAGCCATGTGGATGAGTCACGGCCATTGATTGAACAATTTGCTCTCTGAGAAAGTCTGAGAGAATGTTTTCTCTTCATGTGACTCTCCTTAGGCACACTCTACATCATTGATCACTTTCCTC
Source organism: Octodon degus (assembly GCF_000260255.1). Lineage (NCBI taxonomy): Eukaryota > Metazoa > Chordata > Mammalia > Rodentia > Octodontidae > Octodon > Octodon degus. The sequence continues at coordinate 6,056,575 of NW_004524718.1, forward strand.
TGTGACCCCATAATCTCCTTGATCAGAAAATTTGGGGCATCATTGAGTTACAGGATGTTACATAGGTTCTCCTATGTCCTGAGTCTGTGTCTTGTACTAGGGATAACTACTACAAAGACAACAATTTGCAATGTATTAAATATTGTAACTGTCCTGCTAACCTGTTTTGAAACTCTCTCATTGCTACTTCTTTCTCAATAAAATTATTAAAATTGAAAAATAAAAGAACCTATATGAAGTAAGCATTGAAGTTTAGAGATATTCAAAAGTATCATTAAGCTAATCTTTAACAGGGCCCAGTTGCTGAGTGCTGCACATCCAGTGCTAGGACTTTCTTGAAACTACTTCTGGTTTACCCAGGGATGACCTCATAGTCAAGCAACCCTGAGACACACTTTCAGCATGATAAGAAGCACTTGAGAAGATCCAAATAATGAAAAATATGCCATAAATTTAGCAAGCTTAGGAATCTGTATATCATAAGACATAGATAATTGAATAATCAGAAACAATTTTAAAATGCTCTAGTCTTTAAAAGGTGAAGAATACAATATAAATACTAAAATATCTAAGAGATTATAAAATAAGAAGTAATAGTGGGGCTGGGGAGATGGCTTAGTGGAATAAGTGCTTCTCTGGCGAGCACAAGGGCCTGAGTTCAATCCCCAGTTCCACCAAAAAAATAAAAAAAATAAAAAGAAGTAATAGTATAGCAAGAAGATATATAGAAAATTATTAAAATTCATAGAACTTAGTAATATAGTGACTAAAATAGAAAGGAAACATAATTTCATACATTGAGCAGAAGATAAAAACCATCTTAGGAAAAGAAAATAAATGGTAATAACAACACAAATGTATTGCTACAATCAGGGTTTGAAAATGAATAGACTTAATTTAGGGCACATAATTTATGTGATTACTTTATAGTATTTACCCCAAAATTCAAATACATTGGAATACAAGAGACTGATGCATGCAGTAAAGAGACAAGAATCTATCTGGGAGCCTAGATCCCATAGCAATGCCCTACATGAGTCCAACTAAAGATCTAGAGGCCATGACAATGTCCCCCACAAGTCTAGCTGGAGGCATACAGCCAGGACAATGTCTGATGAAAGTATGATCAAGGATTCAAAAGTCAATGGTGGAATCTAGAAAGTCTGTGCCAATGGGATGAAGGATCTGTGCCACCAGGCAAAGGGATCAGTACTGGAGCCAGGAGGAGTCCTTACCTTACCCCCTCACCTGCTTCCTTTACTCAAGGAAAGGACCAGAGTTCTGCTGAAGAGAACTCAGGAGCAGTGAGGTGCTGAGCTCCTGTGATGATGAGAACAGCTGTGTTCACATCAGAAAGATCAGTGTGAAAAGCTGCTCCAGCAACAGTACACCATCTTCCCTTTCAGTTTTCCTTTTATGCTGTTGCCAACAATCCTCAAATGGGATTTCCATACCCCAGATGATCTGGACTCAGTTCATCCAGGTGTTCCAAGTTAACCATTAGTTAATCCACCATAAATATAGAAGTGAAAACTATGAAGTAAGAGTTAGGACACACAGAAGACATATCCAGAAAGTCCAACATATGTATGTTACAAATACAAAAAAGAAGTACACAGAAACTGTTTCAAGAGATAATGGTGTGAATTCCCTGAACAATGAGACATAAATCTTCATATTAGAAACATCTTCTGAGGACTAAGATAAACAACAGCATGGGAATCAGAAACAAGTTTTGAGAGTGGAGATTGAGGGCAAATAGAATGTTTGCTCATTTATTTATTTCATCATACTGTCTCTATTTTTAGGATATGCACTATACTACTTACAGTACACAGGGCAGTAATACCATGAGTAATTTTTCAACTGCTAGTGGTCAAGTCAACAAAATTGACTCACTCACATTTGTTTGTGAGAGGGGTTGTCTTAGAAACTCTTTAATAAACAATTAAGGTCAACTCAAATAGTGAAAACTTGTTAAATTACCTTCTCATGTCCTGGAGATATAGACCACAGAGTTCTTCAAATCAAAACTCTCTGACAGGGAAACTAGTCATGGATCCTATTAGATTAAAAATGTAAGATAAACATTTTGTGACCAGCACTAAGTATGATGAGCTGGTCTGCACATGGTGATTTAACTACACAACTGTGGTTGTTCATGTGTCTAAAAGGAATGCCTGAAGAATAATTGATAGTAAAATTTTTACTTTGAAATATTTTCCTATAATTTTGAGGAGTTCTTAATGATTCAGAGAGCCTGTCTTTTTGTAAGGATAAGAATTCAGAGAGGAAGGGTAATCCTAAAAGCAAAGGCACTGGATGGCAGAAAAGAAAGAAGCAAGTGAAACAAAAATTGCTTGTGGCTAATGCCAAAATGCACCACACAGAAAATCTTGGAGGAAACACCGCAGCTGCCCTGTCTGACACCTGCCACAGTCAGTAATGCAAGCTTTTGTTATACTACTTTAGCAACACAGAAAATGGGACCTTTGCATCTCTTCAACAAAACATGAATTACAGAGTAAAAGCAAACAGAGACTAGAACTGTGAATCTCCTCTTAGTGGAAGCAAACAAACTATGAGAAATTCTTTTTGAGGGGATGCTATAGATTGAATGGTTATGCCCCAGCTATAAAAATCATAGGTTGAAACCCTAACGCCCCATGTTGGTAATCAGGAGGTAGACCTTTGGGAAGTAACTAGGTGGTGTTATGGCTTGTATCTATGTGTCCCCCATAGCTTCATGCAGTCCTATGTAGGGCCTTTTGGAGGTAGATGGATCTAGGAAGTCTGATGCTTAGATCAAGGATGTGATACTGGGATTAATTCATGGTGCAATGCTAGTTGTAAGGCTTCCACACCCCAGTATGAGTGCTACCCTAGTGTGGGTAGCCAAGATACAATATAAGGCACAGAGGGAGAGTTGCTTCTTGTTTCTTGTAGCTTACTGCTTGGTGATTTCTACCTGACTTGAACTCCTTCTCCTCTGTGATGCCCCTCTGCCATGCCACTTTGTCTTTGAGATACCATCTATGAACTAAAACCTCTGCAAACTGAGAGCCAAATAAACTTTTCCTTCTTCAACTTTGAGTGCTAGGTATTTTTGTATCAGCAATGAGAAAGTAACTAATATATGTGGCCAGGTGGAGTCTTTACAAATGGGATTCATACCTGTTGTAGTTTAGTGATTGCATGGGGAAGATTACAATATAAAACGCTTAATTAATAGATTATTTTATAATAGGCACCCAAACCATCATAACAAAAATGAGTTCAGGAAATCTGTGTACACAGATAATCCAAGACCAGATAATCCAAATGTGGGCCTGGATACTAATATCCTGCATGAGTCCAGCTGAAAACAGAGCCCATAGCAACGCCCCTTACAAGTCCAATTGGAGACTAAGAACCCATGCCATCTCATGCAGGCCTGTTTCACAGATATGGGCTGGGAAGGCCCAAGGTCAGTGGTGGAAGCTAGAAAGTCTGTGACAGCAGCATGAAGGATCTGTGCCAGCAGGCTGAGGGGGCTGAACTGGAGTCAGGAATAAGAACCAGAGTTCCCTTAAAAAGTACCATGTGGAAATCCTCATCCAGAGTGACATCCCAAGCTCCTCTGACAATGAGAACACCTGAGTTCCCCTTAGGAAAGCCAATGTGACAAGCTTCTCCAGGAGACTGAGCAGTGCATCATCTTCACCTCTGAAGCCAGGAAGCAGTGCTTGAGCACTGGTTAGGGCCAGAATTCCCCTAAAGAAACTATAGCCATTATCAGCAACAAGTCCTAAGCTCCTTCAATGGTGAGAACAGCCTAGTTCATTAGGAAAGCCAGCATGACAAACTCCTCTAGTAAAACCAACAGCTCCCACCATCTTCTCAACAACTTCCCAAAGCCTGTTTCTTCTCCATTTCTGCCTCTTATGCTGCTGCCTACAATCCTTAGGTAGGCCTCCCAAACCCAGAACCCTGCTGGTTCAGTTCAGTGGGCTATTACAAGTTAACCAACAATTTTTAACCCACCACAATATCCTTATCAAAAGGAATCTCAAAGAGTTCCTTTGTCCAATTTATGCTGCAAAATGATATAATGAGAAGTTGGCAACCTGTAATCCAGAAGACTTTCACCAGAACCTAAACATGCTAGTAGCTTGACGGCAGATTTCCAATCTCTAGAACTCTGCAAAATAATTTTTTTGTTTATAAGATGATCAATCTGTCATATATTTTTATAGGAGAATTAGTGGGTAGGTGAGAACACAACTATTCCATACAATGGGGTTGTAAAAGATATGGTATATAAACTTGCCTCCTCTAATACAAATTTTCTTAGAATTCTGACTTGGTGTTTTCAATTTCCTACCTTTCATTTACTCTTTTCAAGTCAATCTGACAAGTGTCCTCCCATTCTACTAAAAATGATCTCCCTAAGTCTCTGATACGTCTAGCTTGGTCAAGGCAATGAACATTAGTTTTTCTTTATTTTAGCATCAGTTCATAATCTTTGTTTAGGGAGATACTTTATCTTCAAAGGAAAGTCTCATGGACTTTACCCTGTCTCCTAAGTAACTTTTCTTCAGTCCTCCTCTACTATCAAATTTCCATTTTTTTATTGAGAAACAAATATCAATGAGACAGTTTCAAAACCGATTAGTAAGATAGTTTCATAATTAATAAATTATACATTGTTATCTTCTTAGTGGTTATACTATAGGTGCATGAATTCAGCAAAACAATCCAACACAGTCCAGCAGTCCACAACAGTAGTGGGATGTCCACAATAGTAGTTGGTTATCCACAAAATTTGTTGACTTGAGCCTTTCACAGCTCAGCATATTAATATGGCTTTACTTTTTATACCTCATACTTTTCTCCTGGATGATTAAGATCAAGATAAAGCAAGACCTGTATAACAAGAAATGTAACTTTTGTATCTGACAAGGTCAGTCAAGTACCCTCAGGATTTATCCTGTAACCCTGTACCACAGTTTGCAGATCCTTTGTGAGTGTCAGCCATGTGGATGAGTCATGGCCATTGCTTGACCAACTTGCTCTCTATGAAAGCCTAAGAAAATTTTTTCTCTCCATGTGACCCTCCTTAGGCACACTCTACATCATAGATCATGTTGCTCTGTAGACCCATAATATTCTTGATCAGAAAATTTGGGACACAAGTGAGTTACATGATGTTACAGTATAGGTTCTCCTATGTCCTGAGTCTTCACTAACCTTGAAAGGACAGGGTCAAAATGTTGGCTGTCTTTGCAACCCTTCTATTTCTCTAATTTTTGGTCTGCAAACTTAGGTTGTTAACCCTCCAGAAGACAAGCTTATTATTGTCCTATATCTTATGCAGTTGGGTTTAACTTCACTATCTGTCTGAATATCAAACATCTTAGGCATAACATGGAACAGGTATTTTCCATCAAGTATTGATATGTTAAACATTAAGTCCCTTCATAATATGGGGAAAAAATTTAAAAAATGAAAAACATTTAAATAATATGAATAAACAATTACATATTTTTACACAGAAATTTAGAAATCTAATCATATACAGCACTGTAGCAGGACTTTCCTGTGACAGTTTTTTTCTTTTTCTTGTGTCTTTTTTTCATTTATTACCCATTTAAAAAAAAACTTTTATTTGTGACACAGTATGGTAATAAGTGGTATGTCATGACAAGAAGTATGCATTTAGAAGATCAGAATGACAGGTATGCCAAGCGTGACCCTTCTGTTACACGTTTCTGTCTTCAGTGCAGTTACTTGGTTCACAGGTACCAGCATGTATAGTTAGTCAGAGTGAGAATCCTACCAATTAACTGCTAGTTTCAAAAACTTGCTGATGTTTCTCAAGATCATTGCCTTACCCATCTTGTGCAGATAAATGTATGCTTTGTCCCTGTCCTGTTTCCCAGCTCTTCTCTTTGCCCTCTCCTCATTGTCCAATCCTCAAGTTCTCACTTTCCTTCTAATTGTGTTGTACCTTTCTATTTGTATTTTTTCTTTTTGAGTTCTTATACTAGAGACACTATACAATATTTACACTTGTGGGTCTGGTTTATTTCACTTATGAGTAGATCTTCAAGTGGCATCCACTTAAATAATAAATGCTTCAAGTTTATCATTCTTTATATCTGAGTAATACTCCCTTGTATAAAAATACCACATCTTTTTCAATCATTCCTCTTGGGTATCTTGGTTGTTTCCAAGATTTGGCTATCACAAATTGTGCTGCTATAAACATAGATACACATATATCACTATGACATGACATTTTCAGTTTCTCCTGGAAGATTCCTAGTAGGGGAATAGCTGGCTTGAAAGGGAGTTCAACTCCTAGTTTCTTAAGGAGTCTCCACACTGATTTCCATAATGGTTGCACCAGTCTACATTCCCACCAGCAGTGCAGAAGTGTTCCTTTTTTCACACAGCCTTTTCAACCTTTGTTGTTTGTTGATTTCTTTATGATAGCCATTCTTTCCGGGGTGAGATGGTATCTCAGTGTTGTTTTAATTTGCATTTCATGGATGGCTAGTGATGTGGAGCTTTTATCATATATTTATTTGCTTCTTCTCAAATTTCTAAATGGTATAGTTAGGACTATACTAACCCTTGTCTCTTACTCGATATGGGATCATTATTCCTAAAGCACTGAATACCAGCTATATGAAAAAAGTTGAACTTTGTTTTTCCAGCAAGATTAATCATTTGAGTTCTAGAACTGTTCAGCTGCCCATATAATGTTTCCATCAGATTGTCTTATGTGTTACAAATGTGTTCACACTGTACTTCTGATCACACTCCATTTCCTTCGCCTCATTATTTTCTGATCTTTTATTAGTTCTCTCCCCCTGGTAACCTCACAGTAATACAATGATAACTGTGTCTTTAGGCATAATCACTTCTGAGGAAATTACACTGAGTTTGTAAACTGGACTAGAATTTATTCTATTTGCTTGATGTAGTTTTCTGGTTTTAGCTTTTCTAAATATTGTAACTCCTAACTTTGCATGCCCTTTACAGTGGTCTGACAACTGCTGTCTGGACTGAACATCCTTCATAAATTTGAGCCTCTTGCACACATGACCCGAGGTGTTCTTGGACTACCAGGAGAGTCTTACGTACACTTCAAGACTCTAGATAGATAAGAGTTGCCACTTATTAGAGATCTACTTCTTTAGTAGATTTGACACCTGAAATAAAATGAACACTTAATGAAAAACATAGAAATCTGAGATGAAGTTATCACAATTCAATTTCTGAGTCATGTCTGTGATAAGAAGGTGGGACTCAAGTGTTGAAGTGGAACGTGATTGGGTCCTCACTGCAGCACTGTACTTGTCTGCTGCAATGACTTGGGAACTGAATGAGCTGCTTCAACCTCTATCACATTCAAGTAATCCTGGTGGCTCATTGTTTCTCTCTCTCTTCTCTCTTCTCTCTTCTCTCTCTCTCTCTCTCTCTCTCTCTCTCTCTCTCTCTCTCTTCTTTCTCTTATCTCTTGCCTCTCTCTCTCTCTGTGTTCTCTCTCTCCTCTCTCTCTTCCTGTCTCTCTCTGCCTCTCTGTGCCTCTCTCTGTCTGTCTATGTCTGTCTATGTCTGTCTCTTTGTTCCTATTTCTCTGTCTCTGTCTGTTGCTCTCTTGCTCTCTCTCTCTCTGTCTCTCTCTCTGTCTCTTTCTCCATCTCTCTCTCTTTCTCTCTCTCTTTCCTGCTCTCTTTCTCCCTAATCATCTGAAGCATCATCAGAAGCTTCTATGATACTGTAGAAATAGAGCTAAGAGTAGGAATATTGGTGTACACTAATAAGTGAGTGATCACAAATGTACCTATAACTTCATGACTTGGAAGAGAAGAAACCACTATAGTTTTACTGCTCATGTAATAAAGAAGAATTTTTTTCTAAGCATATATGAAGCAGATTGCAGTGACTCAGTGAAGAATTATTACTTTAAAATATATTATTCCTCCCCAAACCGTTACAGATTTGGGAAGTAGGCGGAATAATTTCCTGATCTTTAGTAAGGTGCAAAAAACAGAAATGAATGGAAAAAGGATGAAAAGAGGGAAAGAAGGAAGGGAGGAAGAAAGGAAGGAAGAAAGAAAAGAAGGGAGGAGGAAGCAAGGGAGGGAGGGATGGAAGAAGGTAGGGAGAGAAAAGGAGGGAGAAGGGGCGGGATAGAGGGACACAGGGATGGAGGAAGGGAGAGAAGGTAGGAAAATAATTTCAGGTATGCATTGTACTGTTTCTTTAGGCTTCTTTAACTTAAGTTTTTCTTCTTTTCATTCCTAGTACATAACACACTTGTGTTTACCTTTTGTTTTTGCCTACTGTGTAAGTTTATGAAGTCTATCCCAATGCTAGGTGGGAAATTTTAGTTTATTTTTAGTAAATTAATATAATATCAAATTTATTAAATAACACAATTATCCATTTTATTTTCTGTAGCCCAGATAACTTTTGAGTCATTCAGAAAATGGCAAACCAATTTTTCCAGAACACAGATGGAACACTACTGAGAATATTATGAATGTATTTGCTAATGAAAGAAAAAGTAAAAAACTTGCTACATTTGGAAGCCAGAGCTGGTTATAAGCTCTTTGATCAAAGATACAAAGTATCTAAGCAATAATAGCAATTAGGAAAAATAATAATTCCAAAACAATCAAAGTATAACTCCAATCACATTGTACATTCATAAGCAAGATCTTTAAGTTATTTACAAAATAGCATAAGCAAACTTGCAAGCCACTTTGTGATCGTACATCAAATCTAATTATTAAAGATTTCAAATAAAATTGCATTGTATAAATGCATAATAATTTTGTCATAAATATGGCCATGCATTTTTCAGTTCTCACAGAGCAATAAGAACTCTCCTGATAAAATACTTTTTATATGAGCACACTAATTTCTTGCTCACCAAGTCCACAATGTCACTAAAACAAAAGTCATACATATACTTTGAAAAAGATAGGTCTGAACATCCACATATTGGAAGATGGGCAATTCATTGATAAGAGTTGTACATATCAAAATTAAACTTTACATTTGAGCACCTCTATTCACCCAGATTTTAAAGGGTTGGGGATACAGCTTAACAGGTGTAAAGGGGAAATCCATTAAAATTCAGTCAACGGCTTTTAAAACTTAACAACATGTTCTCCACAATGGCAGGCACTGGTATACTAGAAATAAAACATTTCCTGCCTCTGGTAGGCTTACAAAATAAATAGGGAGACAAAGGATGTGGAAAACACATCTAGTGAAGATTGCAAATCATTCCATTATATTCTGTATGTATATACCTTTGTTGGAAAACAGGCTATTGAAATCTCAGTTGTAGTTCTTTGTCTCTTTGCAATTCATAGGTAAGCTATTTCCTAGAGCTGACTTTGACCTGAGGCTGTTGCTGGTGCTCCATCTTGAACTTGACCATTAGGTCATCGCAGGGATTGTGTTTATGTATCTAGTCATTCTTTGTTTCCTTCCCCTTAATAGAATGGTAAGCACACAATAATAGATGTTCAATGAATACTAATGTTCAGTTATGCCCTTAATAGAGATAATCCATACATTGGGTACAAAAGAAAGTTGCTGAGAATAGATATGAACCTGACAGGTATGTAGCATTACTGGCTAAAGACATTGCCACCTAGAAAAAAGATAAGACATGGAGGAATCATAGTATGGAGATGTCTCCGATGAAATCAGGTAGAAATGGCTGAAAGGAGAAAAGGATTGCTGTCTACTCAGTGAGCTGACTTAAGACAGGACTATGACATTATGAGCTTTTTCTTAATCTCGCAAATTTGGTATTTGACATTGGTATGCTCATGGGTCTTGATTAGTGTGGTGAAATGATTCATACATTTTATTGCTGTGAATTTATAATTTTTTTCAAAAATAGTAAGACTGAGTTTGGTTTGTATTATATTAATTATTCATTGTGGCAGTCCTTGTTTTTTAAATTTAAGGTTATGTCCATTAATCTTTCACCTCAATTTTACAGCAGAGGAGTTTCATTGGATGGTTTTGAACCAAGTTATTCCACCATGCTTTTGGGTGTGATTTTTTTAACTGCAGTTTAAAAATCCTAGAGATTACTTTGTTCCTCCTGGTAGTCTGGAGGAACTTTTTACATTAGAAAGGCCCAAGATGCGAGCTCTTCCTCACCCACTCAAAGGCAAAGTGCCTGGAAGTCACTTTTGCCATTTTACCCCTCAAGGTAGATGCGCTTTGCAACTCTGACCCTGATAGAAGAATCTAGAAGGGCAAGGCAGGACTGAGCTGGCAACTTTATTGTTCTTCTCTTTGGACAAATGGAAGAATAATGGGCATTTGAGAAAAGTATTTTTCTTAGGAAAAACACAAAGCAAGAAAGAAAATCAAACCATATTCTATGGGAATGTCTATACAAAAGAAAAGGAAATAAACTTTAGGACCAAACACCCTGAAAAATATTAACATATGTTTTAATTTAGAAATATGTAATTAAAATGTGCATATGTTGCATTTATATAAAAATGCCCAATTATTTCTAAAGAAGTTATTTGACAAGATCCGATAAGCACTTTTCCCACTTAAATATGTTTATAAATTCTAAAATAAATACAAGTTATTTAAAATAAATGTGTTTGAATCATTTCCTTCTAATCCTTGTTTTTCATTTTCAGCCCATTTATTCTGTTTCAGGTTTCATAATATTAAGAAAAATATTCAGATTTCCAGGAGAGCTCAGCACTGGGTGAATGACACAGTCCGCTGTCCTGCCTATATGCTGTAAATCACTGTATTGTCCACCACTGGCTTTCAGCATATGGCACAAAGCATAGCACAGAATCAGCATTGCACTATTATTGTTTGAATTAAAATTATGAAGCTTCCCTGTTTTTTCTCCAAATCTGATTTTTTTTAATCAAGGTAAATAACTGTTTACACCTGTTTTTCCTCCTGCTCGCATTTCTCCTTCTCTTTTACCCTCGTAATTATATTTTTATTAATTCTAATTTTCCTTTCAACTTCAATTTCTTTGATCTCCACAGGAAACTCTTTGGCTCTTCACTGTGTCCTTTATTATTTTACATTCATTGCTTTATGGAACCCTCAAAGCTTCAGATATTTGCTTCATGTGAAACTGCCTTCCAAAATGTTTATCCTCACCACACCCCCCTCTCTGGCTAATCTTCACCACTCCTGATGCTGTCAAGAGGAAGGAGGAAAGCAGTCTGAATGCAGGTTAAGCTCCAGTACTGTGACAGCTGCCCTTAGACTTACTCTCTAAAACATTGTTATAATGATGATGAATTGTCTCTGGAGTTAATCTGCTGATTTCTACTTTTTGTTTTTCCCCGTATCTACACTGTATTGCTTTATGCCCATCAATAAGCAGCCCTGTATTGCTATCACAGTTTTCTTTCTTAAAAATATTATACATAATTGTCAGGGAAAATGAACTGAAATACCATGGTGTAGAGAAAATGGGAAAGATCCAGTGTCTTATTGACCCTCAATGCTATTCTCCTCCCATTGCCTGCTCTGTTGAGTGAACCGCTATGTCCTTAACATTCATGTACTGCATAGGCTTTAGGAGTCCTAACCACATGTGAAGTCTCTGAACAAAAAACAGGTAAAAGGAATTTGAAGAGCAGCAGCTTGGACATAGACATATGTTTCTGGGGTTGTATTCTCTCAGATACAACCAGCTTGAGTGTCCTCCCAGTGCTGTACCTGAGACATTGTCATAGGTACAGATTCCTCAGAGATAGGCCGTCTTCCTTTAGGTAGGCCCTGTTGGAAAAGTAGAACTCCTGAAGCCCAGTTGTCATCTAAGAGGAGACTAGGAACTCCCTTAAATAGGGCTAAGCCCCAGGGTCTGTTTCTCTAGGTGAGGCTTTATGGAACTAACTGGATCTGGTGTGTGAAACAAAGAGTAAGGGTGTGTGATACTGAACTAGTCTGCTGATTTGTTTGGCATAGTAGATTTACTTAAAACAGACAACCTACCCGGGTATGAGTGGCACCAACCCATAGGCTTGGAACCTGAATGGATTGAAAGGGAAATAAAGAAGAAAGGCTCATGGCCTTTTTCTTGCCACACCGTGGACTGTTTTCCCTCCTGATACCACTCTGCCATACTGTTCTGCCTTGATGCCAGCTGGCCATGGACCGAAGGCTCTACCTACTATAAGCTGCAATAAACCTTTCCTCCTTTATTTTGGGTGATGGGACTTTTGTCACAGCAGTGAGAAAAGTAACTAAAATAGTACTTCAATAAATAAGACCCCGGGGTGGTATCTGGTCCCTTCTACCATGTGAGAATACAACTAGAAGATGCCACCTATGACTAGGAAGCAGGCCTTCACTAGATTCCCAAATCTGATACCACCTTGATATTAGACTTCCGAGCCTCCAGAACTATGATAAATAAATTTCTTGTTCAAAATACCAGCTTACAATATTATGTTATGATAGCCTAAAGAGGATTCCAGTCATGGGATCTAGGAATTATCAGAACCCAGTATTGTATCATCTTAACAAATTACTTTGCATCAACTATATTTCCAAATAAGCTAACATTCTGAGGTTCTAAGTAGACACAAATTTCAAGAGGACATTTTTTAAAAACTTCAATATACCTTGTGATGTGTTTCGAGCCTTCGAAGGATTGTAATATTCTTCTATGTGATTTAGCAGATTTCCTGGAAGAAACAAACCCATACCAATTAAGAAGTTTAGCTTCTGTTGATGGAAATACTTGTGAATCTGTGAGTGTCTGAAAAATTGAAACACAGAAGCTTAAATGTCATAATAATCATTTTGGATACATGCTAAAAAGGACCCATAACTGGGCCATAGTCCTACATGCTATAATTGAATTTTCTTATCATCGGTGCTAGCACATGGAAGGAAATCAGGGAAATGTAATTTCACTGGCTGTTCCGCTCTGAAGGAAAGAGATTGGGACAAGAATTCTCCAAGTTCTGAAGTCTATGTCGAAATCGATTTTATGCCCCGTTGAGGAAATATATTTAGTGTCTATCACATGCCAGATGTTATGTTAGCTTCTTTGTAAAACCTAAGTAAATTTTTATTTCTCAAAGCAACTATGACGGATATTTATTACAGATGAGACAAAGATTTTAACAAGACTGAACAATGTGCTCAAGTTAATTGCTAAAACTCACGTAGCTGATATGTAAATCTGCATCTGTCTTCACTTGTGCCATAAAACAGAGGCAAAAATAAGTGGAGAAAATAGTGGATATGGACCTGGGAAAGGAAGAAGATATCAAGGAAGCCAGTTCCCAGGGGTCAGATAACAAAGATAGAAAACAGACAGTGAACATAGTAGCAAAACATATAGCTAAGAATCTGAGATACTTGTGTTTGCTCTTTGATATGAGAGTGTTACCGGGCTCTGGCAGAAACTGGAAATGCACATGTGTGAAATCTACAGAAGTTGAATTTACGAGGGAAAATGTGGTGGGATTCAATGATGATGGTGAAAGTATACAACATTTTAGGTAGGTGGGAAGAATAAGCACTTTATTATATAACACAATGACTATAATAACGCATTGTATGCAGACTGTCTGTTAGATATGATGACCTACCTGCCTGATGACATTGAACTTTACAGTGGTGTAGCGGTGACATACATTTAATAGGAATCATGCTTTTAGTTTTGAATTTTCATCTTTTCCCAAGCTCATGATATGTAGTATCATACTCTGGTTGCTGGGCTGGGTCAGCAAGTTACAGCTTCTGGTCAGCCACGTGATTATGAGGGGAAATCACTAATTCTTGATGTTTCATACTTTAGATATATCAAATGTATTATCATCAGCATTTTTTATTTTTTTAATTTGGCATAATTCCCTCAGGTTCATCTATTTTACACATTATATGTCATTTATTTCTTTTCAATGTCTGTCTGGTTATAGTGCAGTGGTTTAGCCAGGTTTATAAAAGATCACAAAGAACCTTGTAGAGGTGGTAAGTTATTGTTGTTATTAGTATTATTTATTATTATTGCAAATGAATAACAGCTCCATAAGGTGTGTAAAAATTATTATAGACTTACTTCGGATTTATGCATTGTTTATCAATTATACCTAAATAAAACTGTCTTTGTTTTTGAAAAATTAAAAAAAACATATTTTCTATTTATTTTACACTTAAAATTAGTTTATCTTGGCTTGCCTTATTTTAAATCAAAGAGCATCTGGACTGGACAGTCCAGTAGACTTAAAATCTTAGACAGTATATTATAAATTTTCTCACCACCAATAAATGGCAAGTATGTAAGGGAATACATGTTAATTAGTTGGTGTAGGGAGTTCATAATTTATGAATGATTTTGAAAGATCATGTTGTACACCTTAAAAATATGACATACACTTTTTATTTGTTAATCAAAAAGAAAAAATGAAAGCAAGCAAATGGAATACATTTTTAGAGGCTAGAGACATCTGTAGGAATCTCAAAAGTATGTTCTTTTAATTGCAAGAGCTCTTCAAATTCTGGCCCTAGGTGAGGTTCCAGCTTTGCTCAGAAAAGTAATAACTATTGTTCAAGTAAATATGGCTCTGCCCACACTGACCTTGAAGTTCATCATGCACAGGTTCTCTGAGGTGGGATTGGGGAACTTGAGTGTGTGGTGCTGTCTTTGTGTTGGATTTTGTTATTTTTTTAATTGAAAAGTCATACTTTACCATGTTTTTGCAGTTTGTGTACTCTCTGGACTCTGAAATGTCACATTAGAGGGTGTGATCAAATATACAGTGAATGTTCAATTTTTTTGTTGGTTAACATTTTTTAATACACTTGGTTGCAAATCTTTCATTTTCATCAAAATATTTTTTCTTGTTACCTTTTTTGAAAATCAATAATTATATAGCATATTAAAAACTATTGACAAATGTTGAAATGTGAAAGATATAAGATGTAGACAGAGTGAATTTTAGAGAAATATTTCTAAAATGAATAGATAGCATGAGATTAATAATAGATTGCACAATGTAAATAAATTACTTACAAACTTAAATGAACACAACAATAAAAATTGTCCAAAATAAAAATGAAGAAGAAAGAATTTACAGATCAGCCGTATAATAGTTCACTCTGTGCCAAAATCAGGAAACTTATATACATATAATTAGAATTCTCAGTAGAAAGAGGCAATATTAAAAGATTTAAAATTTCTGAATTTAGTTGAAATTGTAGCACCACATTTCCAAGAAAAATGAAGCTTTTTCACAAGAAATTTGAATGAAATCATACCAAGGTACATAAAATAAAATTGTCCAAAACTAATTGTAAAGAATAAATCATTAAAGCATATGCATAAAAAATTAGCTATGGAAGAACAAAATAAAACAGCGTCTTATTCCACATTAGAAAAAAAAAAAGCAAGTGGGTAAGAAACTAGATTAATTAGTTCAAAGGACTGAAGGGAAAAAAAGATCTGCCCTCATTGAATTTTATACTTAGCAAACATACCTTTGAAATCTAAAAGTAAAACATTTTCCAGTCATACAAACTCGAAATATCCTAATACCTCCAGAGGTAGTGCATAGAAAAGAATAAAGAGCATAATCTAGGAGGCAAGAGAAGTTGCTCTGTGGTCTTGGATAAAGAATAAAGAGCTCTAAAATGGTAGTTGTGCAGCATTATGTAAAATATATTAGATGAGGGGGGTTTGCAGTTTAGCTCAGTTGTTGAAGTGCCTGCTGGGGCAAACCCAGTCAGGAGCAGGGGACCTTGACTCAATCCCCAGCTCCCTATGCCTTAGGAGACCAGCCCCTAAGGCAGCCAGAGACAGCCAAAAAAAGAAAAAAGGAAAAAGAAAAAAAAATATATATATGATTAACTCATTTAAAAGGTTATTGAACATTTCTACAAAACAGTATCAATCTTGTATCAGGTTATATACATATTTTTTCACATATATGTGTGTGCGTGTGTGTGTGTGTGTGTGTGTGTGTAAAAGACAAGGAAGAAGTAATATAAAGTCAATGGAAAATGGAAATATACTTTTTAAAGTTTCTTATACTAGGAGAAAATATCATACCATGTTTTATAAGTAGATTGTAAGTCAAAGATACAGTATAAATCTTAAAACAAAAATTAAGATTAAACAATATTCAGAAAACTAATTAAATATTAGTTAATTAAAAGTCAAATAATTCAAAACAATCCAACTAAGAAAAAGTTTTCATGATATTAAAGAATTACCAAGAATAAAACATAACATAGATACTGGAATGGCACATGTATAATCAGCACTTCTAACAGTTTGGGGATAGGATATTGCACAAAGTTCTAGTGTGTCATGCACATGGACAGTGTCCATGATGATTACTGGTGGCCAGGTGTCACTCGTGGGACTGAGCTACTGCTATTTCCTTGATATCCATGCTTTAGACTCAGATAGAATCATGACCCATAAGGTGTGGGAGAAGTCCATTTGTTTAAAAAAAAAAAGTGATTTTTTTAATGTTTTTATCTCAAGAGTTATTTAGAAAGAGTTTCTTTATTTTAATTAATTAATTAATTAATTAATTGGCTACTTCATGCTGTCTTAAAGGCAGGTTTTCTGCAGAGAAGTTCATTTGTACAATATGATGATGGAAGTGTTTTGCTGCTGTATACGAAATAATAATTGAAAGACTGCTTTTGTATGCCTCTTTTTCTCCTGTGTTCAATTGTGTGCCTTATTTGGTGGGTTCTTTCCATTCTCATTGATGGAGTTGTGGTCATTGTAATCCCTCTCTAGAATATCTTTTAGTAGTCTGTGTAGGCTTGGCTTTGTCATCATGAAATTCTTTAGTTGTTCTTTGTCATTGAAGTATTTCACTTCTCCACTATACTTGAAAGAGAGTTTTGCAGGGTATGTCAGTCTGGGTTGGAATTTGTTTTCTTGCAAGACTTGTAGTACTTTGCTCCATGCTCTTCTTGACTTGATGGTTTGTGAAGAGAAATCTGCTATTATTCTGATGAGTTTTCCTTTATATGTGATCTGTTTCTTTTCTCTAGTGGCTTTTAGTATGCTGTTCCTGTACTGAATTTCTAGGATTTTGATTATTATATGTCATGGTGTGGTTTTAATTGGGTTGATGTTATTTGGAGTTCTGTATGCTTTGATTACCTGAATGTCAGAATGTTTCACCATATTTGAGAAGTTTTCTGTTATTGCTTATGTCCATATTCTTTTTATATCATTTGTATTGACTCTCATTGATGCCTATTAGTCTTTCTATTTCATATTTGCATCATCTTGCAGATGTCGAATTATTTTTTACTGCATTCTAGTTGTTCCTAAGAGATCTTTTCTTACCTTTTCACTAGCTGCAATGATATCTTCAAGATCTGAAACTATTTTCACTTTCATCCAAACAGTTTTGCCAGTTTGTGATTGAGGTTTTAATTTCCTGTATAGCACTTTGAATCTGCTTCATACATTCTATTTCTTTCCTATATTGTCCATTCAATGATTCCATCATTTTTCTTTTCTCCTCTATTTTTTTATCAGTGTCTTCTTTAGAAGCACTTAGTACTTCTTTCATTATAGATAGCATTTCTTTTTCACTTCAGAATTTATTTCTCATATGATTTCCTTTATACCTTTCTACAGTTATTTCTTTACTTCAGATGCTATTATTTCAGAGATTTCAGGTATGTGCTTTCTAATTTCTTCTATGCCACTGTCTCCTCCATTTGTTCTGTGTGGACTCAGGGCCTGAGAATGCATTTTGCTCCTTCTCTTTGCCATTTTGTATAGCACTGACTTCTGATCTTTGCTGTAGAGCTTTGATAGAGTTATTACCTTAGCATCAGTCCAGATCTACCAAGCCAAACTTATCCAGGTTGGTATGGCTTGGATCTGGCTGCTGTGGTCCACTTCTTCCTGTTGCAGCCCTTGGAGGTGAACCTTCTGTGTCACTCTGGAAAGATGTTCAGCTCCTGGATCAGCTGGAATGCCTCTAGCCTCTCAACAAGGAGTTCTGCTGAAGGGTTCCACACTGGGCCTGTCTGATGGAGGAAGTTCTACTCAAACCTGGGCCTGGGCTCTGGGTTAAATGAGGATCCTGTGGGCCCTTGGCGGTTCCACTCACACACAGAGCCTGGGTTGAATGAGGACCTGGTGGGCCCCAGGCTGTCTCACTCAGACAGGCCTGGAATGTGGGTCAAATGAGGATCTGGCACGCCTCAGATGGTCCCATTCAGAGGCTGGACTTGGGTAGAATAATTATTTTAAAAATGTGATATCCAAAGTACAATATTTTGGGGGGGTACCAGGACTCAAACTCATGACCTCACCCTTGCCAGGCAGGTGTGTGCCACTGAGCTGTATCCATGGACAAATAATTTAAAAAGCAAAATGAAAGATAGATGGTAGGAAACACAGAAATAGGTCTTTTATGAATAAGAAGGAGATTAATGATGGAGGGAGTGTAAAAGAGGCAAAAGAGGGAGCAGTAAAAAGAATTAAGATGTGTTATGTTTACGTAGGAATTTCCCATAATGAATATAATCATTACACACTGAAAGCATGTACTAATAAATTTAAGCCTTTAAAATTTAATACCATAAAAGATATATTACCATTCATCCCTCTCAACATACTGCCACTGGCTTTAAACACACTTATCCTATCATACTTGCCATTTTTCTGAAGCAGTTCTGGACATCCTCTTTCATGCATGTCTATGAGATATGGTCAACACTATAGTAAGTGCTGTAACTGAGTACCATTGAGGGGGGGCAGGCCAATAAAACCATTACAGTGTGTCTTCATTCTCCTCATTCATTGGATTTTGCACAGTGAGACTTATGTCTTTCCTCCAAAGTAAAAAATGATGAAAAAGGCAAGTGTTTTGGATCAATTCATGTCACCAAACAGCCTCCACAACACAACTAAATGCATCCCTAGAAGAAGACTCCCAGAACTGCTCCAGAACAGGAAAAGAACAATAGGGTATGTGTGCTTGAAGCAAGAAGTACCTGAGAGGGGCTGTGGCACCACCAGTCTAACAAATGTTTTTCTAATAAAAACTGAACATTCAGTTTCTAACTTGATCATTCCTCATAGCAGTAGGTACACAGGTACCTGTGTGAGCTTCACATACTCTGGGGGACAGTTTTCTACTAGTTTTAGGTCTTCCAAGAATGATAATTATATAGCCTCTATAAATTTTATCATTTCAACTGTACCATCTGAATTTGGTGAAAGCTAACTAGCTTCACCAATACACACACACACACACACACACACACACACACACACACACACACAAGCACAAGTAAGTCTTGACCCTCTGGTATTATAAGAAACTTCTACTATAAGTAAAGCCTTTGCTTTTCATGTTCCAAGAGAACATTGTTTTCCCAGATGACATTTTTTCATCCAAGTTGTACACCAGGGTGGCTTGTGTTTGACTTAGAGGACACCTAAGACAAGAGGTGCAGACGGCATTGCAGTTCAGCATCTTAAGTCATCACAGGGATGAGAACAGCCCTCAACGCAAATTTTGTACATCAGCTTACTGTTTCCCTCACTCCTGTTTTCTGCTTCTGTTCTTCCCACTGTCTGTGCTGTTATGTCGTCCTCCTTTTTCTTTCCCAAAGTTCTTTTCTCTTTTCATTTCTATCCATGAAACTCTTTATTAGAGAAAGAATTAGTTGATGCCTCCATCCCCTTCCACATACCTAAAGAAGGAGAATCAGTAGCAGCCCCAGAAGCCATCTGAATACTTAGGAGCCCTATGTTTAATAAGTATGTCATTTTCTATAGGAACTTTTAATAAATGGAACATTCTGAGAAGATAAGAGTGAAATGGGAAAATAATAAATTTGCTTCTCTCTTTGCTGCTGGAGAGACCTGAAGTATGGTTTTTAATCATTTTTTGTTGCTTGGACAGTATACCTGATACATACAACATACACAATGTAGAAGAAAAAGTATTTATTTTGGCTCACCAGGGTTTCTATCTGTGGTTGGCTGGCTCCAAGGCACAAACACTGCCATTGCAGAGGGAAATGGGAAAGGCAAGCTGCTCACCTCATGATGGCCAGAGGCAGGGGGAGGAGGGGCAAGGGGAGGGGAGGGGGAGGAGGAAGAGAGACAGGAAGGGGAGACAGGAAGGGGCAGGGGAGGGGCGGGTGGGAGAGAGAGAGACATGTACCTTTCAAAGACTCTCTGCTACGAATCCACTTCCTTCACTTGGTCCAACCTCCTAATAGCCATTCAACTCTGAACTTACCCCTAGCAGTTATGATCCCATTCCTGTTTGAAGACATCATCTCTAAATACACAGTGTTCTGGGGATCCTGTAAATCCAAGCTATCACATACTCTTACAAGAAACTCTCAACCCACTTCTGTGCATGTTACTAGGCTTATAAAATATGTGTAACCTGCTAACTGCTCTCCTGACAGCCACCTTTCCAAGCCATGACCCATAAACTTGCCAATTAAACTCTTTTTTTTTAAATCTCAGAGACTTTTGAAAACACAGGATAGATGATTGTTTAGAGATAATATAACTACCACCCAAAAGCTTTTGTTTAGATGCTCTAAATGTTAATTTCCTATTAATTCAGACTTGAAAGAAAATCAGCAGGCTTGCTACCATCCTTCTATCAGTCTGTTCCATAGCTTCTTGCCAGGCCTGTCTTTATTCTTACTGGCTCCTCACCATCTTGGTTCAGAGGAAGTCAAGTGCAGGTCATAAGGGTGGAAGAAAGAATGACACCACAGGGAAGAGCTCATTTCTTTCAGTTTATTTGCAGTATACTATTTCTGAATGTGGATGTATTTACCACATTGTTGCTTTCTTTCTTACTTCTCCATTGAAAGCCAGAGATGGCTCCTTTCAATTAATATGATAAAAGTCCTCAGGGTCCATAGCGTTTCTCTAGAGGGAGGTACTTGGCAGTGTCTTCAATGCTTGTACTTT
The DNA here is from genome assembly GCF_000260255.1 of Octodon degus. Taxonomy (NCBI): domain Eukaryota; kingdom Metazoa; phylum Chordata; class Mammalia; order Rodentia; family Octodontidae; genus Octodon; species Octodon degus. The sequence goes on from NW_004524718.1 coordinate 6,077,543, forward strand.
ACAATGCATAGCCCTGCAGACATCGTGGTGCCCTGACCATATCCCTTGATACTTCTCATTACTATGCTTTCCAAAGCCTTTTAACTAAAGGCACTGCACTTGGATAGTAGGGTAGAAACAAGACCCTTAATCATTGATGAGAAGAAACTGATAGTTACATCTCGGCCTCTTCAATCTCAGGAGTGATAGCTTTGGGGCATGTTTGGTAGCATCCTGGATGTCTCAGGTAAGAGACAGCCTCAAGTCTCACAGCCTGCTTCTTAGTGCACTTTGCAGTAGCTTTACTCCTTCCCTGTTTCATTTCCCCACTCTCCTTTCAGGGCCTCTGCGACTGTCTTCTAAAGAAGCTACTTGTACTAAAGTCACAGCTTTGCAGTTTGCTTTGAGTTCACTTCCAATAAGCACATTTTAATCTTTGAACATAAAAACCTATGGAGTTTCCACCAAAAGAGGTTCTGACAAAAAACAAATGTGGCCCTCAATTTGTTCTCCTCATGGAATAGGCAGTAGATTCATTGATTTCCCCTCACAGAAAGTTTGAGGACGCACAAGTGTGGGTGCAGATTTTGGAGGCAGTTAGGAAGGGAGAATTGAAAAATATTACATGTAAGGTAACTGGAGGGGGTATGTAATGAGAGGTTCAGAAGATTGGCTCATTCTCCAAGCAAGGAGGCCAACTTGCAAGGTTTAGCTGAGATAGGACAGGGTCTGGACAGTCACTGTCTCTCAGTTCTGGTATCCCCTGCTCTGGAGGAACTCTTACAGCTCAAGCAGCAATCTGGTTCTCATGATTGCATGTGCTTGGGACAGGGGCTGCCTGGGCTTTCTGCATGGGCTCATTGCTCCTGATTGGTGGAGGTGATCTGCAGATGGGGTGATCAATGTGTTAGACTCTTCTTTTCCTGGAGTCCCAGGTGATTTTACTAGAACCCTTCCAGACATCTAAGCAGCATTCCAGGAGAACTTAAACCTGGGCATGGTGCAAACTGGAAACTGAGAGTCTCTGAAAACTACTTTAGTTCCTCTTGATATGCTCAGACTTGAAGAGGGATGAGATGGACTCCATAAATTTAAGACTAAAATTAAGACTAATAAAGCAGACACTCCCAGAGTGATCAGCTTGCCTGTATGAAAAGCTGAAGAGAGTTGCCTGAAGTTTCAAGGGAGTAACAGTCACACAGAAACACTGAGTTTCCTTTTCTTTCTACTCATTTTCATTTCTTCTATCTTACTTCTGTGTCACTGATAATACTAGAAAAATCTGTGTATTGTTCAGAAAACTAGAATGTTACTCAAAAATTAGATGGGCCTGTCCTTTATTTCTGCCTTTTAATCTCACATATTCAATTTTCTTTAGTTATCTACTGAAATTTTTTTTTCTGGGATTTGATGTAAAAGGTATTAATACAAATTGCTACATGACTATCAGTAAGTGTAATGTATTTTTTCTACTTTTAAGATTACTAGGGGCCAGGGAGATAGTTCAGTGGAATAAGTGCTTCCCTGGCAAGCGCAAGGGCCTGAGTTCAATCCCCAGTTCCGCAAAAAAAAAAAAAAAAAAAAAAAAAAAAAAAAAAAAAAAAAAAAAAAAAAAAATACTATATTGTACTATTGATATGAATTGAAACATTCATAAAAAGTTAAAGACAACAGGAATATACAGAAATTCCAGGGAATAAATGATGAAATGTGACATGAAAACATAGACAATCTATATGACAGAGGCTCAGAGTGAAAAGCAGGGATATGAAAAGTTTCCTGGAAAACATGGTGCTGATCCCTTATGAATGTAAAGGAAGCTTCATGCCAATCTAAAGGAGGTGTGTGCTTAGGTTTGGTAAAACAGAATTTTAGGAAAATACTAAAGTTAAAAATATGTAGGTACATTGTCCCTAGTTTTGTGTCTTATCTCTGCAATGCCCGGGACTGCCCAGGGACTTGCACATGCTAGGCGAATGCTCTGTCACTGAGCTACAGCCCTAGCTGTTGCCCCTAGTTTCAGAAAAATGTCAGGCTAAAGCTTTTGAGAGATGAATACTACTTTTTTTTCTTTTTGTTCTCTAAAGCAGGGTAGTAGCAGTCATTCATCCTCTCATTCATCCTTTCTTTAAGTATAGACCATGCTTTTCTTCTATTTAAAGGCATGTACTTTGAAACCTGGTGAAAAAAGAGGAAGACACGGAGAAAAGGATGAGCCTGAAGTTAGGTAATTGATAAGTTAAAAAAAGTAAGACACAAGTTATATATTTCCTTTTTCAAAACTCTTCCAGGAAGATTTAAATCAGCTGAAAATGAACCCGTGTACAATCTCATACAGTTTTATTTATTTATTTATTTTTAATGTGTTTTGTACAGTGTCTCCCTGCGCAACTTGGACTTGATAGTGATCCTCCTGTTTTCAGCTTCCCCAGCACTGGGATTACAGGCATGCACACCACACTTGGACTCAGTGGTAGGCTCAGCATGCCCAGAGCGGGTAGGGGACAGAGTGATGTGCAGCACTAGGAATTGAACCCTGGTCCTTGTGTTTGCCTAAACAGGTACTTAGTCAGCTGAACCATTTTGCAGGCTCTTCTTGTATGGTTTTCAAACATGAGTCATTATACATTTTATTGGACTCTGACTCTACCAATTTTCATAGTTACTTTAAAAAATGCAATTAATTTCAATTTCCAAGAGATTTTTCAAAGGATTGCATACTAGCTTAGTGGTCAGTTTGGGTGTGGGAAGTTAGAAGGCTCCAGATAAAGTACATCTGTCTTGAGCTGGGCCTCAGAGCTTTCCTCTTCAAGGGTGGGGAGTTATTTTATTTCCTCCTCCTCAACTTGTTGAAGTTAATAGTATTTTCTGATTTTAATCAGCTCTGCAGGCTTTGGGGCTGATGGGGAGAAATGGGTTCTAGGTACCAGTTGAGTGCACCTAGTGAGATGCATTGATTCCGCAAGCTTTTGAATCTGTTTAGGTCCCACAGCACCAGGAAAAGATGATCTATACCCATGTTGTTCTAATTCTTTATGGCATAAGAGCTATTATGAGGCTCTCAGTTACAGCTGCACTAGGGCCCACAGAGAGGATTTTCTCTTTATTTTTTGTTTTCTATAATTTTGGTGTGTGAATAAATGGTGATATTTTCACTGTTATATTGCATGTCAACCAATTACAGGCAGAATGCTTCTGAATCCGCATTTAATTTGTTCATGGCACAGCATGCAGGAAGATTATGGTGGCAAGTTAATGGGCTTTGCCTTAATGAAATAACTTTTTGCCTCCAAGGTCTAGAGGTTTACACTACTTTAATTTGTCAGTCTTACCTAAGCAGAGTCAGGAAGAAAATATAGCTTTTTGCTAACATATTACCATGTCCATCTGCAGAGAGAGACAGATATTATGGGTTCTTCCTCCTGTTCTGCTGTTCAAGCCATTTCAAATTTACTTCCTCCCTCTTCTTGGCAATTAAATACAACTCCTAAAGCTCATCCATGTAGTTGAGTTGAAGAGGGTATTCAGATATCAATATTACATGGAATTGCATCTTAGTTCCAATATGCTGCTATCAAACAGGTTCAACAAGCTCTTCTGTAACCTCCACCGTCACATCTTTCCTTTGTTCTTCCCTCTCTTCTTTAATCTAATAATATTTTGGATACTGGAAATAATATGTACAAAATCCTGATACCTCCCAAGAAAAGAAACTTTATCAAGATGATTTGCCTGAGTTTTAAAAATGCTTGCACTTGTCCTTTTTCTGTCAAAAGAATGATTTTTACACTCACTTCAATTATCACTGAATCTTTAACCCTAGCTAATGACCATGTCTTTTCTGGTTTGCCTTTTTTGGTAACTTCTTAATTTGTATCAAAGAGAAGAAAAGGGCAATGGCTCTATTAACACAACCAAATTGATTCATAATCAGCCGTGAACCAGGAACTGAGTAAGAGTTTTACAAGCATTAAAGGTTAATGGAACTTTTCTTCAGCCTAATTTCCAAACCAACTTGCATGAGATTTTCTGACCTCCACCCTCTGATATACAACAGTTACATAAGAGCCTTTGGCATGTGAGACATGTAGGTGGAAGTTATTTCTGCACATCAATAGCTTTTCCAACTATTGAACAATTATTGCAACACCTTACATGTAGCCCTAGCTAGGTTCAGAATAAAGCAATTATGTGGTTAATTTAGCATTTATCTAGAAGATTGGCTTCCAAATTAAAAAGCTTGTTCAGCTGAAACTAGCACTTTCTCATTCCATGGGGACTTTTACACAAGCTTTATTTGCCAATGTGAAAAATCTAAGTGAAACTTTCTTTTGGAGTTGACTAGTTGGATCATATTATAGACCAGTCAATTTTAAAATGAACAGTTTCCTAGATAAAAGCCATACTTTCCAGTACTGATTAAATGTTTCACTATGAATGTGACTGGCTGATCCAACCTTCAACTTTAAAATAGCTCCAAGTCTAAATGGCAATTCACTGGTGAGAAGAAACCAAACAACGGTGTTGATCTATGTCATTGTTTTACAACATTTCACCTTCTTTTTCCCTCCACTGTACTTTGTGTTGCATTTTCTTTCTTTCTTTCTTTCTTTCTTTCTTTCTTTCTTTCTTTCTTTCTTTCTTTCTTTCTTTCTTTTTAATGTAATTAGTACAGGGTCTACAAGGGTCTCATTGCACAGATCAGACTCGTAGTGATCCTCCTACTTTCAGCCTCCCATGCGCTGGGATTACAGGCATGTACCGCCACACCCAGACTCAGGGTCCAGCTCAGCGTGCCCTGGTGTGGGGCTGGCACTGCTTGTGGTGCTGGGAATCGAACCCCGACCCCTGAGCTTGCCTAAGTATGTGCTTAGTCTGCTGAGCTAACTCCCTGGACCTCTTAAAAGAAGAGTCTGACACCCCATTTTAGAGAAGGAATTAAAGAATTCTTTCCTCACTAATATTTCAACTTTGTTTCCTGTTAAGAAAAATCAGTGGCATTGTGATTCTTAAAAGCCATGATGCCTAATACTTCTTTACCTTCTGAATGGGCAAGTTGCTCTCACAAGTTGTGTGTGCCCCAGGTGTCTTTTGGCTCATTGGGTAAAAGGCGGCACAAAGACATCCCTATCAGCGTAAGTCCTTTTGTAGGAACGAGGACGATCTGACTTTTGTGCCTTTAGGTGCGAGACCCTGAACACTGGATATATTACACTGGTACTTGAGAATAGTCTGTCAGCAGGAATTATTTCTTGCAGTACAATAAACCAGATTTGTTATGAATTCAGTTGAGAAGATTTTCAAAGTCACAAATCAAAACTGACCTTCTGCCTTGTTGACAGTGTTCCACATTTTAATATTTTAGAAAGTTTCTGCTTAAAGCCATGGATTTAGCATTTATTAATGGAGAATATTTTTCCTGGGATGTTTCAGACAGTATGTTGCATATTGAGACATTATTACTAGCTGTCTATGTTTTATTAAATAAACACTGGTTTTCATATTGAGAATATGAACCAATTTTCATTGCCCTTACCCAATTCTTATTTTTAAAAGTAGAATGCTCAATAGTGCTCTGACAATTAATTGCCAGAATGAAAGTTCCTACCAAGACCTAACCTTTATATAGAGCTTACCATATGGTTCCGTAATAAAAAATAAAGCCTGCCAGATGCTAATGAAATAGCTTTGGTGTAGCTTCGCTAGAAGCAATTTCCTTTTTCTCTTTGCTTTGATGCACAAACAGTTAATGAGCTTCAGCCCATGTAACTATTTAAAATGGAATTGCAGATTTGAACATTCATTTTTATCAGTATCATTAGCCATCACTATGAAACTACTACTTAAAATGTGTGGTTTTATTAATTCACAAATTAGCTTTCCAGCATGAATTGCACATTAACTGGTATTATAAGACCTGAGTTATTTGTTTAAAGAATAAGGACAAATAAGAACTGGGCTTATATTTCAGTAGAAGGAATTAGTTCAATTACAGATGAACATGCTGTTCTTGGCAGACAAAGTGGCTGCTTCTGGCAAGGGAGAAGATTCTGACTGATGCTATCTGAGAAGTACCGCACGAGCCCTCCAACAGACCAGACGTAGGACTGCTTCTCCCTACTTGTGAAACAGTAGCATGAGGATTTCATCCCTTTGATTCTAACTTTCCCATCCTCAGACAAAGTTGATTACAATATCCACCCTCCTAAGAAAGCTTGACAATAAATGAGGCTTAGAGACGTGTGGGAGGAAACTTAAGCTGTGGGACACACTCATGTTTAGCGTAGAAGACATATTCAAAATAGGAGACAAGTAGCCTCAAGAGTTTTCCTTGAGCACATCACCACTGTTCACTTCTAGCTAAGGTCCCCAATTGCAGGATAGAACTTAGTGAAGAATACTAGCCAAGAGATGAGCTGCAAAGCCTAACAAGCAAGTATATCCCCAGGCTGCTTTGCACATCACTACTTTTCTCATTTAAAGAATATTTAGAATAATTGAACCAGGAGGAAAAGAAAAGCAAAACAAATTCCAACTTATATCACCAAAATAGCTAAGAAAATGATACAGACAGAACAGGGAAAAAGAAAAAAGTAAAGCTGTCAAATAATGAACAATGGAATCTCAGATGAATTTGTTATTTTAAGCACAATCACAGGCATAAACTTATAGATGGATTCCTCTTTCTTATACAGGTTTGGTCTACTTCATCACTGCTGTGAAATGCTTGTGAAAATGGGTATCACTTTGTTTTATTAAGAAATTCCAAATTTTCTTGAAGAGAAGATACAGTTCAGATAGCTTCCTCCAGACTGTACAATATTGTCAACATTCTTGCCAAATGTTGGTGCTGTCCTTCCACACTCCAGGATGTGCAATGACAATTAAATGCTTAAGAAGACTAAGGCCCTGTCCAGACTGATTATATATGTAAAACCACATCTAATAATGTAGCTGTGCATCCCTCATCTGAAAACTGTGAAGCTCAAATGCATACAAAAATCTAACAGTTTTGAAGTTCCAATTTGACACGAGTGGAAAACTTTGTTGTTTCATGCACAAAATCACTGAAATATTGTATGAAGTACTCTCAGAGTGTGTATATATGACACATGAATTTTGTTTTTAGATTTGGCTACCATCTCTGTCTCCATTACAGTCAGTCCTCCTTTAATGGTGCGATACATTCTGAGAGATGAATCACGGAGTGTATCGTGAGTTCTTTGCACCATCTTCACCCCAAACACATGAGTAATGAACGCATTGTGCTGTGACTTTTAAAACAGCTATGATGGCAACTAGAAAAAAAAAGAAGCTTTTCAGCTCTGTTATAATCTGAGTGAATCACCATATAGTCTGCTGTTTATTGAGAAGTCATTATGTAGCACATGACTATAAAGATGCAAATATTCTATAATCTGAAAAAATATGAAATATGGTTTTTATTTTTAACATTTTCATTAAAATGATAATCTGGAATCTGTAATGATCTGCAGGACACACAAAATAGATAAGATAATTGTGCCACAAATTTCTATTGGTTTATTGAAAGGAACAATTAATGGTTAACTTTTAAAAAAATTTCTGAGGTAATGTCCATTTTGTATCTGTGTATTTAAAGTGGTTAGGATAGATATATAGTTACATTCTCTTAATGAATAGAGGGATTTGCTCTAATGGTGATTGTAAATGAGATATCAAATCCGCATCTTGTACAGCAATTGACCACTGGGAAGAGTGTGTGCAATGTGTTAATTATTGAAACTGTCCTACCGATTTGGTTTGAAACTGTCTCATTGCTATTTGTTTCTCAATAAAATTATGGAAAAAAGAAGATATACTCATAAGTGAAATAAATCAGACACATGTGTAAAAAAAATCCAGAAAAGTTAGTTCTTTCCCATCTTGCAAGACAGCAGGTTAAAAAAACTGAGAAACCACACACTAAGAAGAAACCAGAAGCCAAGAAGGCTTCTGCCAGTGGTACTGGTAAATAGGGTAAGGTGAAGGCAAAAAAGTCCAAGATGGGGCAGCCCCACTGCAGCCAAAATCCTGCCGTGGTTAGAGGAATTGGTAGATACTCCCAATCTGTTATGTATTCCAGAAAGGCTTTGTACAAGAGAAAGTACACACCTGCTAAATCAAAGGTTGAAAAGAAAAAGGAGAAAGTTCTTGTTACAATCACAAAACCAGTCAGTAGGGACAAGAATGGCGGTATTCTGGTAGTTAATCTTTAAAAAATGCCTAGATACTACCCTACTGAAGATGTGCCCTGAAAGCTCTTGAGCCTCAGCAAGAAACACTTCAGTCAGCATGTGAGGAAACTTGGATCTAGCATCACTCCTGGCACCATCTTGATCATTCTCACTGGGCGTCACAGAGGCAAGAGAGTGGTCTTCCTGAAGCAGTTGGCCAGTGGCTTGCTACTTGTGACTGGGCCTCTTAGCCTTAATTGTGTTCCTCTATGAAGAACACTCCAGAAATTTGTCATTGCCACCTCTACAAAAACTGATATTAGCAAAGTGAAAATCCCCTAACACCTTACTGATGCTTATTTCAAGAAAAAGGAGTTGTGGAAACCCAGACACCAGGAGGGCAGGATAGGATCTTCGACACTGAGAAACAGAGATACCAGATTTCAGAGCAGCTCAAGGTAGATCACAAAGTGGTGGACTCGTAGGGGACTCAGGACAACAATTTCTGACATTGCCAGTGAAGCGGAAGACCCAATACTATTATGGACTACTGGACTCTTTTAGAATATTTTGCTGAGTTAGCACACCTATAATATACAAATAATGAAACTAAACAAAAAAGAGGATACAGATGAATGTACACTTTGTATCTGTGTATTCAAAATGGTTAGGATAGATATATAGTTACATTCTCTTAATGAATAGAGGGATTTGTCCTAATAGTGTTTGTAAATAGGATATCATGTCCGCATGTTGTACAGCAATTAACCACTAGGAATAATGTATGCAATGTGTTAATTATTGAAACTGTCCTAACAATTTGGTTTGAAAAAAAAATTAAATTTAAAAGAAAAGAAAGTGGTAGACTTACAGATTTTAGCAAAAATCAAAACTGTTCCTCAGCTGCAGGGCTACCTGCAATCCATTTTTGCTCCTAAAAATGAATTTATCCTCATAAATTAGTGTTCTAAATTTCTTACTAAGAACCTATTTAAATAACTGATATATTAAAAAACTTTTTTTCTAACCAATTTTGCATGCATATATCTGGTAATCTGAATAATTACTTTGGAGATAACAATAAGCAATATAAATCACTGTTGATTTCATATCATGTTGTTTTGAAGTTTTGTATTAGTGTTGCATGTTTGTATATTTATTATTTTTAAAATAAAAAAATTAGTCAATTTATTGTAGAATCCAAAATAGTCTGGTAATTTGCTTTTATGAATGGAGTAAAAGTTTTAGAAAGAGTAACAACCTCAGAGATTGAAAATTTCTGTAAAAAATTAGATGTCGTAGAAATCTAAATTTTTCTGATTGTTTAGCAATGACCAAAGCAAGCTCCTGTATACCATGTTGGGGAACTCTGAATTTTTGCATTAATTGTGGTCTGTATTATCATTTTCATGTTATCGTGTGGGGGACATGAAATGCGAGGAAGTGTAAAAACCCTTTCACGTTCAGTCAGCAGAATTTAGATTATTCCTTAAACTTTGTTAAGACTTCTACAGGTCATATGTAAGATGTGCAGAGAGTAAAATGAAGAAACTACATTAAAAGAGCACGATGAGCCGGCTCTGCCCCTGGAGCACACTTGAGATGGCTATTGAGGCTGGGCATGGAGGCACGAGCCTGCAATCCCAGCACTTGAGAGGCTGAAAACATGAGGATCACTAAGTCCAGTCTGTATAGTGAGTAGACCCTGTGCTAAAAACATAAAAAACAAAATGTATGATGACGTCCAGTGTATGATATATATATATGCCATAATCCATACAGGCAAAGGGAAACGCATGGGATCTAGCTCCTGCATTCAGTAAGTGCTTTCTCTGAAGAAAGGCTCTTTTGAAAGGAGAATGAAGAGAAAGCAAGGAGAAAAGCTAGGAAACATGACAAGGGCAAAGTCATACATTTATATGCACAAGATGGGTAAGGCAATGATCCTGAGAATCTTCAGCAGGTTTTTGCAAACTAGCAGTTAATTGGTAGGATTCTCACCCTGACTGACTATATATGCTGATACCTGTGAACTAAGCAACTGCAGTGAACAGCAATGTGTAATCCTAGGGTCATGCTTGGAATGCCTGTCATTCTGGTCTTCTAAATACATTCTGTTTGTCATGACATACCAATTACTGCCGTAATGTCTCTCAAGTAAATGTTTGTTTTAAAAAAAAACGTGATAAATGAAAACAAGAGATAAGAAAAAATATCAGAATGCTTAGAGAAGCTTCCCCAGGTGAGAAAGAAGGACCATATATTTGCTTGGTCATAAAAAAGTAATTATATGACTCCCCAGGAGAATAAGAAGGATAAAAATCTGAATAAAACTGATGTATTTCAATGCATGTCTTCTTCACAAGAAACACTATTTCTCAAATGGTAGCAGAGCATATTCTTCATCTCTACTATAATTTACATCACATTTAGCATTCCCATTGCATTAATAATTTTGTATACCCAAAGGTTCTACAATCTGAGGTACAGGATCTCAGGATAAATCCTGAGGGCATTTCACTGACCTTCTCAAACCAAAAAGCTACAACTCTTGTTGC